>NW_020664436.1:43239331-43430214 GCF_002925995.2 Terrapene triunguis
ATAAATTTGTTAGTCTCTAAGGTGCCACAAGTACTCCTGTTTTTTTTGAAAATAGGATTAGTAGATTTAATGCATGAGCTACATATTGCAAAAAATAGAAAGTTAAAATGGAAATGCTGATATATTGATGCCAACTAGGTAGGAAGACTAACTATAAAAAAGGTAAAAGGCTGGTTAATTTTAATGCAAAAAGAAACAATGCAGTAACAAAGTTTTTTTTAAAAATCTACATCTATTAAAATTTTTATATTCCATCTTCCACTGTCAATTGCAGCACAAAACTGGGTTAGTTTTTTTTTTTTTTAAATGTAACATTATTACCTGGGAATTATCTTCTGCACTCAAGAATCTCATATTTTGAATCACATCCAAATAAGTGTCATTTACATTTTCATCACTTTCAATGACAGAAGGGAGGGTGGATGCAGGATTACATCCTCTTTTGATAGTAGATGATGGAAAATGGCTATATAATAAAGAAAAACTCAAACACATTAATACACATACTTGTTTTTAAGGTGTCTTCATAACTATCTTATTTGAAAAATAAGGATTTGATTTACAAAACAACCTACATTTTTATGTCCTTTGTTTACTTTTTCAACCCAATAGGATAGCAGTATACCTAAGCTGTGTCATTACGGGCTTACCACCACATGCATACACACACAATATCGCTTTTCCATCTAATTTTTAGAGGAAGCCATGAACCTGTACAGCAAAGTTATAAAACATCATTACTAATGGTTGACCTTCTGTGGCCACTGGGGAGAACACATCCAGAGGACTGATACCAGGGGAGGCCGGGGGAAGTGGGCTTTTTGGCTATAGGAAGCAGTTTTGCTTTTTTTCTTGAAAATTGGTCTCCATGGATACAAGACAGACAAAACATGAAAATCTATGTAGAACCCAATCCTACTCCCATCGAAGTAAATCAGAGTTTTGCCTTTGACTTCAGTGGGAGCAGGAGCTTGTTAGAACAGACTGCTTGGTTATATGGGCTACGGGGACTACATCAAAGCAATGTCACACAAATAGCAATTTGATTTAAATGTGTAATTATAGTATTATGGTAATACAATAGAACAAATGTAAACATGCTTCATCCAGTACTTCCTTAAAAGAGATAATGAAATATTTAATTCTTTAGCAATAATACTTGTAGAAATAACTTTTCTTAAATAATGTCTTAATATTTATATCTTTGATTAGGATTAAGGTTACAGATTAAAAAGAGCTGCAATCCCAATTACGAGTCTAAGTTCCTTACATCATTTAAAAACAGTATTATTTTATTAAAATGTTGATTTTCACTATATATTTTGGTAACTACCTGTTAATTAAATCACAGGAGACTGAATTAGATTGTTGTCACAGAAACCTACTAGAAATTATTTCACCCTTGACAAAACAGACTAAACAAATCAGAAAGTAATTTAATAAAATATGAAAACATACTACAAAATTCTGCTAATCTGCAAATATTACAGCATTTTATTTATAATTATTACTCCATTTACTATTTCAACACATTTCATTTATAGATATTTCTCCATTTTAAGGCAAATTGCTTAAGGTACAGAATAAAAAATAAGTCAAGCAACTTTCATTATGTATCATCTATATAATTCTTTTTTTTACAAATAAAAGGTAAGAAATTTCATCATCTCAATAATATTAAAGAATTATATTATAAGGCAATAACTGCTTTTTTTAAACGGTTGTTTGTAGTGTTGTTGTATTGGTCCCAGGATATGAGAGAGACAAAGTAGGTAAGGCAGAGCAGGTCTACACTTACCTCCGGAGCAATCGATCCAGCGGGGGTCAATTTATCGCACTTAGTGAAGACGCGATTAATCGACCGCCGAGCGCTCTGCCGTCGACTCCGGTACTCCACCAGAGCAAGAAGCGTAGGCGGAGTCGACGGGGGAGCGTCAGCAGTTGACTTACTGCAGTGAAGACACTGCAGTAAGTAGATCTAAGTACGTCGACTTCAGCTACGTTATTCACGTAGCTGAAGTTGCGTAATTTAGATCAATTCCCCCCCCTCAGTGTAGACCAGGCCCATATATCTTTTATTGGGTCAGCTTATGTTGGTTGAAGAGACACAGAGTTCTTCTTCAGGTCTGGGTAAGGTAATTTAAGGCCTGGTCTACACTAACCCCCCCACTTCGGACTAAGGTACGCAAATTCAGCTACGTTAATAACGTAGCTGAATTCGAAGTACCTTAGTCCGAACTTACCACGGTCCAGACGCGGCAGGAAGGCTCCCTCGTCGATGCTGCATACTCCGCTCGCCGAGCTGGAGTACCAGCGTCGACGGCGAGCACTTCCGGGATCGATCCGGGATCGATTTATCGCGTCAACCAGACGCGATAAATCGAACTCAGAACATCGATTGCTTACATCCGGACCCGGATGTAAGTGTAGACGTACCCTTAGTGTCACAGCTCAATACAAGGTGGTACAGATTGTTAAGCATAAAGAGACCATTCAAGATGAAGTGAGCAATTAACACCTCTGCAGTCATACAGCAAAGGAGGGTTAGTGGGTATAGACTCATAGACTCATAGACTCATAGACTTAAAGGTCAGAAGGGACCAATATGGTCATCTAGTCTGACCCCCTGCATGATGCAGGCCACAAAAGCTGACCCCCCCACTTTCCCTTAGCTCTGCTGTTGAAGTCTCCAGATCGTGATCTAAAGACTTCAAGACGCAGAGAATCTTCCAGCTTGCGACCCCTGCCCTATGCTGCGGAGGAAGGCGAAAAACCTCCAGGGCCACTGCCAATCTACCCTGGAGGAAAATTCCTTCCCGACCCCAAATATGGCGATCAGCAGAACCCCGAGCATACAGGCAAGATTCTCTAGCCAGACCCTCATTTGACCAGCGATGGCCGTTATTGCCTAATTGATTAGAATCACGTAATCCCATCAAACCATTCCCTCCATAAACTTATCTAGCCTAATCTTGAAGCCAGAGAGGTCTTTCGCCCCCACCGACTGTTGCAATGAGACATAAAACCGGTGTCTCTGTTGAGTCTATGACTTTTAGTGACTAGCAAAGTTATGAATTTAAGCTCCCAGGCTCGTCTTTTGAAGGTGTAGGGCAGGTTTCCTTTGAGGATGAAGGCTGAGGAGCTCGATATGGAGGGACTGTTAAAGCATTTGTCCCTGGAGGACACAGTGTTTTTGTCTTTTATCATTTTTCTGTGAGAGTTCATTCGGCAGTGTAGTGATTGTCTGGTTTCACCCACATAGTTGTTGTTGGGGCATTTGATGCACTGATTGAGGTATATCATGTTACAACAGTCATATGTAGGACCCATGGATAAATAAAATAAAATAAATAAATAAATCTTGAAAGGTATGTTGTGGGGGTGTTGATCATTGTAGCAGTGAAAATATGTTTGCAGGTTTTGCATCTGTTGTTCTGGCAGCGTCTAGTGCTGCTCTGAGTTGATGTGTCTTAGTTATGGGGAGTTTGCTTCTGATGACAAATTTGGCAAGGTTCGGGGGTTGTTTGAAGCTCAAAAAACAGGGTTCAGGAAAGCTTTCAGACTATGGTTCCCATCAAGCATGGGTTGTAATTGTTTGATGCTACCCTATATAGGTTCTAGCGTGGAGCAGAAGGGGTATAGGGAGGTCACATCCATGGTGGCAAGGTTGGTGTTCTGAGGGAGGTTGTTAATGTTGTGGCGTTTTTGGAGGAAATTAGTTGTGACCTGGAGAAAACTGGCCCTTTATGTGGTTTGAGGATGGTTTCTACGAGTCCTGACATGCCTTCAGTAAGCGTGTCATAGTCAGATATGATGGGTCTGCCCAGGTTCCCTAGTCTGTGTATCTTGGTAGTAGACAGAAGGTCCCTGGGGTGGGTTCATCAGGGCGAACTTGTAGAGTTTCTCTTGGAGTTGTTTGGGAAAGGATTTGACAATATCCTAAATTCCTGTGTGAACTGTGGTGTGGGGTGTTCTTTGAATTTTTTATATTAGGTGGTGTCAGAGTGTTGTTGGTTGCCTCATTGACATAGTCATCTCAGTTGAGGACTACAATGGTGCCTCCTATGTCTGCTGCTGTGATCACCATCTGGTGGTTGGATTGTATAGCTGTCCTCTTGGCAGTGGAGAGATTGTGGGGGATGTAATGTTTGTTAAGGATTGAAGAGTTGATTTCTTTCCTGAAGCAATAAACATGATGATCTCGTCTGTGTGGTTTCATCCATTGGGGGGAGTCCAGTCAGATGATTCTTCTAGTTCTCAACATTAGTATGCTATCAGATTCTGTGATGGGGCAGAAGTTCAGTCCCTTGGGGAGTACAGATAATTCAGCTCCAGTTAGGGGTAATCTTATGCTTATCTGATGATACTGGGGCGTCGTATAGTGTCCATGTGGTGGGTCCTGGTGTCTTGGTTTCTCCTAGAGGTAATGTTCTGTGAGTCATGGTGTTGATGTAGTTGATTCCATTTTTTGCTTTTTGTGTTTAATGGCTATGCCACTGTGATGCCTTCTCAGGGCACACTGGACTGTGAGTGACTTTGTTACTTCCTTGTCTCCAGCATGAAAGAGTGTATCTTATGGTAGGTACAATACCAGTGCAATACCAGCCTTTCAATCACTTCTGCCCCACCACAGGACCTGACACCATACTAAAATGTGGAGAACTAAAAGAATTCTTTCCCTAACTCTGACTCAAAGAATTCTTTCATCACAAAGACGACACCACCCACAACCTTCACATCCCCACTGATACTCATAAGAGAAAAGAATCATGACTGGACACCCCACAATGGATGAAACCATACATAAAAAAGCATTAAATAATGTTAAGGTTGCAAATTTAAGCAACTTAGAAATGCCAGTATTAAGGTTGCCTGTGCAATCTTAATTCAACCCCCTTGTTTGTAAGCATTATGACAGTCTTTAATTATATGATCATATACTATTTTTTCCACAGGATGCACAGTGCTGACCGAATGAGCAGCTAGTCATTTTTTTTATCCTCATCATTCACTGTATTACCCCCATGCATTATTTACTAACCACAATCCAAACCCTGCACTGAATACATAATTATTATTTTTCTCATGGGCTTCTGTGGTACTCTCATCATAGTATCTTAGTTCTTTACAAACATTAATGAATTCATCTTCATAACACCGCTGTGAGGTGAAGTGATAGTATTGTCCCTATTTTACACTATGAGAAACTGAGGACAGAGATTAAAAGCAAAACTGTCAAAAGTATTCACTAATTTTGGGTGTCCAATTTGAAAGGCCTAGCACCTGACTTTTCAGAATACCTAACATTTTATAGCACTTAATATATTCAGAGCAAAGCTTCCAGTTATGCAGTTGCAGTTGTGAGTGCTTCGCACTTCTGCAAATTAGACCACAGATGCCTCAAGTTGAGCACCCTGAAAATGAGAAACATATAGTGGTCACCTGTTGGAAATTTTGTTTTACATAACTTGCTCAGCATCACACAGGCATTCTGTGACAGAGATAGGGACAGAATTCAAAACTCCATTTAGCTGGCTTAACCAGGAGACCACCCTTTTTCTTTCTGCAATCCCTGCCTCAGGGTAGGTCTACACTTAACAGCATGTACAGAACAGACACTGCATGCCCAGTAAGCATGGGTATAAATAGCAGTGTAGACAGTGAGGTACTGCTTAGGCAAGTAGAGTGCCCTACATGTCTGAACCCTACTGTATATATCCTACACAGCTCTCTACCCACCCAAACAGTGCCTTCCACATCTACATTGCTAATTTTAACAGTATAGCATCCCACTTCCAGAGCCTTTCATTGCCATGTGTAGATACGTGTGGATGTAGCCTTCCTTTCACAGCAGTGTGTAGCTACTTGTATCCTACACACCACTGCAAGTGTAGACAAGGTCTCATTCATAACACACCTTCCAACTTCTGCAACTAATGAAGCAGATGTCCTACAGACAACAGTTTCCTTCACTGCACAACCCTGATTTATCCCCAGAGCAAGTGTCCATCCTAAATGAGGCAGGGGTCCTATGGAAAAAATAGTATGCGACCATGTAATTTAAGACTGAATCAAAATGCATACACATAAGGGGGCTGAATTAAAATTGCACAGATAGCTTTAATACTGGTATTTCCTAACTTTTGACTGCTTGACTTTGCAACTTTAATGTTCTTTTAATGTGGTGCTTTTCAATGTAATAAAATATATGGTGGTAGAATTCTTCATGAAAGTGCAAAGGAAGGGGCCTGTTACGAGAGAAGCATTGTTAGCCAGACAGGCTGCTCTTTGTTCCTGGACATTTATATTAAGTTTTTTTATACTCATGTGTACAAAAGTCTTTGATTATGAGTTGAAACAGCTCAGCTTCCTAACAGTGTTGAAGTATTTGTTACCAGCATTGCAGATGGTTGAAAGAGGCACCTTTGCAAGCATGTTCTGGTGTTATCTGGTATTACGTGAAAACGTAACGTCAGGAGACACAAATGGCCTGTTGCTCCATATTATCTAAAGGAAGCCAACGAATAGTTCTAAGCCAGCCTTGCAATGGTTTCCTCTGAAGTCTGGCTAGAGGAATGACATATGTGCAAGAGGCCATGAGGCTCAACAGAACTGAGAGAAAATCTGAAAGCTATCTGAAGATATTCTGAAGTAAAAAAATCATTCTGAAAAGTCTGAAACCTTTCTTGAGGAGAAAAATTGCTGTCACAGATCTGGAGTGTAGAACTGATTACATGAGCTCCATGAATGTGAAAGGGACCTCTTAGAGGTTCCATTCTTTGGCCCAATGAATCAAACAACTGGCAAAATGTCTTGAGGGCAGAGTGAAATCTCTGAGGCAAGTAGTCCTTTAATCAACAAATCATCGAGTTATGGGTTCTTTTTAAGAGTATAATCACCCTTGTGATTGAAGATCCCTGATGCATTGCCTTTCTGGCAAATCCAATATAAAGCTGAAAATGAAAAACTAGCTTCCCACCTTTTCTTTTACATGTGACTAACATAACCATCAGCAACTGCACCCTATACTGTACTTCAGGAAGAACACATTCATAATCACCCCTCTGCCAGAAGCTTCAGGAAGAATGCAAAGTGGAGGAAGAGGAGAAATTTAACAAAGAAGCAGACTGAGCAGTATCCATTTCTTCTATCATTTGGAGGTGATTTAAAGTACATTAGTTCCTGAGGCCAATTTTCATATTCAGTTAAAAATCACATATCACTCATAAATGAGGGGAAGATTATCTTAACATTTAATAACTCCTTAAACATAAGAGGAACTTTGAGCATCTTTACTGCAAATCTCACCTTTCAATACAATAAGAAAAGGAGAAAAGAAAAACAATCAAAACCTATTGTAAGAAAATACTTAAGGGGGCCTGACCCAGGCCCTGATGAATTCAATAGAAAGACTCTATTGATTTCAATGGCCTTTGATGAAGCCCATAAACATTTGAAGAAAGAAAATTCCCACTTTTGGACCAAATGATCCATGGTGTGTATAGCGGGGGCTGAAGAAAGAGAAAAGAACTGTCTGACACACAGGTCAGAATAATGTAGGAAAGGTAAATGGGAAACATGTGCATTGAAAATTCTGGATTTCAATTGCTCCTAGACATTCTTAATTTAAAAAGGGATAATTTCTTATGCAATTACATCTCAAATAAAAGGTAAGACCCTTGAGTGAGCAATGAAAGTAAACAACTTGTTTGCGTATTATAGATAAACACAATACTTTGTTTTTATATTGGTTACACGATGAATGTTGAACAGAAATGTTAACACTATATTGAAACAAATAAGTGCATTCCCTTATTGTACAGGAAGTTTAATTTACTTACATATTTGTGGGCATTGCAATAGGCGTGACTCTATAATTCAGAAATGGGCTAGCAATCTCGATATACTGTTCAGGCTTCTTTATTATAGGTTCTGAAAAAAATAAAAAAAAGATTATTATGAGTTTTAAAGCACTAAAACCAGTGATATTGTTCAAAATAAAAATTCTCAAAAAAGGGTTAAGACTGGCTACTTTTGGTACAATTCAAGGTGAAATCTGACATTACAAGGATAGCTGTATGTACTAAACCATTAAAGTTCCAGTTAATTGTACTTTTGTAAAATACAGTGATTTTTTGAAAGTACAGCTTTCAAAAGATTTTAATGCAGCAGGACTTTTGAAATATGAAGTGGACACTTCTACAACTTGGTTTTGCAGTGTCATTACAATCCATAAAAAGAACAGGAGTACTTGTGGCACCTTAGAGACTAACAAATTTATTAGAGCATAAGCTTTCGTGGGCTACAACCCACTTCTTTGTTAGTCTCTAAGGTGCCACAAGTACTCCTGTTCTTTTTGCGGATACAGACTAACACGGCTGCTACTCTGAAACCGATTACTATCCATGAGAACCCTTTAGCCCATAACCCTTTAGCCCATTAACATAGTTGCAGCTGAATAACCCCATAGCTCCCTGCAAGCAACCAATCCATATTGGGTCAAATCTTGACCACCTAGTTCAGTTATTACCCCATCCTCAAGCAAACTGCAACTGAAGTCAATACAAGTTTTCCCAAGTAAGGAATTAAGGATTTGGTTCATTTCAAATAAATAAATATAATGCCTAAGATGCTGAAAAAAAACTGTCTTAGTTCATACCATCTACATGCATGAAATGTCTGTAAATTAGACTTACCATTGCATCATTGTTAAATGTGAAAATTTCTAATATTTCTAATGAAGAGTATTTTGAGAAAAAACTATTAAGGACCACATTTTCAAGAGTGCATGCACACAATTGGAATAACTGAATAAAAATGGTCCATTAAATGACTAACTAGTTATTTAAGGAAACTTCCTGAATTCTTAGTGAAATACTGTTAGGCAATTTTCATTGCTAATATCTGATCTGCAATACTCTCTAAAATGACTTTAGGAGCAAGTCTATGAGAACCCTCTTAGACAATTATGAAGTTGCTATTGAGGAAATTTAAGCCCAAAAGACGGCATGTTTTAGAAACGTAGGCCTGTTTCTTGTTCTGCCATTCCTGCAGTTAGTGCAAGAATGGAAGGGGGGAGGGGACGGATAGCTCAGTGGTTTGAGCATTGGCCTGCTATACCCAGGGTTGTGAGTTCAATCCTTGAGGGGGCCATTTAGGGAACTGGGGTAAAAATCTGTCTGGGGATTGGTCCTGCTTTGAGCAGGGGGTTGGACTAAATGACCTCTTGAGGTCCTTTCCAACCCTGATATTCTGTGATTCTGTGGTCAACAGTCCCTTTAAATAAAGCACTGTGCGCACACAGAGCTTATATCCTGCAATCTGCTGATTACTCTGAGCCTGAGCCAACAAGGGTAGGCCTACACTGCAGCTCTGAGCCTCCCAGCCAAGGTAGACACACTCCTGTAAGCAGGGCTCAATATAACATGCTAAAAATAGCAGTATGGATGTCGCAGCCCCAGCAGAGATTCAGGCTAGCCACCCGAGCTCAGACACGGGGTGCCGGTGGACCTGAGAGCCCGGAGCTGATGACAGAGCCATCAACATCCACACTGCAATTTTTAGCACACTAGTTCAAGCCTCGCTAGCGCAAGTCTGGCTATCTGGTATTGGGAGGCTTGTGCCTAGCTGCAGTGCAGATATACAGTTTAAGTATGTGAATAGGACCAATAAAGTCAGCGGGACTATCCATATGCTTAAAGTAAAGCATGTGTTTAAGCGCTGTGCTAGCTATCAACATCGTGTCCCCATAGGTCTAATAATAATAAATAAATAATTTCTCAAAGCTTTCCAGTTTCTGTATTCTCAGTTAAAAAGTGGTTAAGTCCATCACTGATTCTCTCCAAATCTTTAATTCACGGTTGCGGATTTTTTCCAGTTATGATGTATCCTACCTTTCCAAACACTCATTTATGAAAGAATGGGGGCGGGGGGGGAAGCCTTAAACAAGGGTGCAAAAATAAGGAGCAAAATTCAGCTGCGATGTAACGCCACTGAAATTATATGCCAAGTGTTTCCACTACATTGGTTCACAAGTGAAACACTAAGAACTTTAACTGTGATTCATAGTAAATTAAATATATTTTGTAAGGTCTAAGTAGACAAACCTTGAGCTTCATCTGTCACAATAGTTTCTTTTTTCGGGCGGATAAGTTTCCATCGAGGAATTGGTGGTGGCTTTGGTGGAGCTACCAGAGGACAAGACCTAGTCCTAGTCACCAACACAGGATGGCTATATATGTGTGAAAGTCCATACTGCCTCAACTTCTCAGAGGAATCAGCCTGCAAAATCCAAAGAATAAACTCAGTGACGGCAGTTCTCCTTTCCCATGCTAAAAGAGCTAAACGGTAAGCTTACAGAATCTTGAAAAAATATTAGATTTAACATGAAATATTCCGTCCGCTCCTTGTTCGAAACATGTCTAGCAAAGATGACTGATCAGGAATCAAAATTTAATGGCATGTTTTTGGTTTCAATACATTTTATTTATAATGGATTTATCATACAACAGTTGTTTCAGCCACAACCATGCGTTTTTCAGCTCTGGAGATAAACACAGAGTGATACTGTGTCACAGCAGTGGAATGAAAAAAGGAGGAAGGCTGACAACATTTTGTTTTAAGAATTTTTAAAAAAATATTTTTCTGAAGTGTTGGCCACAGCTTCATGCTGACATCTACAAGGTGGCAGAGTTTTACTAAGCAACTGGTTTATTTAAGTGGCTCGTGAAAACATCCATAATGTAAAATCATTCTGCAGCAATATTTATCAGAATTAGTCCCTTAATCTCACTGTCTATTTTAGTACATATGGTTGTATATAAAGACACTACAGCTTAACCATGACCTAAGAGCAATTTTAGATATGGACATTGAGTGGTGCTCTTCCCATTTAAACAGTTATCTTCTAATTTAAGTATATTCCTTCACTACTTAATGTTTACTGTTAATATTTGGACATCATCTTTTCTTTTTCTTTTTTTAAGCTATGTATCTTCTGTTGTTCACTAAACAAACTACACCAATTACTCATCTTTATACTGCATTCCAACAAAAAGCACACCCCATTGCTCCCGCTCATTGTCTAACAACCCTAGAACTCCACTAGTTCTGCAACAATTACTGTGATTGTCAGTGTGACTGAAAATAAAGAGAAATCAAGCCAGAATGCAAAAAAGATCCATAAGCAACCTCATCAGTTTGATGTGATGTTTCCTCCTGGACATATAACATGCAGGAGTGGTGGCTGGGGAAGCACACATTTAAACAGATAGTACTTAATATGTAAGAAGCAAAGCCACCTCGTGTTTAGAAATGATTCTGCACTGCAGCAAACCAGTTTAGCTACTTTACTTGGCAGATAACTGTTGGCCAAGATACATACTAGAGTAATACCAAACTATTTATTTTTCCCCTTTTATTTGAGTAACTCTGCATTCTTTATGTAGACAGCCAAAACCCAGCTATACAAGCATTAGGAGACCACACACCAGTAAAGTAGGCCAAAAGAGAAAAATGCAAAAATCATGGTCCCACTGAACTGAATGACAAAACTCCCATTGACTTTAATGGGGCCAGGATCTCAACCAAGTAATTAAACGAATCTTCCAAAATATGATTACTTTCAATGGTGGATTTCTGGGTCCCCAAACATGGTCTGAACAAGGCTTGCATAAAAGATGTCCAGAAGAAATAGTATATTTCTATATTTATGCCCCCTAGACTACCATTCATCCATGAGTCTACTAAATGACCATCTCGGACAAATGTCTAAATGACACCTCAGACCTGCCTTATTCCACCTGGTCTATCACACCTCTTTTGTGGTAATCTCTCCTCATTAGGGATTGAGGCCAAAACCGGGGAATTAGACTTGACTCTCCATATGACAGGAGAGAAAGCAACCACTAAACCACAACTTCCAAACTGCTTTCTGATTACTATAAATTACCAGTAGCATAGAGAAACTGTGCTAAACACATAAATTATACAGGATTAAATTACAGTGGTCCTTCTAGTAACACGATACAATTTAAACAAAGAACACAATCCTGGGTCCAACTGATATTAAACACGGTTAATTCCAAACCGTCTCATAAAAGTACTGCCAGACATTTCTTTATTCTGAGAAGACTAATAACCTTTAAGTGCTCTAATTATTATTAATAGGAATCAAGTTGAAGAGAAAATTTGTTTTTATTGCTTACATCTAAAGCTAATGTTTCAAGAAATCCTTCCCTCTCCATCATTACAAATAGCTTTTGGGCTGGATGAGTGAACTAATTGTAAATATATTCACAGGTTACAACCCCCTTTTTTTTCCTTTTTCTGCAGAAACAAGAAATGTAACATCTGCCACCCACTTACTTTCACCAGTCACAACAACAATTACATCTTAAATGAGCACAGATTTTTCAAGGAGCACTTACAGTAATTAGGCTTACTTTTTCATTAATATCCCATCTTGCCTTTTTTTTTTTTTTTTAATCTAACAAGATTTAGTCTAGCCCTCATTATCCGGAAGTATACTGACTAACACAGGGATTCAAGAGTGGGAAGTGAAAAATGCGGTAAAACTGAAGGATTGCTAGGCCTGTGGCAGAGAAATGGAGATTTAAAGATTAAAAGAAATGTATTCAGCATTGAAATATAAATTGAACGGAACAGTCATTTCCTGGGGAATATTTTTTTTAAATGAACTTGTGACAAAATAAATATCTTAATTGTGAAATAAATAGTTATTTGTTTTTCCTGAGAGATCAAAGCCTTACCATTTGCCCCAAAACAAAGATCTTTTCTTCAGACAAATGGAGAGGTACATAGCTAGCATACACCACCATTTGTGGCAGTGTCGGCACTGGAGAGCCTAGAAGAGAGAACACTGCATCAATAAGGACAGGTTTCAGATTCAGTAGCAGCCGTGTTAGTCAGTATCTGCAAAAAGAACAGGAGTACTTGTGGCACCTTAGAGACTAACACATTTATTTAAGCATTAGCTTTCGTGGGCTACAGCCCACTTCATCGGATGCATAGATCAATACTGCTTAGAACAGGACAAAAATAAAACAAGTTATGAAGCACATAACACCAAATGGTTCTAATTCCCTGTGGAACACCATGTTCTTTAATTAGATTAGGATTGGAATATTTAATTGCGAAGAAGTGCTTGATAGACTCTCCATTCAAAAGGAACCATTTCTGGAAAAGCCCCATTGTTTTGGTCCAATGCAATTTAGTGCGTTAATACCTTTTAAACATTTTGCTTGCATTACACAAAATAGGTAGTAGACAGGCTGCTGGTCAGAAAGTAACTTTAGTGATCAGTCCACAGGAGATATTCCTTTTATGTTTTCCCCCTAAATGTTAAAAATATTGGTACTGAGATGCCACAGCACACAATATAAATGCCTAGACAGATAAGAGAGGGTATGTCTCCACTACAAAATTATGTTGATCTAAGTTATGTTGATGTACAGCCACTGCAGCAATTAAAATCGCTTTTGAATGTCCACACTGCTGACACACGGAGCATAATGCGTGTCCTCACAGGAGAGCTTGCACTGATTTAACGGTCAGTGTAGGGCTTTGTGGGATGGCTTTTGAAAGGTAGCAACAGTCGATGTAAGCAATGCAGTGTTCACACTGACACAGTGTCATCCTAACTACATTAACGTTGACTATTCCTCTCGTGAAGGTGGAGTTATTAAGTCGGTGTAGTGGGCAAGTTACATCGGCAGGAACGACATTTTAGTATCTTTAGTACCTTACGTCAATTTAACTATGAGGTGTAGACCAAGCCTTAGAAATGTAATCTGGATTATATAAATGGTCCAAAAACAACAGGAGCTATTTCTTCCTGTTTCACTTTCCCAGTCTGTGGGAGTGGGTGCTGCGAGTATGAACTGATTGGCCAGGGCCTGATTCCTGTCTTCCAAGGGCATTTTTTGTTCATGTAGTGATGTGACAGAATATACTCATGTTCACACCCCACACACTACTGTAATTATTTTTGTACAATTTACTGATCAATAATATCATGGTAAAATGCATGTAGCAGTGTTATATGTGAAGCTATAAACATAAGCTGAAATCATGACTAAAAGTACGTTTTCCAGATAAGTCTGGGGAGAGACCAAACCAGTTCTTCAAAGACAAAAAGGTAAGCTGACAACTCAGCCAGGTGTAAACAAGGCTGATGGATCATTTCCTGCTAAGTGGTCATTCTTTGTCAGGAAAGGGGGTAGGGGTATAAATCTATATTTTAGCAAAGAAACAGAATAGAGTTTCCTTCCACAAAGACTGTTTGTCGCCTTGCTCCCAGCTAGAAATTCTTCTCAAATGGGGGACAGAACTATAAAAAGCAGGGGCCAACACCCCCCCACCCCTCTCACTCTCCCCGCCCATCGCATTCACTGCGTGTCAAGAGACAAAGAAAGCAGCCTTTGGACAGTTTTGTCAGTATGACTGCTGAAAGCATGTGGTGAGAAAACTTTTCTTTGAATCTAATATAGTTTAAGTTAGGCACCAATAAGTTATCTTTATTTTTCTTGTAACCACTTCTGATTTTTATGCTTCATTACTTGTACTCACCTAAAATTAATTTGTAGCTAATATATTTTCTTTATTGTTTTATCTAATCTAGTGAGTTCAAATTGAAGTGTCTGGGTAACCCCATCTGTGATAACAAGTTGTGTGCATATTATTCCCTTAAAGGAAAATGGACTCAGTATATTTGTACTATTTAGGTGAGGGATGAGCAGTACAGGACATATGTTTCTGGGGGGAAATCTGGGACTGGTAGTGTGTTGGAGTCATCCTGTGCTAATCTTTATGGCTGGTAAGAGCCATGGTGTGGCTGGCTGGCTGTAGCTAGGGTGACCAGACAGCAAGTGTGAAAAATTGGGACAATGGGTGGGGGGTAATAGGAGCCTATATAAGAAAAAGACCCCAAAAATCGGGACTGTCCCTATAAAATCGGGACATCTGGTCACCCTAGCTGTAGCACACACAGAGACATAGTTGGGAACATGTTGGAGGCTGTTTGTGAGCAGTTCAGGTTGGAGGCTACAGCAGTAAGGCATTGTAAAGGGCACCCCAAGTTACAGGGCATGGGTGACAGCTATTCATTGGTCTGGATTGTACCCTGCTATGTCACAAGTGATCTCGATTTGCAAGATAGAAACAGGGATCCATTACCTGTCTAATTCTAGTGAGTCTCCAACTATCTAAGTTGACAGAAGTGTAACTTTCTATGTGCTTTTAAAACCTGTTTTTCTGGAATGTATACAAAGCTTTCAATGCTTTTCTTCAATACTCTAAGAAAACCTCTGTTTCTTGAATGTCCCTTCTGAAATCCTTTCAAATTCAACATCTCTGTAAAATTTGAGAGGTTGGTGAATGCTCCAGTTGGTCCTTAATATCTCTCTCCACACGCTTGTGACTCCCATGTTAGCCACAGCTGTTGTGTTAGCTATGGGTTTCATTTGTTTAAAAGCAATAATGTCATCTGGGCTTGATCTCAGTCCCCTGCAGACATGTTGGACCTACTACAAAAGCAACACTAGCAGCCCCAATGTACATTACAGAACAGTAAATGCCACAAGCCAGACCAATTTCAGCTCATGTGAGAAAACATTTTACTCAAATAACCAGAACTTCATCAAATACCAGGTGGAGCCTAAAGCTACAAAACCAAGTCCAGATGGACTGTGAAACAACATGTATACAGGGCACTAAACAAATTATTAGAGCATGTAAATCATTAACAGATTGCTATATCATATCCACTTTAACATTAATAGAATATACTGACTGCTTTTAAAAATGAAATATTTGATTTTTTTTTCCACTGTACAAAAATTAAGGGGGAAATTTATTCTTCTGTAAAGTAGCATGAAATCGATGTCTGAATTTGGTTAAAACTGATAACATTGCTAAATGTGAATTATTAGGTAAAAAGTGTTACCACCTACAGCATTACTAAAATGTTACCCCCCAAGCAATGCTTATCATTTAGATCTGTCACTGAAGATTTACAAACTGTTCAGTCAACTGCTAAAGATTTGAGATCTCAGCAGTTGCATGGTTTCAGATCTTGCTGTTTTGTAAATTCATTCAGAGAACACTACATTTTGAGCAAGCTCATTTTTTCCCCCCATGGGAGCAAAAAAGCATTTAGAATTAACTCAGGGAAAATTTGTATATTAAAAAGAAGGGCCAAAGGGTTTTTATTTTCAGGAATTATCAGGATTTTCTTCTAGGTCATTCTGAAATATTCACCTGAACACAACATACACATGTAAGATTTTTTTTAATACTAAAAATATTAGGCTCTAATTTCAATCTGTGAGTGAAAACTTTAACTATTCTGCACAGATAAAAGGCAAACTGTAAGAATATCAAGGCTCTTTTTATTCTTGTAAGTACCTTAGGTAGCTAACTACCTAAGGTACTTACATTTCCCCCATTATCAAAGTATCTGTGTACCTCAATCTTTTACTGTATTATTTCTCTCAATACACCTGTAACAGAGAAATACTACTATCTCTATTTTACAAATGAGAAACTGAGGCACAGAGAGACTGACTTGCCCAAGATCAGTCAGGAAGTCTGTGGCAGAGCAAAATCTCCCAAGTCCCATGCTAGTACCCTAACTACTGGAACATCCTTCCTCTCTGGGACTATTAGGGCTATTCAGAAACAATAACAAAGATAAGGAATTGTCTAGAAGCCTAGTGGAGTTGTGCTTGATCAACAGTGATTGGAGCAAAGAACATAGCTAGTGGGAGAAATCACTGTCACTGGACAATGAGGAGAAAGAGGAGATCTGTGAACTGTTAGGGGCCTTGGTTTGCTAGAATCTAGACATTTCTAAAAGGTGGGAAGGGCCTCTGATAACTGTCATATATAAAGCTGACCATTAATCTTATTTTTCAATATTTTGTCTTCCCAGCATTGGTTTCACCAAGGGGTCCTTTCTCATTCTAAGCAGTAATTATGAAAACTGCTGATCAATAATAAACAAGTGATTAGCATTTACCAAATATCCATACATGAATGTATCTGAATCAACAAGGCTAAACTTAAAATAAGTAGTTAAGAACAAATGATTGAATGGACTCATGTAATGAAGACAGAAATTCTTTTGTAATTCTAAAAAGTAAAATGTAAACTTTATCAAGAGTTATTTTACAGCAATGTAGGAAGGATTCATGCTCATCTCAAAAAGTACAGGAGATCAGTACTTTTGGACTCCTCAAGATCAAATGTGCTGTTGAGGGAAACTGCTGAAATGAAAGAGCAATTTCATGCTGCTGCAGGTGAGATAATGCCATAGCTGCACAATGATCATTTAGGTCCCGTTCCAAGACTTCCAGCAGTAATTCAGAAACCTTCTGCAATCACCACCAGCCTCATGGTTCTGAATCCGAATCCTTCCTGCACTGTTCAAACGTCAGTTAGGACACGAACAAGGATCTGCCACCCCGTCTATCCTGCATCGCTCTTTACATGTCCTTTATGTTAACTCCCAGACATTTTCCCTCCTTTAAGTACCATTCAAAAGAGATTATTTAGGTCAGACCCTTTTACGTGTTCCTCCAGCTGTCCAAGGGCATGGCTACCATTACAGATGCTCTGGATTCATTCTTAACACCCAACCTAGGCATTTCCATCTTCTTTTTTGATAACTTTGGAGATGAAGAGTTATTCAACTCTCTGATGAACCTCAGCATTTGTTTTAAGTTCATTCCATTTCATACCTAGTATTTTCCTGAGCCTTTGCTTTCAAACTGATGTCATTCAGGAGCAGTCTCTGTTCATCTTTGATACCCAAAACATAGCAAAGATCAATTGATGATTATGCCACTAAACTAAAAGGCAAATACTTGAATTTATTAGGAGAGTTGCAATCTTCTTTTATGCTAACATGGTTTTCCATGCAGCACAAACTCAGCAGTTTAAAAAAAGAGAGTGAAGCACTTTGCCCTGGATATACTCTTTCAGATAATGTTAAATGTGAGGACCAATACTACATGTAGCAAGTGAAGAAAAAAGACCTAGAATAATCAATACTGAAATTAATACAAGATGGTTGGTCAAACAAGCAATGTTTCGATAATGGCTAAAAGCATTCACACAAGGAAAATGTCTTCCTCCTTAATGCTATTGATATTATGTGTGAAAAGAAACAGAGAATATAATATGGTGTTCAGCACACTACTTCAACCTCATTGGGAACGAAGTAAGATCTACCATAGTATTAAGCACCCTGAAAGTTCCAAATTCTTCTGCAATCACAGCCATAGCTGATAAAATTAAAAGGGAGGATAGATGACCCAGCTTTTCAATGTTTGTGAAGGAGATTGTGTCAGTCTCCTATATACATATATTAGAAAATATGGGAAGTAAAATTATGGAAGACAGGATGACTGAATTCAGGACTTTGTCAAAAACATTAAAATTTAATACTCTCCTTTTCTTCACAGCCAACCAATCTTACATTTTTTACCCACCTTACAGACTCCTCCTTTACAAGTTTCAGATTTTTATGTTCTAGTCTATCCAAATTCTTATCACACCCATTTACTAAGTATCTGAACATGTATCCCTGACAGGGACTTTCAGGCTCATCTCTGGTTCTTTTCACCTTGCTAATGCCTCCACAACATGTTTTAATTTTTCCCTTGGACTAGCTTTCCTAGTTCTTCATTCTTGCAGCTCTTTAGATGTCTCTTGTGCTACTTCTCATTGTTCAAAAATCTCAGGTTTTTGATATCTGAAAATTCAAGATATGATAGCTCTACTGATTTGGCTGAAATATACCATGGATCACTGCTTTTCAAATGATTTCACTGTCCCACTAAATAGTAACAACAGCCCTTTATTTACTCTCATGGAACAAAGGTCTCTCACATGTATTATGATTGCATTTCATCTGGTCTCTGCAGTAGGCCTGAGACCAAAGGGTACTTTGGTTCCACCAGACACGGAACCTGAATCAGTTGCCTCCTCCATTTCTTCTTCGCACCCATCTTCTATTGCACACCACCAATTGTCTCTTCTCCTTTAATGTAATAGCAGCAAAGACAAAAATCTTCTAGGAATGTTGCCTTTTGACTACTATTTGGTGATTCTGCCTGTCCTTTTATTGATCTAATAAAACCTCCAATATGTTCCAGTTCACTGAGACCTGTTTCTCCCCTCCTTTCCATATTTAAACATACCATCACACTATTAAGGCATTTGTTTTTTTCTTTCCATAATGTGCTTTCATACTGCCTTTTGCTGGCCCAGAAGTGAGTCTGTTACACTTCCACAATTATTAAACTGAAGTACAAGAAGAGATATTTTTTCAAATAAATTTTAAAGTTTGTAGTTCTTTTACTCCACTAACAGTGAACATAAATCAGATGTCAAACTAACAAGCTTCCTGCTGGTTGTTGATGACAAACAACTACACATAATACCTTCATAGCTGTGTAAAAAGCAACAACAACAACAACAACAAAAACCAACCAACTGATTAAATTCTACGAGCATTTATAACTTACTCTCAATAAAGGACTGAAGGGAACTTTGAATGTCTGTAGCAATTCGTGCAGAATGAGGTATTGACTTATTTTTTTCTTTTTCACCATCTCTACTTTTCTTCTTTCCAATTTCTCTTTGTTCCAGCTTATCTACCAAACAGAATAAAGACAACATCTTTTCTTTTCCTTGTAATGCCTTTAAATCATGAAACCTCATTGTCTTATCAGTATTTCAGGTAAGCTTTTTAAAAGAAAAAGAGTAAAATTCTTGCTCAGTTAGATAAGTAGAATAGATTGGGAAAGCACAGTAAAGACAAAGGCTATGTCTTCATTGTAGAAAAAGGTGTGTTTTGTTTTTTACATCAGGACAGAAACCTGTAAAACTCCTAGTGGAGACAAGGCACTGTAGTTTTTACATTAATGGACCTGATCAGGGGAAATGGGCAACTTTAATTCTGGCATTTAACTTTTGAGTGCTTGACTTTCTTTCCTTGACATAGACAGGTAGGGGTGTGTGTACACCATATGATGGGTCATCAGCAAGGATGGAGCATTTAAATCCACCACACAGACCTGTGCCACTTGAACTAATAGAGTAACTGATAGCAGTAGGAGGTTGTTATACTCTGTGTGGACTAGCACTCGAGGAAGATGGGACACTTTCCCAGAGGGTTTGCTAACACCAGAGAAATAGTGAGACTCAGGAACCTTGATCCTATTCCAGATTCTGTAAAGAGTGTGCTTTCATGGGCACATTCTCCTTACCTAGCCAGTCCAAGCCTTCACTTCTCAGGCTTTTAATCCCATTCCCAGTCTTCTTGCCCACCCTCCCCCCACACCCAGTCCTAGTTCCCCACATCCCAGATCTTCAATCGCTCTCTTTCCTCATCTGTGGTCTCTGGTCGCTCCACCCTTGATCCTTATCCCTACA
The DNA here is from genome assembly GCF_002925995.2 of Terrapene triunguis. Lineage (NCBI taxonomy): Eukaryota > Metazoa > Chordata > Testudines > Emydidae > Terrapene > Terrapene triunguis. The sequence continues at coordinate 43,259,792 of NW_020664436.1, forward strand.
GGCTCCCAGTTCCAATCTTACTTGCCAGATTCCTCATCCGATCTCAGTCTCTCCCCATCTCCATTGCCCTCAGCTCCTTGGTCACTCTCCTTGCCCAGTCAGTCCCAGTTTTCCATCCCCACCCTGGGTCCTCATCAGATCCGTTTCCACTGACTACTGGCTCTGAGTCTCTACCCGATTCTGGACCCAGCTTCCAGTCCCAGTCTCCTTGTCTAGCCTACAGTCCCCTCCTCCCCGCAGACTCCTTGTCCCAATCAACTTCATCTACTCCCTTCCCACAGGTCTGGCTCTTGACTTCTCTGCAATTGACTCAGGCAGCTTCATTCCCCAAACTACCTGGGTCAAGCACGGTGATCAGAAGCCACTCTAGCTATAGTCCTGCTAGGCACCTACCTAGGGTGACAGATTTCTGGACTGCTCCCTGTAAGTGCAGAATTGGCCCAGCCGCTCCTCTGTAATCACAGAGGAGCAACTGGGCCAAACCTGAGTGATTCAACTGTTTTGGCCCAAATTTTCCAAAACAATTCAGCATGAGGTACAAACCCAGAATGGAAAATTTCATCCAAATGATTAAAGTTTGCCAAAAATATAAACAACTGAAAATATGGTGGTTATAATGGGAGTTATCAAACAACCTTAATTATAGATGATCTTATCAACCCCATCTATAATAATATCAACATGGGAAGTTAGTCTCATAGGTTAATACCCTATTTCCATCACTGATACAAATCTAAGACTTCAGAAACTGTGCACTTTGAATTTTCAAAAGCAAATCATTAAAAAAATAAGTAACATATTTAAAGGGTGAGATTTTCTGTTGCACCTCTAAGAGGCACAGCACAGAACTCACAGCTAAGGGGTGGCGGGACTAAGATGGCTTTAAGCCAGTGCTGTGTCCTCCTGATTATCAGCTGTTTCAAGGGCTGGAGTGGTCCCTGTTGTAATTTAGATAGCGGCTATGTTACAGCAGCCTCCCTGGGCTGCCCTACAGCTGACAGTGCTGCTCAGGATCTCTGCAACCCTGTGCCCTCAATCCTGCCTGTGGAACAGCTGTGAAGTTTCCTATGTCAAGGCTGGAGAGAGGGTCCTCAGAAGGCACCTGAGGCTATTTTCCACAGTTCCTGCACAATGGGAATTCTCCCCCGGCTAGATCCAGGGCTTTTCAAGTTCCTTGGCTTTACATCATTCTGGCTCTTTTGCTCAGTGCGCAGGGACCAGAGAGGGGCTAACTCAGGATCTCACCCAGTATCTTTAAGTTTAAGTTAGGGTAGGCAGTGAACACATGATTCAGTCTATAGCTTGTGCTTTCTTATAACATACAGAGTTGTTGCAGAACTACACATACGTTGTATTGTAAAAACTGAAGCTAACAGAAATAAGCAGGAGATCTAAACATTGCAGAATGCCACTGTGGAATAAGTGCATTAATAAACCTGGAACATTACTTTTCTATTTAAATTCAAACGGGATTTTAAAGAAAATTGAATTCCAGAAATGTTAAATATATTAACTCACCTTCAATACCATGAATAGAAAAGTTATAGTTGCATTTTGATTTAAACCTATATGAACAGATTTTTATATACACTCGCATGTTCACAAAGATATACACAAAAACACTGCTATCTTCCTTTCCTAATTTACAAAAATAAACAAAGACTTTTGAAATTGCATGTTCATGTTAATTTTAGTTTTCTGAGCTCCTTACAAGTAATCACCACTTGTAACATCCATTATGAAATAGATAATGCTGTCAAGCTCTTTTTGGTCAGAATTATGCTGGGTCAATCACCTTAGGGCAAATTGTAACCTATATACTTGTTTCTTTCTACAAGGAACACGTTTCTATGGAAATGTCCATGTGCTAAACAGTGGAACATAGTGTTCTGCCACAAATGAATCAAAGGGAGGAGATACTTCAAAAAAATTAGCCCCAAAACCTGCTACCACTATGGTCAACAGTTAAAACTGGACTTACTCTGGATTTACACTGGTGTCACGAACAGCAGAATTTGGTCTAGTGACTTCAATGGGAGCAAGACTGGGCCTATAGAGTAGCATACAGTGTAACAAAGTAGGATTTGCTTGAATGCTGAGCATTATGTCAACTTTGCCTATCTTCAATTTGAAAAGTTTTTACAGTGTCTGGAGTTTCCTACCTTTGCCAGTTTTCTCAGCCTTCTCTGCTTGCTTACTGGCAACCGGAATTTCGTTTTTTAACTCAGGCCCTTTGGTCTCTTTAGCCTTCATATCTGACAGAGGATTTTTCAGTTCAGGAGTTGTCTCATTTGGTAGCTTAAATTCTGGCACTATGTCTTTTAAAAAGATCCAAACTTTATCCAAATATCCAGGCCTTAAAAAATACATACAATACATCAACATTACTTATATTTGCTACAGAATAAGGCTTTCTGCTCTGAATCTGACAGTTCGGAAAAGTAACTGTATTATTTCAGCTAACAAGCACACTGCTGTATTTATATGTTTTCATGTATAATTGTCAGAAAAACAACAAGAGTTGGCAAGAACAGGGTTTGTGCTAGGCATTATAGACAGACTGCTTAGTGGAGCTAGCACATAAAGGAATAGTGAGCCATCCTGTGCTCAGGCTTGTTAGGAGACACTGCTGTGGAAGACCTGATACTTCACAACTAATGGGGAAATCTTCAGTAGATCATTCTGCAACACTAGAACGATAATGTAGGATCTTAAACTGAGACATAGAGTAAAACATTTTAATAACTAAATCCTGATTTTGTAAAAAGAAACACCCCTCCAAAGGTCCTTCTAGACGCTCCTATTCACCTCAATAAAACCAGCTCCAACACCTTCTCCCCATGGATTCTAACAAAGACTAACAGTCCCTTGATATGCTGTTGTGCTGGTTCCCCATAGGGGATCCTTGCATCCAGAAATAAAGTAAACTCTGATCAACTGATGTGGAGGGGGCGGGGGAGTGGAGGGAACCTGAACAGACCCCCACAGTAACTGCATGAAAAACTTAAAACCATATCCCTCAACAGTTTATTGTGCAACAAGGTGTAGCCAGCTCTGTGTTACTGCACTCAGCAACAGTGTAGTACTCACTCTTTTCCTATTTGCAAAACAAAAAAATTATATTCAAGGTCAGATTTGCAGACACTGGCTTTCATTGCTGCATTAGTAAATTGCAGATGCAATATGGCCCCTGTAATTTAGATCATTTGGATGTCTAAATTTCTGATCTGCAGGCATATTCTGGGGCTTAAACAGCTAAGTACCTGGTAACCTAAATTGCAAGCACAAGTGGGAGCCCTAAATAAGGCCAGACTGAAATTTTGGCCCCTTATGTACTATTGGAATATTAGTCCATTTAGTGTTTAACTGTTTCTTTTAAAATACATTCACTAAAAGGCCACAAGTTGCAAAATTACTATTTCTTTTACAAACAGAGCCTTCTACACCATATATCCCAATCAGCCACTCAAAAAAAGGAGGATGTCAGACTAACTCCCTGTTGCACTGGCTGTTCAGAATGGACTTGAATATGAGCTATCGGGGAGAGGGGGCTGGGAGAATGGGAGCAGGAGTGTTATTAAATGAAGTTTAGTATGACTGTTTGGCTTGAAATAAAAGTAAACAAGTTGCATCAGCTTGGAAATGTGAAAAGAGCAGTAAATTGAACTCAACCTCTTTGTTTCTGGTTACACATAGGATTTCCTGTGTTTTCTACAGTAAATTCTTATACAAAGTGATGCTACTATATATTAAAATAATCTTTGCCTGTCATATATCAGAATAAAACTAGACATACCTAGCAAAGTAGACTGTTTTCATTGCTGGGTTCAATATGAGTTAAAAAGTGTAACTATGTAAAAAAGAAACATCAACAGCTCTAACCTCGGTAATAGCTTCACAAATGTCAGAAATGCTTGCAGACATAAACTTAGAAAAATTCTTCAGGAACTGCAAGCTTCTAACCTCCAAAGTCTTTAAACACACATCTCCCCACTTACTAGAGTTAAAATCCTGACCTTTTATAAATTGATTTTTAAGGCCCACATCTCAGTTCATCTAGGTTCTCTGAAAAATAGTATTTAATTGCTTAACAGAAAAACTCACTGGAGAGGAATAACTTCTGGTATCCATCCAGTAAGTGCATGGAGAATTGTGAATTCCTCCAGCTCTCGTTTTCCAGCTTCGTGTATACTACAAGAAATTCAAATATTAAAATATTTATAGTTAAGTAGAGCATGATACAACTCCCATGGAAACCAATAGTCAACAATAACATTAATAGAGGTTAGATCAGGCATATAGAGATTAGCAAATTACTGTCAGACAAGCTATCAACACACAGAGCAGTTATGGATGTTCCTGAATCCATTGCTGCTAAAGATCTTCCAGTTGAAGTTTCAACATTTTCAGCTTCATTGGCTGCAGCTCATTCTCCTTTAAATTTATTGAAAGTATATAATATACCCTTTAAAAAATATCTTCTACTACAATTAGCACTTGTTTCTGCAATGTCACATGACAGTAATGAGATAAAGAAACAAAATTGGAAAACAAAAGGTTATCTGAAGTTTGTTATACATAAAATTTCTGATATCTCTACCAACTTATAAATGCCGCACAAAATTTACTTTCACATATGTCTCTCTTTGCTGGGTTCTCAGACCTCAGTCTTATGTCCTCTAAACTTATATTTAATTAAACTAAAGGTAAAATGTTTAAAAAGTACCTTAGTTACTCATAAGTGTAAAATCTCTTTTGAAAATGGAACTTTGGCTTCTAAGTCACTAATCAGCTTTTGAACATTTCAGCCCAGACTTTTTTTTTTTTTAAACTCTCATAACTAATGTTGCAGTATACTAGAAAACAGAACTCACTTAGGTGTAGGCAAAGAACATGATTCAAATGTTGAAATTCTTGAGACACAATTGCTCGCGGAGAGCCAGATTCTGGCGCAGGGTACATCCCTGCTCCCCAACCCCACCATCGCCCTGGAGCAGGAGGGGACTTGAGAGGCAAGCTGTGACTGAGTCACAGTCTGCTTCCCAGGTCGGTCCTGGGGCAGTGCTACACCATGCTGCTTAATACATGTGACAAAATCATGACTAAACCCTAATTATCAATATCTTGTGATGTTCTATGTTTCTGTACTGCATCTTTGTAGGTTTTATTTTTTATGCCAAGTACCTCTAAATTATACTTTTTGATAAATACTAGCAAACATATCTCCTACATGTTTTTATACTTAGTTGTCGCTATGATGTTTATTTTTGTAAAGATTTGATATAGTCAGATTCCCTAATTTTGTCTTTTATAAGAATGCATACTGGTAATTATTTCAAAAGTTGAACACTAAATGGAAAGGCCCAGCAAGGAGTCAAAGAATATCCAGTATATCATTCATGAAATACGAAAATCTTTCTGAACTGATAACTTAAGTGACTGGCAAACCTTATGTTTGAAATATGCAGGATGTGACCCTCTCTGTCAAATACTACAAAATACATCCACTAGACTGCAACAGAAATAAAGACTGCAGTTTAAACTTTGCCTCTTCAGAATCCGCTCTCCAGCTCCACTATTTTTCTTTCCTTTTCCTAATCAAAAGTCCTAATCTTTTTTTAAAGGTCACTCTCAAGAAAAACTTGACCTAATAAAATACACTACTCATTCTCAGAGTAGAATTTTAAAATTTACAATTTATTGCTAAATATAACCTCCCTTTTTAAAAAGTGAATATATATGTTTGTTTATATTGTTACAAATGAAAATCTATCCTTGATTCTATTTTTTCTTCTCTGTTTTAGCAATAGACTAAGGCTATATCTACACTACAAAGTTAAGTTGACTTAAGTTATGTTGACAATCATCCACCGCTGTAATTAAATTGCTGGTGCATATCCACACAATGCTCCTTGTGACGGCGTAGTGTGTCCACAGTTGGTGCTCTTGCATCGACAAACAGAGCAGTGCATCTGTGGGTAGCTATCCCATTGTGCAACTTGCCACCATCTGCCACTGGGTGCTCTGGGAAAGGATTGCAGTGCATCTTGCAGGTAGGGTCAGCATCCCATCATATAGTTTTCTTCATCCCATCATTCCATGGGCTTCCTACTATGTTTTATGCTGCTTTTCAACAGCCCCTGTAAATTGTGTGTCCACCATCTCTGTCTAAAAGCATGGATCCTGTCTGTCTTGTGATGAGTGTTATGAACACAATGCAGCTGATCTTGCAGTATTTCATGAGCTGTGATCTGATAATGCCACAGTGGTGCCTGTCCTGCTGTGTGCTATGGAAAGAAACAATTCAAGATTGCTGTTGACATTCACGGAGCAGCTGCACATGGTGGACCCTCAGTACTGGGCTTGGGAAACAAGCACTGAGTGGTGGGATTACATCATGATGCAGGTAGGGGAGGATGAGCAGAGAGTGAAGAACTTTTGGATGTGCAAAGCCACCTTCCTGGAGCTGTGTTCTGAGCTTGCCCCTGTCCTCCAGCCCAAGAACACCAAAATGAGAGCTGCCCTCATGGTGGAGAAGTTAGTGGCGATCGCTGTGTGGAAGCTGGCAACTCCAGACTGCCATCAATCAATTGTGAATTAGTTTGGAGTTGGGAAGTCCCATGGGGGTTGCAGTGATGCAACCGTGCAGGGCCATTAATCATCTCCCGTTATGAAGGACTGTGCCTCTGGGCAATGTCAGGAAATAATGGATGGCTTTGCGGCAATGGGATTCCCTAACTACAGCAGGGCGATAAATGGCACGCATATCCCCATTTTAGCCCCAGACCACCTTGTGACGGAATATATCAACAGAAAAGGCTACTTTTCTATTGTATTGCAAGAGCTCGTGGATCACTGGGGTCATTTCACCGACATCAACACAGGGTGGTCAGGGAAGGTGCATGACACACGCATCTTCAGGAATAGTGACCTATACAGAAAGCTGCAAGCAGGGACTTTCTTTCCACAACAAGCAAGACAGGAAGAGGAATTTCAAAAATTCTTTGGGCTTTAAAGGGGGAGGGGAATGTGCCTGTGTACATAGCTGCAGGGCAGCGGAGCCCCAAGTGGTGACCAGAGCAGTCATGAATGGTATTGTGGACACCTCCTGGAGGGCAATTTGGGCAACATAAGCAATGCAGTGTCTATCTTGACACTGCGTCACTAACTTTGTTGGAAAAAACTCTATGCCGCTCGTCCAGGTTGTTTTATTATGTCAGTGTAGCAGGAGAGTTAAATCAGTTGGAGGAGATTTGCTGTATATACACCTCCACTGTTTTGTTGACAAAAGATGACTTTCATCGACAAAACTGTGTAGTATAAACATGGCTTTAAGGTCTCCATCCTTACTGTCTCCAATTTATAACCTGTTGTACACTGTGACTCCATTCTTCTTTAAAGAGAGAGCTGTAGTGGACTGCAATCCTTTCAGAGTGTATCATTACTACCCCAATTGGCTGGAGGAGTTCCTTTCCTCTTTCCCAAGAAACATGAGTCCCACTGTTCCTGCCCAACGGGCTGAGCATCCAGAGCACTTCATATCTTCATTGGCCTGGCCTACAACCGAACAGAACCAAATCTATAATATGGCATTGCAGATTACTATCACTAACTCCACCAGCAGAGACTCAGTTATTTTGTTTTCACTTCCAGTTTGTATATTACTTGTCCAATATTGATTGGTTACGCATTACTTAGCTTAGCATCACTGCTGTAAGACAAGATATTTAACTGACAAACTACTGATGTTGAAAGCAAGAACCACCATGCATTATGACAATATTGCATGTAAGTTACCTTGGTTTTGTCATCTATCTCCACTCTTCCAAACTCATTAAAATTTCTGGGACATTTCTACTCTGCATGTGAAGGGTTTTTTGGTTTGTTTTTTGCAACACACACTGTAATGTCATGCAGACAAGGCAGTTAAGAAGATTTCCTGGATTAATTTCCTTATGAAACTTTCAGAGTGTGTGTACACACACACACACACACACACACACACACACACACACACACACAGAGAGAGAGAGAGAGAGAGAGGTCTGCTACAGCCGCTGAGAAAACTTACTACACAGATTTACTGTGTCAGCTTTCACATCAGAGCTCAAAAACCACATTTACCATTACAATAATTTGCAACAAACATTCACCATGTGTATTATAATTTTGTTGCTTATTAATTCCATCTAATTTTATAGAACAAACTGATAGAGAGCTCACTAAACATACTCAGTGTTCGCCAGCTTAATTATTGCTTTGGCCAGCAACAGTGGCCAAAGTTCAGTTTGACGGGTTGTAGCTGGAAGCAACAAATTATTCTCTTCGTTGAAAGGCATAGTATCATCCACAATGATCTTTCGCCAGCATCCCTATGAATGAGGAAAAAAAGAAACATTAAAACTGTGTAATGGAAATAAGAAACAGATTCAATGTAGGAAATCTAGGTGTTCTCCAAGAACCCACTCCTACTGTAGCTTGATTTATATTACTGATGATTTTAATGAATAGGGAAAGTAACACAGATTGCAATTAAAAACCCTAGTAGGTACACTCAGCATGCCAGATACTGAAGTTCCTTGCTAATTTGATAGAGCTTATTTCCAATTCTGTTACTCTCACGGATCTCTACTAATGCCATGTTAAATATTAACCTACTATTTATTCCAAATGATTTGGATAAGGCTCTAATTTGGCACTCTGTACACCACCTGCAAAACATGCAAAAAGCAGGCAAGAATTTTAAACATGTATATTTGTGTGCCTGTGTTTATATTTTAACATTTAGGACACACCATGATAGATTTTGAAATATTGTTGGTATTCTGCACTATGCAAAGAAAATTGTTCAGAGAATGTGAGAGATTCATGGAATCTGTTTTCAGATCATCCATATTACTACCGCTTTACTGTTTGACTATTTTATTTCACACAGAAATCTAACTGCAATTATTTTCCAGATTTATGTGCAGTGTTAAATGTATGGCATATTTTCAATTGCTATCACAGAGTTCTTGGAAACATATGCCAAATGCCTCTTTAAGGCCCCAATCCTGCAAACACTTAGGCTCATGCTTGACTTTATGCATATGAATAATCCCATTGTCTTAAATGGGACTACTAATGTGCCTAAAACTAAGGATTAGGGCTAAATCATGTAAGATATAGAGAGGAGAAATGATGGTGTAGTTCTATTGACCCTCTATAGGTATTTATAATGCACTCACAGTGGTATCTGAATTATTTACAAAACCTCAGTTTTAATTTAGTGTTATGAATGAAAATTTAAACCCTTCATGGTTTTTTAATCAGAACTCCTAAAAATAAGGCACATTTCAGTTTCAAAACACTCACTTGTGTCTCAAACTGAAATAGTAATTAATTTCCCCCTTTTCATAATCCTTTTGTGTTCATGGATTGTAAAGTGGACTTAAAAATTACCAAACTCAATATTAACACGGCAACAATGAAAACACATTAGACTCACCATTGCAAAAAACATATACAAAGGCATAACCCTCCAAAATTAACAAAACATGGCAAAAATAGGAGCATGCAAAATTCTACCATCAACATTTCACAAAATATGTATTGCTACCAACCTACATCCCTTAACTATGGTTGTTTTACTGGGGTTTGGGTTGCTGGGTGAACCATGTAATCTGCATCTACTGGTACAGTTTATTTTCTTTTAGGACACCTTGACCTTATCCCTCTAGTGCCTTCTCCAGAATCCCTGAGAAAATGGGATACGATAGAGAGCCCAGAAAATGTTTATTTGAAATCTTATTTTTTCAAGGACCCATCTGATAAAACTGCAGGGGTTCCCAAACTACGGTCCATGGATCACTGATATTTGCAGAGCACATGCTGGCTTGTCACATGCTGCTGCCCTTTTCATTTCTAGCAAAGAGAGGCTCTATGGACCTGTATAACTTGATGGAGAGAATGCGCAGAAGCCAGCTTTGGTTTCTCTGCTGCATAAGAGGGAGAGAGGAAACAAAAGTTGCCCTCTGAAAAGGGTTAACCACCAGTAGCAGAGGAAATTCCAGGGGAGAAAGGAACCAAGCAAGGGAACCAAGGAAAGCATCTACAGAACGAAAGGAAGAAAAGGCAGCATAGAATCATATAAAAAGCAATGGACAAGAAGGGGAGCAGGCAACAAAGATGCATGAACAGAGGAGCAGGGCAGGAGACAGGAACAAAACAAATTGTGCAAGAGATGAAGAGCAAAAGAGCACTTAACTGTTTTTAAAACAAAAAACAAAACAAAAAACACTAAACGCTAGTTGCTTTTCCATGTAAGTAACTGACAATTTCCACAGTAATATTGCATGATCAAATAGGAAAGGGAAATAGTCAATAAGGGTGTCTCTATTAAAATGTTATCTACCCTATGAAAAAGCTGCTGAACCCTCAGAGTATAGTATCTGGGATGCTGCTGTGATTAGTTAGAGGGGGCTTGTAAGGGCTAGCACAGGCAGGACCGGCTCCAGGCACCAGCGGAGGAAGCACATGCATGGGGCGGCACATGCTAAGGGGCAGCATTCCATCCATTCTTGGGGCAGCACAGTCCAGGCGGCTTTTTTTTTTTTTTTTTGCTTCGCCGGCAAAAATGGTAGAGCCGGCCCTGAGCACATGCCAGCCTTTTGGCCCCATTAACGATAAACAAAAGAGCTGAGGTTAAGAATAATAAAAAATACAAATTAAACTAGAAAGTCGGTGAGGCAAAATAAACAGTCAACAAAAGAGGCAAAAAATCCAAAAGGACCAGTGACAAAAGGAAGCAAAAATGGCCATATTGGCTTTTGAGTGACCAGGTCTAAAAGACAGCCTCTGATGGTCTCCAGCATACATCCTCAGGGGAGAGAGTTCCTTAGAAGGTTTCCATGAAGGAGAAGAACCTGCCCCACAAGCAGAAGCTCAAGTACTTTGTACCTAAATTAATAAAAGCTTTTAGGCTATTTTCAAGATATTCAAATCCACTGGGTTATCAGAAGCTGGAGAAAGCTCTGCACTTCACAATGAGAGAAACAAATTCACCACACCAAGGAAAGACAAATGCTCTCCTTTACTTAAACTAATTTTTAAGTAAAAAACATGAGTAGTGATACTACATTATTAAGAGGTGGTAGTGTTAAATGAATTTACATAATGATTTTTGTATTTTTTTAAATTGGCTATACTCTGTATGGTTTAGTTTAGTTTGATAAATTCTTTAAATGTAATAGGTACAACATGGATTCAGGCTGACGGTTCTTATTGCTATGTAATTGGTGCTTCCACCAATTCTTAAGATTTTAGAAGACAAGAATCTAAAAAGAGAGTTTAAACCATATGATAAGTAAATGAAGCCATTATCATATACATAGATATTTCTAAAGGCCAAGAATATTTGCTAATGGCCATAACTGATTTTTAAATTTCTCAAGTGCATTTTTGAAAACCAAAAAAGTTATTGAATGGCAGACCTTTAATTGCTCAAACAATGAGATAAGACATAGCTTTGTTTCCTCTCTCATGTAGCAGTTCAACCAAATGTTTCATAAAGCAAGCAGTACAAGTTAATGGGCAAAGAAAAAGGAATGTTTGTCTACTCATTTTTCTCCATAGCTAAGGATGCAATAACTCTGTGTAAGTATTCTTAAGAGTGCATTTCTTACTAATCATACTTTAACAGTTAAATAACATTCACTGCAGTGTGACATTCTTCTTTTCCTTTCAGATGTTATTTGACTTTTCCCCTTGACTGATTTTTTGATTTCATACAGTTAGTAAATCTTCAAATCCATATTGTAATTATTATGCATTGACAATAGCCCCTTTTAAAAGCCTAAGTATATATTATTTTAAAATGTACATTGTGAGAGAGGGGGACTGGAGACAGAGGGGAAGTAATTCCTAAGGACTAAAAGTAAGAGTTCAAATTCAGAAATAGAAATCCTTATGAGCTAGAGAGCAGAAATGAAGCAGCGAGTTCAGTTCAGGGTAATACTATTTTGGGGGTCAGAATTTTATTTGGTGGAGAAGAGGGAGGACATTACTGGCAGAAATGAGCTGAATGAATGTGCAGGAGAAAAATCAAGCTAATGGCTCTACTATTTTGCAATTATGTTGAATAAGTACACTCCATGCCAGGTCTTAAGATTTAAGAGGCAGCCCTATGAGAAATGAATATGAGACCCCCACAGAACTCCTACCTAGACTTTGCACCAGTTGGTCCCAATTCTTTCCCTGTAGAATATGACTTCTAATTGTGGAGAACTGGGACCCAGGACAGCAGAATGGGGATAGGAGTTCTACTGCAACAATACAGGGTGGAGGTGCCAGAATGTGATCGCTTATTACAGTTATTGCTGAAGAGACTGGATGTGGTATATCAAGTAGAACAAAGAGGAAGGGTTTAACCACATGGTGATTCTGGTGAGATACCAGTCTCCTTAAGAGACAATATGATGTCTCACTGAAACCAGCCTAGCGTAAAAGCCCATTCCCTCTTTATCCTCCCATCTGTGAACTCTCTCTCCCTTTATTCTTCCCCTCTCTCAATTTCCCTTCTCATCTCCCACTCTCGATGTTTATCACTTTCCCTTCTCCTTTGCATGTCCCCTTCTTTCTCCCTCCCATGAGGTCCCCACCTTTCCTGAACTACTGAAAGAGTTGGTAGAGCCAGCAGAGGAAGCAAGGAAAAGGGAACTTCAGTGAAGGGAGAATAGAAATGAGACTGATTAGAACACACATAACTCAGGAAATGACAGTTAAAGTAGCCTATGCAACTTTAACTGTGCAGATGTGTTACAATACTGTCGTTTATTATTACATGCTATTGTTCCCCAGAGAGCCCCCAGCATCATTCATACACTACAGACAGCACCCTCAACCCAAGATTATAGGGGTAAGATCATGTTCTCTGAACTCCTGCAACTGACTCAAGAGGTGGAAGGCAACTCCTGTCTCCCTTGTATGGGCCATTAGCATTACAAGTCACAGTGCCGGGGAGAGGGCGCCCTCCACAAATCTGCTAATTCACCTCCAAAGCAAGTGGATGGAGAGAAGACTTGGCTCCCCTCTTTCCCACCTCTGCATCCCCAAACAACCTGGCAAATGGAACTATCAGCATCAATCAATAGCAGATTACTATCCCAATGGAGCAAGGAGAGCGCCAGGGCATAAATTATGACTCTCACAGTGAAGAGTTGCAATTTGTTCCCTCATCTACTCCTTGGGAAGCTCAGCTATGCACCATCTCTTACACAAGGCAAATCGTAAAGATACAATCTAGCTCTATATTATATTTTGTCAAGGTAGCAACTATGGTTATGAATGAACTGACACTCATTCTTTAATCCTATTTTAGTTTCTCATACATTTCTTTTAAAATTACCTTTTGAGGGGCTATCATATGTTCAGACTGATCCTACAAGCAAATCTCTTTGGAAAGATTCCTAAAAATCTATCAAGATATTTCTGAGTTAATCCAATCTGAACAGAATTCAATTTTAAAACTTCACTTGGGGCCTATACTGAATGGAGGAATGTGCGCTTTTCCTAATTTGAATTTCCTAATATTAAACAAAGTTGGGGATATTTAAAAACAGAATGAACATGCATAGGATTTTGTTTTCTATTACTTAAAAAAGGGTGCACCAAATCACAATGGTGCAGCATATGTGCATGGGTGCTAATATTTAAAAGCTCCCCTCACTTTTGTTTGCATTTGTGCTCATTCCAAGAATCAGTGATTATAAATATTTTAACAGGCGAGGGATAAGAGAGTACAACCCTTCCTTCTGACCTTTCTGTGCAGTAAATTTAGACAACGTGACCACTAAAGCAACAGTTTAACACTGAGCTGAGATGAGTGATTTTGCAAGGGTTATGGAAGAATTTGGGTAATTTTTATTTTTATCTGTAGAGATTTTTGAAAGAACCTTGAGTCACGTAGTTGCTAAGCAACACAACGTACATTGCAAGGCTCATTCAACATCTATACACTAACATCGCTTTATGAGAGATATGTAAGCAGAGATGTGTTCCCTTTTGTGCTACAGTGTTAGCATAAGGACTGCAAGGCAAAAAGATACATTTATCATGGACTGAAGACAGGGAGTAAATGGCTAATCTTGCAGACCAACTGAAAAAAAAATTACTGATCTGAATCAGAGAGCAGAAAGCAGTGTTTGTAAGGGGGCTCTGCGTGGGGTGGAACGTACACAGGATTATGAAATGCATGTAAGGGGTCTGAGATATGGTATCACAAAAGGAAAATGGAGGTGGTTTTCAGAAGTTAAAGATGAGAAAAGATTGAGGATCCCTGTCCTAAAGACTTAAATTCAGGGTAATCAGCACCTCCATAAGATTATGCAGCCACACAGATTGCTTTATATTTTCTTCTTTTTCTTTGGCTGCTGTAGTGTTCCACCATTCTGCTGCTCCTGTTTCTGAGGACAATATTTTGCCTGCTTTTGAGATATGGAAAGGTGTGCAGGGCTGTGTGCGGGGACTTGCAGAGGCTACAACATTTGCCTTAGTCCCCCAGTTGCCACCCCTCCCAGTGCAAAGGTCAAATGTTATGCAGAAGTAAGGGTGGCATAGTATGGCATTGCCACACTTATTTCTGTGCTGTTGTTGGAAGCAGCCCTGCCGTCAGAGCTGGGCGGCTGGAGAGCAGCGGCTGCTGGCTGGGTGCCCAGTTCTGAAAGCAGTGCCACCGTCAGCAACAGCTCAGAAGTAAGCACAGGCGGGGAGCCGGGGTGTTTGAGAGCAACTCCGAACTCATGTTCCTCCCCACTGGGGAACGCTGCCCAGTGCACGTGAAGGTCCGGGGCTCTCCACAGTGACCCAGATTGACCCGCTCTGGCCTGGGCTATGCCTCTTGTGGAAGTTGCTCCCCAAGGGCTCTACCAGCCCCAGAGCCAAGACCCCCTGCCCAGGCGGCTCTTACCGGCTGCAAGCAACCATATTGTATGTTTAAGAAATTACTTGTATTTACATTCTGATTTTTGATGCCTGTCAGCTTCTGGTTTTTTGCTTTATTAGCAGTGCTTTATTTATTATGTGCTTTTTTTGCATTAATTGGCCATTGGTTTAGTTAAGAGCCTAATTGCTTTTGTTACTTTAACAAAGACTGTGGCTCACATGGGTGAACAACAGAGTGACCTCTACCACCCCCTGCCCAAAAAACCACCCAGCTTTAAAATATTTTTGAATTTTCAGATTGTATGAATTTGACTGGGTTTTTATTTGACTGGAATGGAAATATGTCCTCAATCAGCTAGGGAAAAAAAGTGTACGTAGGTTTGGTCAGTTATTTATTTTGCTTTAAATAGTGTGTGTGGTGTTGTTTCATTTTCTTTGCGTGTGCAAATGGATAATTTTAAAATATAATACAGTACATTCTCTGATTTAAAGTAATTAGTATTATTTAACCAATACTTTTTTTCAGATGTTTGCATTTATTGTTATTTGTTAATATTATTAGTATAATTGTTTTATTTTTTGGCTTACATATTTTTCCTATTGATTTTCTGTGAATAAATGTTGCACCAGTGAGCTGCCATAGATGAAGTTTAAAACCAATCTGGCTGTATATATTTTTTATTCTCCTTTTGAGGAGAACAGATAAAATGCACACTTAAGTGCATATTGTTAAAAAATAAATGTGTGTCCCCCACAAGATGTATAGCGCAGCCCCCTCTCTCTCTCCCAATTTTCTATCTAGTCCACCTCAGTCCCCCTCTCCCCTCACTGGGAAGAGGACAGCATCGCCTCTGGCGTTGCATCTGTGGGCTGTGCAGCGATGGGGGAGAAACAGTGGCCTAATAAGTTAAAGAATTTGCAAGAAGCAAAAGGAGCCTTGTACCATAAGATGCTAGTTCAATGAAGTGCCAGGCTCTAATAGTTGGGCACTTTATCCAATAAAATGAGAAATGCTACGAGCAGGCGCCTGCAGATCTGTGCAGGATGGAGGGCTACTGCAATAGGGCCAGTTAGGTAAAGATTTGTTAAGAAGATGAGGCAGGAAAGGTATTAAAATATAAATAAGCTTGGAAGTTGGGAGCTTTTGCAATTAAACTGGGTTGTTTTCCATGTTGAAAGCTTTAATAGCATAACATTTCTCAATCCAGACATATTACCAGCATAAAGAAATGATTGCATAAGGAAGGGCCTAACAAGCACCTATTAGATGGAAGTTTGTTCCTGTCCTCCAGCAGAGAAGCATTAACAATCACAACTAACAAAAGACACAACTTTGTTTGAATTCAACTCAATCCAATTATCTCTTGGATCCTAACCTGCCTTGTTCTCTCCCTCTTCCCCTCTCTCTTTATTGTTAATTGCTCTCTTCCTTTTAGCTTTATTCTCTGCTTTGATGAATACTGTTATTTCACACATCCTAAAGAAACATTCGCTTGATCATACAGTACTTTCTTTCCTCTCGCCGTTTCCCCCTGCCCCTCTCACTTCCACCCTCCCTTTTAACTTTAAGCTCAGTGGGTGGTCTATTCCCTGGGCCTTTACTTCCTCTCCTTCAGCTCCCTCCTTGATCTGCCTCAGTCCTATATACTGTACTAAAACTCTGCTTGCAAGAGTCACTAGCAATCTTTTCCTTGCCAAATCTAAGAGCCTCTTCTCCGGACACATTTTCTTGATCCGTCTTCTGCATTCCTAGTGTTGACCAACTACTCCTTGAAAGTCTTTTTCTTGGGCTTCCATCACTGTGTTTTTTCCCGTTTCTCCTCTTAACTTGCTGACCTCTCCCTTTTGGCAGATCATTTTTTTTCTTCTCTTACTCTGTGTTAACCAAAGATTTGTTCTTGGTCTCCTTTCTCTCACTGCACTTGATTTTAGTTGATGTCCTCTGGTCTCATTGTCCCACAACATATACTCACAGCCTTTTCAGACAGGAATTGTCTCTTCATTGTCTGTGTGTAGTGCCTAGTAAGTAGGGCACAGAATCCCTGACTGGGGTCTCCACCAGGTGCAACTGCATTATAAATAAGTCATCTGATCATCTCTGATCTAATGACTCTGACACCCACCTTTGTCTGGATTTTTATCTCGTTCAGTCTTATTCATCTCTCCCCATGGATATCCCACTATTTTCTTAAATTAAAACTTCTAATCTTTCTTCTCAAGTCCTCTCCCCATCACCCTACCCGTAACTCAAACTCAGAATCTTGGAATTATTTTCTTCCTTTTTTAATAGTCGGATCTTGCCATTTCTCTCTAAATTTCTAAAATCTGTTTCTTCCTTTTCATTTTCCCTGCTAACACACACTGGTTCACATCACAGTTCTCCCCTCTCCCCAAGAATTCCATAGCCTCCTCCTTTAGCGCATCTTTCCCACATTCAGCAGCTAAAACGGTCTTCCTTTCCTGTTGCTTTATAAGTGTCGTGACATGGTCAGAGTCCATTTTTTGGCTCCGTCTCTTTCCAAATAAAGTTCAAGAGCCTCATCCTCACTTTTAACACTCTTCCTAAAATCTGCCCCATCTACAACTTACTTCCCATTGCTCCACTCCTTTCCCCACTTCTCATGGTTTGTTGGTCCTTGTATCTTTTCCTCACACGCATGACTTCCTACTTTGTTTTCCATTGTCCCAGCACCTGAAGTGATAACAGTCTTGTACCAGGCCAAGCATTGTCATTCTCTCGATCTAATTCCTCCCCAAAACTCACTTCTTTTGCCTTGGTTTCTTCTAGCGACTTCCATACCTATTGTGTACTCCACCTTTCCCGCCCACGTGGCCTAGCTCTTTCTCAGTATTTTGAAAACTAACATTTCTATGATTCATTTGAAATATTACTTGTTTATTTTTTCCTTCCTTACTCCTTTGCCTGATTATCTTCAATTTTAGTGATACATCTATTGAAATCTAATACGCAAGTTTGGGATTTTAACTTTCATCCAGCCCTAGTAAAGTTGAAAATAGTCCCAACAGCTGTTTAAAGACAATAAATTGAGCTTCTTAGACATCTTAGAGAAAAACCT
Source organism: Terrapene triunguis (assembly GCF_002925995.2). Classification (NCBI taxonomy): domain Eukaryota; kingdom Metazoa; phylum Chordata; order Testudines; family Emydidae; genus Terrapene; species Terrapene triunguis. Next base: position 43,277,788 of record NW_020664436.1, read on the forward strand.
TGTACTTAATCCTAATACAGCAGGGGTTTGGTCTAGTTTCGTCTGAATCTATTGCAAATTTGCATTGAATCTCAATATTAAACCATTCATACCACAGAGCAGGACATGTTTGCACAATGTCTCATAGATTTAAATACTTCCTTTAAAACTAGTTACCACTTCTTGTGCTGAATAAGAATTTCCACTTACTTTGTTCATGTACCTATGTGTTATACTAAGATGTTGTGTGGAGGTTTCTGTTTTTTGTTAACACAATGGATCTCCAAACTGTTCTCAGATTTAATAAAAAAAAAAGTGTACATGTGTTAAATCAATTTTGAAAAAAACTCAAATAACTCAGCAAAATCATAATAAAGTTTCACCCACACCACCAGAAGGTACAGCTGCAACATAGGAATTAAAGCCTGTCAAAGTAGGTTTTGCCAATTTCAAGGTTCTACTCCAAACTGCTGAGGTACTAGTGCTGTTCAAAATGGATAACTTAAACAATAATATAAAAAAATACATTTTTACCACTCTTTTTGTGGTAGTGAGTTTGAGTAAATCTGAAAATTTCAGTTTGAAAGCAAAAAGGGTTGCAAAGTTTTAAGCATATGAAAAGCCCTTTAAACAGATGCAACATTAGCTACACGCTTCTTCTCTACTGTATACACAAACTGCACATATTTATTTTTCAGTAGTGCCTAGATAAATATAATTTCTTAGCAAGCAAGAAAATACTCTAGGTAGTGTGTTTCTAAATGATTACTGCACATCTGGCTAATGATCTAGGATTTCATAACTCTTAAATTGTGCAAATATAACAAGAAATATTAATTTTCATATTGATAATTTAACAATTTTACCACTACAAAACTTTTTTTTCAAAAAAGCAAAATATTTATCCTGATAATTAAAGATAGTACACTATATTCATATTAATGGCATAAGCACACAGATATAACATTTTATATAACTGAAAGCAGTCACTTACCATCCAGTAAAGTTTCACCACATATTTTCCATAGCTATTATACAGTGGCATGTGTCCCTTAATAGCCTTGCATAAGGCATATATATGCTCCCATGGCTTCCAAGAGAATATAGGTGTTTCATTTGTATTGGTTTTACCCTCATTAGTTAAAACATTCACATTATATATCCTCCAGACTGCACAAATTTCACTTATTATCCATCTCATCAGCTGAAATCACAGAATTTTTTTTTTAAATAAAAGTTTTCAGTTTTTCACATTGCACATTTTAGGAAAAAAAAATCAAATGAAGTTAAATTATATTAGTCAAAAAATGCAAAACAATTCCAAATGCTAACTGGAAAGCAAGTCTCACAGAAGAGTGCATTAAAATTAATTTATTGCAAGATTTGCTTTTATCAGCACAAATATTCCTTAAAAGTTATCCATAATATGTGACATTTAGCTGTATGTAGATATCTACAAAGCTTTATGAAAATGGGATCTAATAGACATTGTATTAATTAACGCATGCCATCAATAGCACATCTCATGCCACAATAGTGTTGTTTCATGAATGGTATGGGTGGGAGACCTGCCAAGTGAAGCTGGCAGGGTCTAATGATAAGCCTGTAAACAAGACACTACTCTTACTTTGTACATATCATGCCTAACAGGATGCATTAATTATAGTGCAGTCACATTTTTAACATTTAGTATTTGCTGCATTTTTTATTTTTTAAAGAAAAGAACATTTCTATAATCAAACATTCTACCAAGAAATAGAATATACTTTTCATTAATCAAACATGATTCACCAACAATGAGAGCTACAAGAACTGGCACTAATCACAGGAGAAGTGGCCTGAGAACTTTTTGGAAATCTGGATGCTGACTGATTGATGAGCAGGTAATGGATTATATAGTGCACTAATTATCAAAAGTATACACTTGACCTTTAGTGGTAAGGAAGTTTTTCCTTATTATGCAAGACATATGTCTATTTTTATGTGTTTAACTGGTTAAGTGACTTGGGAAGCTAAACCCTCTTTTTTTATTTATTTTACTCAAATATAGTATATAAGCAGTTCAACAGGAATATCCATATATTAAAGTTGGCTCTTTTATAAGACAGTTTCCTTGCCCTAAAGAGATGTTGATCAATGTGCAAAGTAATAAATGAAATATGTAAAATTTAAATTATTTAATTTGTACATATTTCCATTTTTATTAATATTTCAATCCTTTGTGTTAGCCAATTTAAAGTTAGTAGCTTTTGGTTTGGGGTTCCCACTTCCCTAATCCCAATTAGAGAGAAGATCAACCAAAATCCCATGGTCCAGTTCCAGTTCCAACTTCACAGCTCAAGCATTGTCTTCTAACAATCAAGCACCCTAACTCTGAAAAAGTTTGAAATTTGGATCCAAATTTCAAAGCTGCAAGTTCAGGAGTATTTGGATCTGATGCTACAGTTCAGACCCATCTCTAATCAAAATCCAAAATCCTTAGCTGTTCTCTGAAAATAGAAACATAACACTATCATCCCTTTATAAAAGGAGAGATTATTGTTTGGCAGTTTTCCCTGATGATTCACCTCTGTGTTCTTTTTAAGGAAGTGAGACATCCCAGATAATGTATGGTAATTTTGTAACATGAATAACTGTTTGCTAGGATCTGAAACCACCAATTCACCCCATATACTTATTTTAAACTGTGCTTCAAACAACAGGCCTTGATAAAGAGCCATTAAGCCACAGAGCTTCTTCTATATTTGAAGCCTCAGTATTTGTATTTTGCCCTGTTTTACCAAAGAAAAAATGAAAGACGTGTAATTTATTTTGAAATCAGACATTTTAAGAGATTCATTCCCATTCTCCTCCACCTCCTGCACAATGTTAGCAATAAAATACGAAAAATAATATTTGTTCCTGTAATGGATATTGTTTATACTTATTATAATGTAAAAAAATTTAACTCATTTTAAAACATCTAAATATTTTCCAAAATCATCATGTTGCTGTACTCTACTCTTTAAAGAGCATGTCCTTTCCTTACATTTATAGTTTGACACACAGACTTGGAAGGCTCATACTAACCAGTACCTAAATGCATTCCTACACTTGGCCTCTTTTCTATATAATGAATATTTTGGTTTACAATGATAAAAGATTTTTCAGCAGTTTTAGATTCCATACTTCTTTTGTGGGGGTGAACTTACCCTAAAGTTAAGGATCTTTACTTCCTTTTGTAAATAATAGTTTCCTTTTAGCATTAATATACATTAATTTTCCATGCAAGTATTAACAAATCTTATTCATAACCTGCACTGTTACTTTAAAAAATTGATTTCTGTTGGTCAGCCTTTCACTGTCTCTGTATTTATTTGTTCAGTTTCTAAGAATGATAATCCTTCATTATTAAACCTGTTTGATCCTGATATGAGACTGTCTATCATTTCCCCCCCCACCCCACTGACAGGATTTACTATACTTAATTTCTCCTGTTGATGGTCTATTTATACCACTAATGTTGAGGGATCAGTCCTTACTATGACATGAGCTATCACATTTACTACATACCTCACTACCAAGTAAGTGTTCATTTGCTGAAAAAAGGTCAAACCAGTTTTCATTTTTCACTACTACAGGAACCTGAAAGAGAAGAGGTTTTAGTTGAAAGCCTGTAGCTATATTCACTGAAAAGAATAAAGGTCCACGAAAATATATGAGCACAATATTGTACAAATGCTAGAAATGCCAGTCATCAGCTAAAAGGCAACCAGACTTGCAAATTCCCTGACTGCTTCAATATTTCTTAATGGTCGGGGGGGGGAAGAGTATCTTCAAAACACAGAAGGTGTTCAAAATTTAATTAATCATCGTTAAGTTGTATTGGGAACTTAGTTAACAAATGATAATTAGCAAAAGTTTTCTGTGTCTCAATGGACAAACATTAACGATAACAGATTTGCTCCTTTCACTGCACAACATTCAAATACAACTTTAAGGACAACCGAAAATGAAATTTAGGGGTTCAGTTTAGGGCTTAGTGGTTTTTAGTTCTTTTATGACAGACAAAATAACCATGTCATGAAAGAAACTGCCTCATTCAGCACAAATGGAAATGGATGTCTGTGAAAGAAATACAGTAGGATATAATTCAATACAGATGCTGAAAAATAGGATGGAAATGCGCTGACAGACCTGCAAGGAGAAGACTGTTTAGATCATACCTGGGTCTAGCAAGTCTCTCACTTTTATGATTATCAGAGTCACTCAAGATAGTTATTTTCCATTCAACATACTAAAAAGCATTTTGAATCATTTGGATCTAAGGTATTTGTTGTTTTGTAATTTTGTTTTTAAAAACAAAAACAAATCTTCAGGACCACTCCTGTTTCCAATAAAGTCACTGAATTTTGCCACAGTATTCAAAGGGAATTTATTTGTATAAATGTAACACAATAGTTTACAAAGATACAGACATCTGGGCCTGAGTCATCATTAAAGTATAATACATGCTGATGATCTGCTTAACAAACAGACTGTCATTTTGATCTCTATTCCTTTTATAATTTATCCATTGTCAAAATATCCTCTCAGAGCAATATGATTTACAAATGATTACACTTATTGTTTTCTATAACAATACTAAGATCCACAAGATGACTCAATATCTAATTGACTTGAGATACTGGTGGTATCCCTCTAAATTTAACAACATTGCAATTAACAAAAAGTACCAGTTTTGTACAGCATCTGTCCAGTATATGGTGAATGCTGTTTTAATGACAATTAGTCTAGAACCAATGTCTCCTCTGAGAAAATATATGGAAAAATGGTTTGCTTTCTTGTAGTTTATTGTGTTTTTACATATTCGAGCATCATTAAGTTGATTACTAGTAATCACTTGATGAAATGAGATTTTTATTAGATGCTTTACTATATGACTTCAAAAAATTTACTGCAGTGTATAGCAAGTGACAAGAGATTTGTGTTAATGTCATTGTTGCAATACGAAGAATATTTTTCTATAGTGAAAGATTAGTGCAGGGATCGGCAACTTCTGGCACGTTTACCTGCTGCTTCCGCAGGTTCGGCCGATCGCAGCTCCCACTCGCCGCGGTTCGCCGCTCCAGGCCAACGAGGGCTGCGGCAAGCAGCATGGGCCGAGGGATGTGCTGGCCGCCGCTTCCCACAGCCAGCACATCCCTCGGCCCGCACCACTTCCCGCAGCCCCCATTGGCCTGGAGTGGAGAACCAGCTAGTGGGAGCTGCAATCAGCCAAACCTGCGGACGCGGCAGGTAAACAAATTGGCCCGGCCCGCCAGGGGGCTTACCCTGGCGGGCCGCGTGCCAAAGGTTGCCGATCCCTGGATTAGTGGATAGTTCTAAGATAGACAAACATTTGTTCCTTCCCATTTGAGGCCTGGCTCTTCATTTTCTATCAGTTATGCAAATATTTTAAAGTTTCCTAAGAATGAGTTAAACAGTGTGTAGCATGTTCCTTACTACTTCCATCCCACAGAGTTCTCAAGAATCATTTGAAGAAACACATTCTATTTCAGCAGCTGTTTCATCTCCATTTATTGACAACTCACACTGTATCATAAGACAACTGCATTTTTTTTCAAAGGGTGACTCTTCACTAATGTGCTTTCTCCAAACAGTGTGTGTCAGATTATGTTAACAAGAGTTCAAGCCAAACATAACTATATTTTTAAAAAATAATCAGTAACTCAATTCTGACTTCAATCTTCAATGCTCCAATGAGAAACATATGCAATCTAGGCTAAAAATGACCTGATATGAATGTAGACTTCACCAGGACACTAACAGGAAAGTTAGTTAAAAAAAAGGGGGGGTGCTATTGCCCGTGCTTACAACCAGAATGTATGTTTGTTTATTTTAGGGCAATCTGACAATAACAGATAGAAGGCTTGCAGTGGAAGTCTTTGGAAACAAACAAAACCACTTTTATTTCTGATCAGCTGCTTGAATCTTTTCTTACTACTTTACATATACTTGTTCACCATATCCTTTTCTGTTTCTGCCACATTTAACACTAACTACATCATTTTAACTGTTTTTCAATCACTTGGTGTTTATGATCATTTTATTAATATCTATAGCGTTTATAATATTTTTAGCAGCTTGGCACTAAATTAAGGAGATTAAAACCAAAACAAGAAGAGTTGATCAAATACTAAACAAATTAAATGCTTTATTCATCGGGCTCTGAAGATGGATGTTATAGTTGAAGGATTTTATATACATATAGCTTTATCTGTTTCTGGCTGCCATATCCTTTGCCCCAGTCCTTTAGCTATCACAACTCACTTTATTATATTTTGGCAGCATTTATCATGCAATCTTTTGCTCTTGTGAATTTCCACCCACCCTCCCATTAAAAATTTAAACTTGAAACACACTTACTGCATATTTAATAAAAAATGAAACTGACAAGCTGACACAAGTAAAACTGACAAGAATGAAAAGCTAGAGAGGCAGGCAGGCAAAGTGCTTTAAGAACCTTCAGATTTCAAATGGAATAAAAAGGGAAGAGGATAGTTTTAAATTTAAACAGCAGCAACAGATTTTCAGAGTTGAAGAGCACTTCACCTGTGACATGGCAAACAGATTATTCATTTCTTGTTTTGGTTTCTATTTAAAAGCAGCTGAAAATTAAATAAAGGAGTTGTGCACAAATAAAAAACATTACTGGATATTAGCCAGCCAAATACTGTCAAAGATACGGACATGTTATGTAGGCAGTTCAAAGAAGTGGGATGTCTGAAGTGGGAGACCAAGGATAATATTATATCATGGGTACATTCATAATCTTCAGATCTGCATGGCAGATTTCTACTTCAATGTTCTGCTCAAGTAAAACCACAGTCTGAACAGCACATGTGGGAGAATCAGGATCAGGCCCTCTGGACCCACTGATACTTTCCCAAAACCTTTTGGCATTCTTAAAAGGAAGAAGGCAACACACTGTGGCAGAGAATCAAGAAGGCATATGAAAGTTTAACATACGGAGACCTGTAGGGAAAAAAATTGGAGTTTTGTGAATTTACAAGAGCAGGCAAGTAGTTCTATTTATTCAGTTAACCCCTTCTGCTCACTGGTGACACAGCTGGACAGCACCTAAAACAGGGAGGTTCTTCTCTTCATGACTTTGCCCCTGTGCACCAGTTGTCCTGAGACAATTCTTTGTCATGAGACTTTGCTAGACTGAAAGGCTACATTTCTTCCTCAAATGTAACTTTCAATTTTTTTATGGTCACGTGGGTGTGATGCTCTGACTTGGGTTCCCTAAGGCTTGCTAAATAAAAAGAAACCACCTTTATGTTGTCTGGTAGCATGTGAACATTAGTACCCTGGTGGGAACATGCAATACAGGAAGTCATGGAATACAGGAGAGATTCCAGAAGACTGGAAAAGGGAAAATATAGTGCCAATCTATAAAAAGGGAAATAAGGACAACCCGGGGAATTACCAAACAGTCAGCTTAACTTCTGTACCTGGAAAGATAATGAAGCAAATTACTCTCAAAGAGATTGTGGAGCACACAGCAAGCAGCAATAACAATGGGGATATTAGTTTGGCTGAGGTCTGAGCGAGTCAGTAAAGTGCGCCAGCGACCTTCTAAACGGCCAAATGCACATTCCACCACCATTCTGCACTTGCTCAGCCAGTAGTTGAACAGCTCCTGACTCCTGTCCAGGCTGCCTGTGTATGGCTTCATGAGCCATGGCATTAAGGGGTAGGCTGGGTCCCCAAGGATAACTATAGGCATTTCAACATCCCCAATGGTTATTTTCTGGTCCGGGAAGTAAGTCCCTTGCTGCAGCCGTTTAAACAGAGTAGTGTTCCTAAACGAGCGTCATGAACCCTTCCTGGCCAGCCCACGTTGATGTTGGTGAAACGTCCCTTGTGATCCACTAGTGCTTGCAGCACCATTGAAAAGTAACCCTTGTGGTTTATGTACTGGGTACCCTGGTACTCCGGTGCCAAGATAGGTATATGGGTTCCAGCTATCGCCCCACCAGTTAGGGAATCCCATTGCAGCAAAGCCATCCACTATGGCCTGCAAATTTCCCAGAGTCACTACCTTTCGTAGCAGCAGCTCAATGATTGCTTTGGCTACTTGCATGACAGCAGCCCCCACAGTAGATCTGCCCACTCCAAATTGATTCCCGACTGACCGGCTGCTGTCTGGCGTTGCAAGCTTCCACAGGCTATCGCCACTCACTTCTCAACTGTGAGGGCTGCTCTCATCCTGGTATTCTGGCGCTTCAGGGCAGGGGAAAGCAAGTCACAAAGTTCCATGAAAGTGCCCTTACGCATGCGAAAGTTTCGCAGCCACTGGGAATCGTCCCACACCTGCAACACTATGCGGTCCCACCAGTCTGTGCTTGTTTCCCGGGCCCAGAATCGGCGTTCCACAGATAGAACCTGCCCCATCAACAACATGATCTCCAAAGCGCCGGGACCCGCGGTTTGAGAGAAGTCTGTGTCCATGTCCATGTCCTCATTACTCTCGTCGCCACGCTGCCATCGCCGCCTCTCCTTGCCTCGTTTTTCTGGTCCTGGTTCAGCATAAACTGCATGATAATGCGCAAGGTGTTTACAATGTTCATGACTGCTGTCTTCAGCTGAGCGGGCTCCATGCTTGCCGTGGTATGGCGTCTGCTGTGTTCACCCAGGAAAAAAGGCGCGAAACGGTTGTCTGCCGTTGCTTTCATGGAGGGAGGGGTGAGGCTGTACCCAGAACAACCTGCAACAATGTTTTTTGCCCCATCAGGCACTGGGATCTCAACCCAGAATTCCAATGGGCGGGGGAGACTGTGGGAACTATGGGATAGCTATGGGATAACTACCCACAGTGCAACGCTCCGGAAATTGATGCTAGCCCCGGTACATGGACACACACCGCCGAATTAATGTGCTTAGTGTGGCCGCATACATTCGACTTTATACAATCTGTTTCCAAAATTCGAATTCTGTAAATTCGGATTAATCCCGTAGTATAGACATACCCTAGAAAAGAGTGCATTTGTAGAGGGAGGCTCGCAGTTCCTTCATTGTACATTTCTTGTTTTATTTAATTGAGGAAAGGTAGCATACATCTCTTCTAGAGTAGTTGTCTCTTCCCTCGCAAGGATGTGCCAAGCATTTGCAATCCATTAGCCCAGTTGTGGAAAGTTTGAATTCTACCATTCTGTTGTTATAACAATTTTGGCTGCTACTAACACTGCAGTCATCAATTACATTTCAGTTTAGTTTTCTCACACAGAACAAGCAATGCGTATAAAAAGACAATACAATTGGTTTCATTGGGGCAACTCAGGAAATAAGGTGGAAGAATATGACCCATACTTTTTTTTGAGAGGTTGTTGAGAATAAGTAGCATACACAAACTTTTGGAGTTTTTGCCCTATGAAATGTGTTTGTCAGAAAAATAGGAAATTTTTAACAAAGTCTACATCCCTATAAGATCTTGTATCTACTCTTCTGTACAGTTAAAACACGTGCTTCTTACCTTATTATTTAAAAATTCATGTGGACGTTTCCAGGAATTCACTTTTAAGGAAGGTGGCAATTCAATCTTCCCTTCGGGGTCCTCGAAGACATGCTATATAAAATATACATGTACAAAAATTGAAAAGTTTGTATTTACTATACCACTGGATCATCAAGATTTAAAATGCTTCATTGCTCATGATTAAGGCTAAGATGCTGTCACACATATTTTTAGTAAAAGTCACGGACAGGTCACTGGCAATAAAGAAAAATTCATGGAAGCCCATGACCTATCTGTGACTTTTACTAAAAATATGCATGACAAAATGGGGAGCTGCAGGCTCACCACATCACTGAGGGGAGCCTGGCTTGGAGGTGCAGGGTCTCCCCCACCACCTGCGACACCCGCCGGTGGCTCCAAGCCCTGGGGTGCCCACGGCTGCCCACAGCGGCTCTGAGCTCCAGCTGGTGTACCCTGGCCGCTCATGGCAGCTCCGTGCTCTGGGGCGCCCACGGTGGCTGGGACTTCCCAGGAGCCCCGCTGCCTGCAGCGCCCGGGAGTTTTGGGTCTCTCCGCCACCTCAGAGCTCTGGGCACCCCGCCTCCACCACCCTGGCTGAGAGCTGTCTGCAGGGCACCCCTGCCTCCTCTGCGGCTGGGAGCTCAAGCCCCCACAGTTCCCAGCTGCCAGGGGACACAGGTGCTGGGGGTTCAAGTCACAGAGTTCTCTGGAAGTCAGATTCCGTGACCTCCATGACAAAATCGTAGCCCTATTCATGATTATTCACTGGGAAGAAAAATCACACATTATGGCACAATGAAGAGAAAAGATGGTTACTTACCAATAAATAGAGTTCTCAGAATATACTGTGTCTGCAAAATCCATAGTCAAGCACATTAGGTGCTTGATGTGACTAGGAGAAGTGTACTCAACCTGTGTTTTTTTTACTGCCAGAGTAAAATGTGAACATATCTCCCACTTCTTCCTGGAGCCTAAGACTTTCAGATCTTTTATCACCTCCCATTCAAGCCACATTATTTGGATTCCCTATTCTTTTCCGTCTTCCAGGAAGGCTGCCCGAACGACTCTGTTTGGGCTACTTATTCTGGGAGTAAAGACCACAGTCTGAGCAACCTCAGACAGCACCATTCTCCCAGTAATTTTTAAACACTTAAAATGCTGATTCATAAAGAACATTTTCGTCTTACAACAAACTCATTGCTCAAAGGCAAACTGCTTCTTCAGATCTGCCATGAGTAAGTGGGACTGGAAGGGACCTCCTGGGTCATCAAGTTGAGTGTATGTATCTCTCCATATCAGGCAAGACTAGGGATCCACACAGCAGGGTCACTGTGTTGGGTTCAGCACAGTTAGGGATCCCATCCATGCTGTAGCTCAATGCCTTGTGCCCCCTGGAGCAGAACCGGGGGCAACACCGGTTCTGGCAGGTTGCAAAGAGGTCGACCTGGGGAACTCCCCACTCTCGGAAGAGCTGGTGAGCGACCTCCGAATGGAGCAACTACTCGTACTGGTGGGAGAAAACCCTGCTGAGGCGATCTGTTTGCGTATTGCGGACGCCCGGGAGGTGTACAGCCCTCAGGGAGATATCGTGGGCTATACAGAACTCCCATAGGTTCAGGGCTTCCCGACAGAGGGCTAGGGAATGAGTCCCGCCTTGCCTGTTGATGTAGTACATAGCAGCGGTGTTGTCTACGAAAATCCTGACCACCCTGCCGCGAAGGTGCGTGTGGAACGCCACACACGCCAACTGTACAGCCCTGAGCTCTTTGACATTTATGTGAAGGGACAAGTCCGGGATCGCCCACGTCCCTTGGGTTTGCACGTTCCCTGTGTGGGCTCCCCAACCCAGGTCCGACGCATCGGTCACCAGGTCTATAGACTGGTTGGCATCCTGAAAGGGAACCCCTTGCAGCATATTGCCTGGGTAAGACCACCATTGGAGGGAAGCCAGTATCGGGGATGGAACCACGAGAACCTTGACTAGCCCGTCCCGGGCCTGGGAGAATTGGGAGGCCAGCCAGAGCTGGAGGGGCCTCATTCGGAGTCTGGCATGGCGGACCACATACGTACATGCCGCCATGTGGCCCAGAATACAAAGGCATGCCCTCGCTGTTGTCACTGGGAAAGCCATGACAGAGGTGATGAGAACTCTTAGGGCCTCGAACCTGTCCAGGGGGAGAGGCGCTGTGGCCCTCGAGGAGTCCAGCAGCGCCCCAATGAACTCTATGCTGGAACTAAGGTTGACTTGGTCTCATTCACCACTAGGCTGAGACCGGCACATGTTGACAGGAGCAGCTCGACGTGGGTCTCTACCTCGGAACGAGAGTCGCCCTTGAGAAGCCAATCGTCCAGGTATGGGAAGATCTGTACCTCCTCCCGCATGAGGTAGGCCGCGACCACAGCCATACACTTTGTGAAAACCCTGGGTGCCGTGGATAGGCCAAACGGGAGGACCGCAAACTGGTAGTGGTCTATCCCCACTAAGAAGCGGAGGAAGCGCCTGTGCCCCTCAAAAATATGGATGTGAAAATACGCATTCTGAAGGTCCAGGGCTGCATACCAGTCCCCCGGGTCCAGGGAGGGGATAATAGAGGCCAGGGAAACCATGCGGAACTTGGAGCGGGCCAGAAAACGGTTTAGGCCCCACAGGTCCAGGATGGGCCTGAGGCCCCCTTTGGCCTTTGGGATCAGGAAGTACCGGGAGTAGAACCCTTTGCCCTGGAATTCTACTGGTACTATTTCCAACGCCCCCGGGTGTAGTAGACGGTCCATATCTGCTCAGTAAGGCCTGGTGGTTGGCTACCCTGAGCTGGGAAACTTGGTGAGGAATAAAATTTTCTACCAAAAGAATCCAGTCGTCTGGCGTCCTTATTTTTGGGGGTGGGCGCAGGCTGGCCCTATCTCTCTCTGTGGTTCACCGACTACCACAAGCGAGTTAGGTGCCGGGTGGGAATAGAGGTACTAATGGTCCTTGGCCGGCACCAAGTACTTCCTTTCAGCCTTCTTGGAGATTGGGGCCAATGAGGTGGGAGTTTGCCACAGGGTGTTGGAAATGTTGGCTACACACTGGTGCAGATGCAGAGCCACGTGGCCCGGTGCCGAGAGAGACAACACATTAAAGAGGGAATTGGACGGGTACTCCATTTACTTAGCCTGCAGCTGGAGGCTGGATGCCACCCACTTTAGCAGGTCTTGGTGTGCCTTAAAATCCTCCTGTGGGATTGATGGCGGAGGCGCCGTTATGGTGTCGTCCGGTGCTGGGGAAAGAGCCGGCACGGAGCCCTGGGCCTCGGTTGGTACCGGGGGGTCAAGCCCCAGATCACAGTCCGGGTGTGGAACCACTGACTCGTGGCCCACCGATTTGTCTCTTAGGTGGCCGGACAAGGCTGATGGAAGTTGAGACGCTCCGGCAACCGAGCGTGCCCCTGTCTGGCCGGGCATCGGTGGCCACTGTGCCCATTAGCACCACTGTCCTTGCCACGGGGCCCCTTGCCACTCATCCAGCTGAGGGCCCAGTGGCGCTAGTTGTCCCGGCTGAGCAGCGCAGACCGCGGATGGGCGGCTGGGTGCCGAGGCTGAGGTCACCGTCGAGCGCATGGTCTCACGGGAACGGTATGAGCGGCGGTGCCTGCGATGCCGCCTCCCTCGGGACCTGGACCGCAATGTCGAGGAACTGTACCCGCCTAAAGAACTGTATCCGCTCCCGCTGCTTCGGTACTCATGATGGTGGCGGGAGTTCCGGTGCCGAGGCATCGCGAGGGGAGTCTCGAGCGTGACATATAGTTGAACAGGAACTGGAACGAGAGCGACGATGTCTATCCCATCGAGACTGGCTGCGGTAGTCGTGCCACGAAAGGAAGCATTCCCGGCGCCTCTCCCAATGTCTGCAATCGCTGGCAGGCAGCGTAGAGAGTCCCCGAGACTCCTGCCCGGGGGGCGACCCGGATGGTCTGGTCGGTGTCAAGGGAGGGTGCGAGCTGCGCGCCAAACGGTGCAGGGAGCGGTCCTCGGAACGGGAACTGTGTCCCACAGGAGAGGTTTGATGGGCACCCAATGGAGGCTTGCCGTGGGACCGGGGGCCCATCACCGGCTGTGCGCCTGGAACCGGCAGACTCATGTCGTCTTTCGCAGCCTGCATCGCCTCCGGCATCGACGGCATCCATACCGGTGGAGATGTGCGTGGGGACAGCGCCGGGCTGCTCTGCTCAACCCGAGTCAGAGGCCTTGAGCCCGGGGGGGACCGAGGGCTGCCCGACGCGGGACCAGCCTCCCCTCTTTCCCTGTCTCAGCGCCGCTGCAAGGTAGGGCCCTTCCCCTGTTTCTTGGAGGGGGAGCGGTGCCGGCTGTTAGAGTGGGCCTCGCTATGCACTGATGATGCAGCGCCGGGTGCCAAGTCCACCCGGCGTGCCGGAGTTGGGGTCAACGCCAATTCCATCAGGAGAGCGCGAAGTCTAATGTCTCTCTCCTTCTTGGTCCGCGGCTTGAATGACCTGCAGATCTTACAACGTTCGCTGATGTGAGTCTCACCCAAGCAGCGGAAACACTCAGCATGCGGGTCACTCCTTGACATGGAACGGCGACAGGAGTCGCACGACTTGAAGCCTGGGGCATGCCCTGAGCCCACTCTGACAACTGAAGTAACAATTCCACGAACAGTACTGTGACGTTATTGATATAATCTGGGACCATATAGATCATTGTTGCAACCAAGGTCCTGTAGTGGCACCCAGATCTTGTATAAAGGGGGTCAAATGGGGTGTCTAAGACAAGGTTATGGTTTACTGGTTATAATTATGCTGTCTATATGTGTATATCAATTTTGTAGTTGAAGTTATGAATATTGGCTCTATACTGTCTGTATTTCAAACTTATGCTATGCTGCTGGGTGACATCCCAGACAAATTGGTGTTAGCTCTGCCTAGCCTGCTTGATGGCCCATTAAGGACCATCAGCTATACAATGGACCCATTGAGAGAAGGCAGATACGCCTTGTAACTCAGCAAAGTATGCAGGGACTGGCCCATGTGACTCCAGACTCCATTTTGCTGTAATTTTCCACAGTAAGAACAAAGGTGTTCTTACACCTGGAAAAGACTATATAAGGCGGATGCCTCATCTCCATAGGGTCTTCAATCCTGCTTCATACCTCTGGAGGAACTTTGCTACAAGCTGAAGCTTTGAACAAAGGACTGAGGACCCATCCCAGCGGGGGATGTATTCCAGAGACTTGATTTGAACCTGCAGTTTATTCTATCGCTGCTGCAAGCCTGAACCAAGAACTTTGCCATTACTGTATGTAATTGATTCCATTTAACCAATTCTAACTCTCATCTCTATCTTTTTCCTTTTATGAATAAACCTTTAGATTTTAGATTCTAAAGGATTGGCAACAGCGTGATTTGTGGGTAAGATCTGATTTGTATATTGACCTGGGTCTGGGGCTTGGTCCTTTGGGATGAGGAGAACCTTTTTCTTTTACTGGGGTATTGGTTTTCATAACCATTTGTCCCCATAACGAGTGGCACTGGTGGTAATACTGGGAAACTGGAGTGTCTAAGGAGATTGCTTGTGAGACTTGCGGTTAGCCAGTGGGGTGAGACCAAAGTCCTCCTAGTCTGGCTGGTTTGGTTTGCCTTAGAGGTGGAAAAAGCCCCAGCCTTGGGCTGTAACTGCCCTATTTGAGCAATTTGTCCTGAGTTGGCACTCTCAGTTGGGTTCCGCCAGAACCGCATTGTCACAGGTACCACTAAGGTCGAGAAGAAAAGGCTGCAGCAGAGCTGGAGCACAAAGTTCTGACTACCTTCACTGGCAGCAAGAAGGAACTGGGGGGAGGGGGGAGAACGCGCAGTCCCCCTTATAGCGCGATATACAGGCGTCACTCCAGGGGTCGCCACGGTGCTCCCCCAGTACGGGTACTGCTAAGGGAAAAAACTTCCGGCACCAGTGCACGTGACGAGCACGCACACCTATTGTGGAATACACATGAGCAATCACTCGAAGAAGCAGCTATTTTTCTCAGTTTTATTAAGCACTGGCTTGTAAATCAGAGCCAAAAACCAACCCACTTGTATGTGGAAGTACAAGGCACATACATTCTTATTGCCACATAATGTGGCTCCACAGCTGGCATATTCACCAGAGCTGAGTCAAGATCAACAGAGCTAGAGTCAAATTAGCTTTATGTCCCCTTTGCACATCCTGCCCCTCTCTGCCCACAGCAGTAGGATTGCAGAGACTGATTTAGATGTAGGGCAATTTGTAATTGCCACAGAGAAGAGAAAGGTGGGGGGGACTAGGTCCCCAAACTGGTGTCACCCCATAAGTAAACAGTATTGAAGGGGAACTTCCTCCTCCCCATCCTATTATCCACAAAAGGGGCAGTGCTGGACAGCCATAAAGCCATATTTTAAAGCTAATAATTTATGCAACAGTGTTCATAATCCCTGTAAACAAACAATATATTAGTTGACCCATTAGGTATGGGGAATGAGACCAACAAGTAATTATTAACTCAAAGTATGACCACTAACAAATATTTAAGACTATAAGATTTGTGCAATACTCAGGGAATCATGAGCCCCTAGTAAAGCCAATTTTCTGTGTTTTACACAAGCATAATTAATAAGTATTTTCTAGTATTGTTTATACTTTTACAAAGGGCCGTACAGATTGTCTGAAAATGTAAAAGCAATGTGTTTGCTCCCATAAGAAGCGGTAGTTTTAATTATGATCTGAAACATTTCTGCTTTATTTAGTTTGACAACTGTTGCACAAACGACATAGAAAAATTAATGTCTTCCTTTTTAAAATTTGAATGAAAACAGGCAAAATATATTTAGCTTAAGACAGGACTTGATCTAGTGGGAACCCACTTAAACTTAGGCAACAATTTAAAAGATGTGCTGAAGAAATAAACATGTTTATCAGCAACGAATTATTCTGAAGTTAAAGCAAAGCATACTCTATTAAATACACCTCTACCTCGATATAACGCTGTCTTCAGGAGCCAAAAAATCTTACCGCGTTATAGGTTAAACCGCGTTATATCGAACTTGCTTTGATCCACCGGAGCGCGCAGCCCTGCCCCCCCCCGGAGCACTGCTTTACCGCGTTATATCCGAATTCATGTTATATCAGGTTGGGTTATATCGGGGTAAAGGTGTATATGTAGACAAATTAAGCTGAAAAAAAGTGTCATATTCAACTTACTAAAACTGGACTCTTTCCAGCTTTATCTTTCTCTTTTCCAACTTTTCCTGCATCCCACTTTTCTGCATTGATATCTGCTTCGTTCCATTCTGGCCAAATGGGAAATTTCCCTTTCTTTGATTCACTAGCAGCACCGACACTGGGTAACACAGCAGCTGGTCTGGAAAGCAACCAACAGTTTAAATTGAGGAGAAAGAGAAGAATGAAAATCTTTCTATTGTACACATTTTCTAAGGCAATACATTTTCATATCTGATTGTTTTAATTTAACTTATTTAAAAAGTTTAGTGCTACTAATTACAATACCTTTCCTTTGTGAATTCAGAAAAAGTAATATCAAAAGGTCTTTAAAACTACTAGATACAATTTTGGGTAGTAATCCTGCAAAGCATTTAAGCACATGCCATTTTAAAGTACATTAGTAATGCCACTACTAAATGGAGTATGAAATGGAGCCTGCCAGTGGCACAAGGTGTTGAGCTACAGCACGGATGGGATCTCTAACTGTGCTGAACCCAACACAGTGACCCTGCTGTGTGGATCCCTAGTCTTACCTGATATGGAGAGATACATACACCTGGCTGCCAGGTAGCAGAAATAATTCATATGCAGGCAGCTCCACAGGAGTTTGCAGAGTAAAAGGGATGACTCTGGTGATGATGACTGGAACGGGGCATGGCACCTCCTCCCCTATGGCTATGTGATCCAGGAGTGAAGGGGTACATGTGAAAGATGACCGCCACAAATTCCTTTAAACCTACTTGTTGCAAGCATAGGAGCAGCCTATGAGACTGGGACCAGGCAGGAACCTGCTGAAACCTGGCAGCTGCACCACAAGCACCCTGGCCCCAAACATTGAGGACCATGACCCCAAACACAGACAACCTTGATGAAGAAGAGGCACGTCTGAGGTGTGGACAGCCTACCTCAGTCAGCCAGAAAGGTGACCTGAGACAGAATCCGCCTCCTTGCATTGTTCTAGAGTCATGTGCTCCTCTGTGATGAGTTCACTGCATCTCCGTGAGGGCTTGTCTCCTGCACATGGGCAGGCTTGAGATCATGTAACATGCAGGGTGCTCCGCACAGGGCTCCACGTGCTCAGCAGCGCTCTGAGATCTGCACAGCGGCAGAATCAAGATCTCAGAGAAGGGCTTTTATACTTCCAAAAGCTTTCAAATAAAGTATATCTTATTTAAATAATCTTTCTAGTTCATAGGGGTTTTTAATATATAATTTCTCAATATTTTTCTAATTCTGATGATGTGGGTTTAAAAAAAAAAAAAAAAAGACCGGGCCCCTTCCTTACAACACATTCCTTCTATTTCCTATGAGCAGCAGCAGAGGACCTAGAGCTGTATGTCTACAGACTCAGGACAACAACACTGTTTTGGTTTACACTTGGAAAGTTATCTTCATAATCATTATTGTAACTGGTTTTTGTGGGGGGGGGGGAGGGTTTATTTTATTTTACTTTTTTTTTTTTTTTTTTTTAAGATGAAAGCTGACATCCAGCAGAAACTGAAAATTGCAGGGGCCCATATTTGCAAGGGAAATCTTCCCACTTGCTATGGATGAGTGGACTTTTCAAATCCTGGAATGGTTCATATATTATATTGTGTGTGTATTTATATTGCTGTGCAAATAATTGATAATAATATATAAAACAATCAAAATTTGAATTTCAGATCTATAATTTCTTCCTGGGGTTCTGGTGACTATACAAACCACTTAAGCTTTTCCTTTTGTGATTTATTGTATCTCCAGGACCACTCAACAGATATGACATTTTAGATAATCTGATCATAGCCTCATGATTCACAGTTTTGTTTTGCATTTTTAATTCTATGGTATGACTGCCTGAATTTTCAGTATAGTGAGCATCTAATTAATTATGCCCCAACTCTAATCACATAAATACCGACTGCACAAATAGGTATTCTTGGAATATTAGTACGTGACATCCTTTACTGTTAAACTCTTTACTCTTACCTTCTTATTAGCTGCAAGAATAAAGTGGTGTTAAAACTAATGATTCTTCACTGTTTAATCAAATACTACACTGATACGCACTACTAGTAACTCTTCCTGGGAGTTGAATTATAAAAATTCAGTACAATCTGCATGTGTATTCTGCTCTGTATATTATAAGGTATAGCCCAAGCCATCTTCACAAACTGGAAGACAGATGTATTCTCTGGGGTGAATCTTCACTTTTCTCTTCTTTCTCTATCCAGTATAAAAAGCCTCAGGCATCTCCTTTAAGATATTTGATCTTTCATTAACAGAATCATTTTCCCTACCACATCTTCTTAACAGAATGTCAAAAGATATTCCATTCTATATTTAATAATACTTAGAGTGCAAGCACAGACATGCAGATACTTAGCAGAATTTTAGTGAATTACCAGAGAGCTACCCCACTTTCAGTTTCTTTACTGAGTTTGCTGTACATGCATATATGCACAACAGTGAAGAACAGAATGCCAGCTCTATTAGAGGTTTCAGTATTCATGATGTTCATTATTTTTGCTTCTTTCAAAATTGATCTACGCTAGGTCTATGCCTAAAAATGACAATGATCTAGCTATGTAGCTCAAGCCTGTGAAAGATATCAGACTCTGTGTTACATAGCTAAGTCAACCTATACCCCCTGCGTAGACATAGCTAGGTTGACAGAAGAATATTGCTGTTAACTTAGCTGCTGTCTCTGGAAGAGGTGGATTAACTACATCAGCTGATCTCAAACTGTGGGGCAGACCTCTCAAGTGAAGCACAGGAATGTGTTAAGGGAGGTGCAAGCTGTGTGCCTTTTTTATTATTAATTATTATCATTATTATTATTAAAAGAGTTCTAGCTGTCAGCCCCAGGTGGCTGGAACTCATGCAGAAGGGCCATGCACATCCAGGAGGCACGGATAAAGGGGACAGCCAGAGCCCCACCACCCAGGCTCTCCTTCCCCCTGCCCCTCAATCCGTCACGGGAAGGAGCCCAGGCTCAGGCTCTCCACACACACACCCCCCACCCAATCCCTCACCTTGAGGTGGTGGGGCTCCAGCTGTCAGCCCAGGGTGGCAGCAGCAGCGCAGAAGTAAGGGTGGCAATGGGGAGCGAAGTCTACTGTGAAAAGTGATATTCATCAATATTACTTTTCACATTGCCACCCTTACTTCTGTGCTGCTGCTGGCACGGCACTGCCTTCAGAGATAGCATGTGGCCAGCAGCCCCTGCTCTCTGCTCTGCCTTCAGAGCTGGGTGGTGGTATATGTACGGGGGGTGGGGTGGGGAGGGGGAGGGAGAGGGAGGGTAATAAATGACTACACACACACACAAAGAAGGGGTGCCTAGTCAAATAAGTTTGAGAACCGCTACATCAATTGAAAAACCCATTTCTGTCAGCGTAGGAAGCATCTATGCTACAGAGGCAAAGCTGCAGCACCACGGCTGTGCCACTACCATACAAACATACCCCTAAACAACTCCTTTGCATAGCAAAGTGTCACCACAACACATCCCCTTTTAGCTCGAGGTGGCATTTCAGCAGCTGTGCCTCAGTTTCATCCCTCTATCCTTTTGCCTACTGCAGGCATAGGACTGTCCTGGTGCTCCATCCAGACTATTTTACTGAAGTCCTAAAATTACATATACAAAAACCAAACCTTCAGCCTAGTTCAGCTCATCTGACACCCACTCCATCTCAGGCACACTTTGACCACCCCATGATCCCAGGGCTGGCCCACTCTTTCCCTTACTCAGGAGTTCAGGGAGACTCCAGCTAAGCCTCCAGCCCACCCCTGGAGAAGCTTATCTGGCCTTTCTCCTTCTCAGACTTCCTTTAGGCATCTTCCCAGAGAGAATATCTCTATTCAGCCTCCTCCCACAACTGGCCTTACCCAGCTCCTTATGGACCAACAAGCTCTGTCCTGCCGCAGCTGAGCTTTATTTCTAATTAGTCCAGGTGCAAGCAGGCAGCTTAATTGGCCTCTCAGGCCAATATTAACCTTTTCATGGCATGGGTGGGGTAAACTACTGCATCGTGCTTTCACATACACCCAAATTAGCAAATAAATACATAAATAAAAATTGCATGTTCTTATGTTTCCCTCTGGAAATATAAATTAAGTATCTGGCAGTTTAAAAAAAACTTCAAGGACAACTTGATTGTCTTACAAATTTTAATTTATTTATTTATTGGTCTAAATGTGTGTGTTTAGTTTTTTTAAGTATTTATGGACAAGAAAAAGATTAATTCAATAATAAAAAAAAAGATGTTCTGGAGTCATTCCCAAAGACAATTAAAAAATTCACATAATTCAATGTTTAAACATTAAATTATCCACCGCTATTTGGGGTGGAAAGAAAGGAATTTAATTAATATTTTCCTAACCAATTAAAACCAAAATACTAACCAATCCTGTTTTCACTCAATATTTTATATTTCAGCAAATCTTGAGTTATCGCAACCTAGCTAAAGAATTTAACAAGCTTCTCAAAAAAGGAGAATAATACAGTAGTTGAGAGTACTCTCTACACAATAGCTACGGGGGTGGGGGGGGAAGGAGGGAGGAGGCCTACTAAAAGAGCTGATCTTCCATACAGCTTTTTGTAACATAATTTAAAAAATCTATATGAAGATGTCAGATTTTCATTATTTCCTTTTCTGTTTTGCTTTGTCATTTCCAAGTAATTTTTCATCCATACTGTGGTTCCATATGCATTCCCCCACACCATAAAAGATAGGTGTAGATCTTGCACTTCACAAACAGTTTTGGTGGGAATGATGGCTGGGTTGCTTCCCTCCCTTGCAAACATTTTTATTTGGTTCATTTCCTTTCTTTGGCTTTTGCTTAGCGAGCTAAATTTGAGAAAGGCCATACAACCTTTTCCCCACTGTAAAATAAGTCTCCTTTATTTTTGGCCACTTGTAACACACAGAAAGGACAAACTGGTCTAACAGTACATTAGTGGTGCCTACACTATCTCCTTAACGCTTCACATAGGGATCTTGCTAGAGCCTTCAGTGTATACAAGAGCCTTTTCCTCATCCATACTTGGAACCAAATCTTCCCCATGAATCCCATAAATTCCAATAGATCCATTTATTCTTCATTAGTGTTTCTCAGGATTTGTCAGTTTCTGCAAATACCTTGCCACCTTTTTTACTCTTTTCCCTAAATCCCTGTCATTCTTTATGACACAGGTTGCAAAGTGTCTACTTTCTTTGCAGATCTCAACTGTTTAATTTTTTCAGCTTTTCTCTTTAATCCTTCATCACTAACCTGTTATGTAACCATTTTCTAGCAAGCTTGCTACTTTAGTTTCTAAATTTGTTAAGGCTTTCTTCATGTCATCCATTTTATGGCAAGTAAGTGGTAGAAAGGATTTCACGCTTTCCTTATGATATCATGATATTGGCCTGGGAAAAACAATTGAAATGAGCCTGACGACTGGTTGAGCAGTGCAAAGCCTGAGCTCTGGGACCAGACCCCTGCCATTTAAATAAGCCAGTCCTCTTGATTTGGGTATTCTTGTGACTAATGTCTTAGACACACAGAAACAAGAGTCTGGAATTCACTTCCTACTCCTCAGTGACATGCTACATTAGCCATTGCTTATCTTCTCAGTGGCAGTTTACCTACTTAGTGACTGTCATTGCTGACACCTGGCTCCACCCACATACATCTTTTGTGCATTTATTTAAAAGCTTTATCCATTTTACATGAAAATGTACAAAAAGATGAACCATGAACTTAACCATACAATCCCAATGGAAGGTAAGATATGGGCTATATTAGCAGCTTCTCTCATTGTCTCCTGGGCAGCATTTCCAGTTTGGGAACTGACTTGGTAACTGAAAGCCAAAACTTTGTTAACACAGAGTTAAGATTGCCTGGGGGTGTCTTGTGATCTTCCAGAATGTCAAGTTCATCTACATTCAAACCTCTGAAAACCAGAAAATGAACAGATACAAACTTCTGAAGCAAACAAACTTCTGAAAACCAGGAAATACATTAAGGTACAGGCCACACCCATAATGGAGCTTTAAATGTTTCCCTACAGCTGTCAATAGCCACTGAGAATAGTTCAGTGAGAGGGAGTGCCATAAATAAACATGAAGAATGACTAAGAGAATGTGCCATTTGTACAGATTTGATTTGCTGCATTTATCTGCATGCACTTCAGCTGTTAGGTGTAGCTGTACTGAATGGTGAAGTGATTAATTGGAGCAGGTTGGGAGTGCTGTCACTCTGGTATGAGGAAAAGTGCATGCATATGTTGGGGATCAGATATGTCTCATTTCAGTGCTAAATTCTGTAGGCTGTGTCAACAGCGGTGCATAAGGGTCTTCTTGCTATAGGGATTGTCAGCAGTCTGGTGTCATGTATGACAGTGGTCTCTGGAGCATAGTGAAGGGCAAGTGAAGGCAATGTCTCAGACGGAATCCTCAAGGCAAAGGTGACCTACATTCAAGTTTTGCGTAAGCAAACAAAAGGTGTTAGATTTTGTCCTATAGTGCTCATATGCTGTTTCCTGAATTTTCTATAGTATCTGTAAGGGTAGAGCCCACAATCCCTGACATCCCCGCTCCAGCTGAAACCAGGACTGGAGCCCTGGGGAGCCCCAAGCCCTGGCACCCTCCATGGGATAGAAGCTGGGAACTGAGCCGCGGCACTGAAACCCCGAGCCCCAGCACCCCATGTGAGGCTGAAACCAGGAGCAGAGCCGCAGGGCTGAAGCCCTGAGCCCCAGCACTCCCCCCAGATCTAAAGCCCTGAGCCCTGGTGCTCCCGAGGGTCAGAAACCCTGACCCCACCCCACCGGAAGCCCTGACCCTCCCACCCTGCTGCTGAAGCCCCAACGCCCCAGTAGCTGAAGTCCGTAATGTCTTGTTCAGCGTTATGGACAGTTCAGAGTTACGGACAACCTCTATTCCTGAGGAGCCCATAACTTTGAGGTTCTACTGTAATTATCCTGGTCATCCCCTTTAACCCTTTTTAAATATTAGCACAATATTAGCCTTCTTCTAGTTTTCTGGAACTTCCCCAAGATTAATTGAAAAGCAACATTAACTGTCCAGCAAGCAAATTGGTCAGCTCTTTCAAAACTCTTGAGTGCAAGTTTTATGGACTTGCTGATTCAAAAGTGTCCAACTTTAGTATCTGCTGTTTAACATCCTCCCAAGCTACTACTGGACAGTATTTCATGATCATTATATGATATGACTACATCATCTCTTCCCCTCCAAAACTATAGATAAAATATTTATTAAATATTTCTGCCTTTTCAGCATTATTATTCTAACATATCCATCTAGTAATTGACTAATACAGTGGTTTTCAAATAATGTAATCTGCTACATAACCCCATCTGAAATAGGGGACTCATAATATACTTATGAAACAGAAGGGAAAAAAATGGTCTGTAAGGGATACAGGATTTTTCTGGCAGACAAGAGCTCGTGTACCCCTAGAGATATGTGTACCCCAGTTTGAAAACCACTGGATTAATACCATTGTTAGGATTCTTTTTGTTCTTAATATTCTTAAAAAACATCTTTCTTATTGTACTTAATTCTGCTGGCCATATTTCTCCTTGTCCTTTTGCTTCCCTTATCAACTTTCTATGATTCCTTTTACAGGAAAGACTCACTGAGGGAAGATTCAGAATTAAGGGTACTATATCCCTGTTGGTCAAGGACAAGTCTGTTTTTGTAAGTAGTTTGGCCTGCTTGGATGTGTAATGGATTTGGGATTCTGGTACTTGGGTTCCCAGGTAACAGTTGCTTTCCGGACTAAACCAAAAATGTAATAAAGTTATATGCAGAAGTCTTTAGCCATGTTTTGTGTACTCAGTTTACTGGAGATGACTTCAGTGAGAACAAGGGAAGCAATGTAATGGCCTAGAAACAATGTGATGATCATTAACAACTCTGTTTCCTTACCTTCAAGAACGAGGAAAATAACAGTTTCTGCATCCTAACATAGCTGCACTTCACAAAGAATAAAATAACAGGGCACAATGATAATGATAGGCAATCATTCTTACTGCTCAACTTTAAAAAAAAAAAAATCTGAAGTAAAAATGCATTTTATTTGTTCAGTCGTTGACTTTGTTTTTTAGAAGTCATAGAATCTACTTTGTGTCATCAGTCTCTCACTGTCAACACTAATAATTTTCACTAAAGCTATGAAACACTTTGGGGAAAACATGCTTTTTAATATCAGTAGTCAAGTCATGTAAAACTTTTAGATCTGCTGTTTTTCCTTTCAGCAAAATTCCATTAATTAGCTTATCCACATTTATATGTATTTCTACGCTGATCATTTTCAAATGTCAGTTGAATTTAAAAGTAGTGCATACCAACAAGATTTAGGTCCAACTCTCACTCCCTACCAATATAACCAGTGAACTGAAACCAGAAGTGCATGAGTTAAGTCAGTTAAAACATTTTTTGTTAAAAGAAGAATTTGAATTGGCACTAATTCAGCAATGCAAGTACAGAAATATTACAGTTGCAAGAATATTTGACTAGTATAATAATTTAGAGACAATATAGGAAGCTACATTCAAAAAGCTATGGATGAAATTCAGCAGTAAGGAATTATTTAAATCTAAGCACTCTCACTCTGTCATAGTCTACCCTATAAATGACCTCAATGGATTGGCCCATGGGGAATAAGATTCCACACTGAATATTTTATACAGGTCACAATGGATTTAATGATAAACTTGTAAGCTCACACTGTGAATGAACCTAATCAAAGCTAAATCAAAACACATTTGACATATTTTTTGTACAAGGATGCATGTGAGTGAAAGTCTAGTCTTGGTGTTCAAACAGTGCATATGTATTGTTTTAGAGTTTGGGGCCCCTGTTTTATTCCCTTCATTTTTCAGTATGCCATCACCAGCAGTAAGCTCAAAAAAGTAGAGGTAAAAGCAGGAGAAAGCACCTGCTTCCTGGAAAGAGACCATCTGGCTGTTGCTGCTTTGGACAGCAGCAATAGCCAAACATCTGCAGCACAAGGAAGAAGGGACAGGAAAGCTCAGCTGGTCACTTACAGTGAGAATAACTAACTTTACATAGAGTTCCCTACTCCTATCCCCTTCTGTTTATGAATCAAGACATGTCGTAGGAGGCAAAGGAACACACTGGATCCTTCACCTAGAAGGTAAGTTATCAGTATGCCTCACGAAAGGTGAATCAAAGCCAAGTCTAGATGTAAAACACTGCAAGGATTTTGGGTGAGCACTGACTCTCCAAGACATGAGAGTATCTAGTTAATTAAGCCTAAATTCCAGAATGCATGTTATGAATTTGTTTTATATGTAGCTATTCGTTTCCAATACTTCTACTTGCGATTACTTGAATCTCTGCTTTTTAAAATAAACATTCTTGATTTCACTATAAGCATATCTAAGTGCTGTGTGTTCAGTGGAGCGATGATCTGAGTAAGTGGAACTGGTAAGCTGGAGTACACTGTTCCTTTGGAAGCAACAAATTTGTGAATATTGAGAGTGTCCGGTAGACCAGGGGCTGGACACTCCAGGGAGTTGCTTGGAGGGAGTATGGAGTTGGAGTATGACTATTGCTAACCTGTAGAGTAACAGCAGGGTCTGCATAGGCCAAGAGGATAGTGCTTGTGTTGCCCGTGGCCAGGGGAGTTGGGGAGGTGTCCCTCAGCAAGCACAGACAAGCTTCCTCAAACTAAGATCAGGTGGTAGCTTGGTGCCTCGCAGCCTTGAGTGCTCCTGGGAAGTGTCAGAGCCAGGCCCCAGAAGTAAGAGCAGGGAGCCTGTCTATCCTGGGCTCTCAATGAGTCCCCAGCTGGCACCCAGGCAAAGTAGAGGAGGAAGCCATCTGACTCAAATGCAGAAGGCACAAGAGCTGGATTGGAGGACAGGGAGGGAAAAGAGTCGATTGGGACAAGGAACCTAGTGAGATTGAGAGAAGAGGGTGAGAGGGGAGAGACAGATTAGATGAGTTGGAAGGAGGTAACTGGGACTGGCTGGGCAAGGAGACAGGAACTGGAATGAGAAGCCTGAGGAACGGAGACTGGGAAAGAAGCCAGGGGTAGGAAAAATAGAAAAATTGGTGGAGGCAATGAGCAGAAGGAGTCAAGCTTGAGGGTAACTAGTGAAAGGGTCCGTGGCTACTAAAGCACATTTCTCTCCAAAGCTTTGGATGGAACTCAAGATTCTCGAGTCTCACTATTTCTCTTTTGTCAGCAAATGTATGTGAACCCTGCTGGCAAAGTGTGTTACATCTCCCTCTAGTGGCTGGTCTACACAAAGCATGACAAACTACTACTACTAGTGGTTACACCAGGGGTCGGCAACCTTTCAGAAGTGGTGTGCCGAATCTTCATTTATTCACTCTAATTTAAGGTTTCGCATGCCAGTATTACATTTTAAAGTTTTTAGAAGGTCTCCTTCTATAAGTCTATAATATATAACTAAACTATTGTTGTATGTAAAGTAAATAAGATTTTAAAAATGTTTAAGAAGCTTCATTTAAAATTAAATTAAAATGCAGAGCCCCCTGGACCGGTGGCCAGGACCCGGGCAGTATGCGTGCCACTGTAAATCAGCTCGCGTGCCACCTTTGGCACACGTGCCATAGGTTACCTACCCCTGGGTTACACCATCAGCTCTAGTGGCAGATGTCAGCCCTTGCTTCATTCAGTGTACAGGATGAACATGCTCTTAAAATGAATCATGGCTGTGTTGTGAATTAGGCTGTTGTCTGTAAGATCACGGTCTCGTTTACTGCAGAAGTTGGAAGGTCTGTAGTAAAGGAGGTAGGGGACTGCAGAAAAAGAATAAGACTGGAAGGGACCTCAAGAGGTCTTCCAGTCCAATTTCCTGCACTCAGGGCAGGACTATTATCTAGGCCATTCCTGACAGGTGTTTGTCTAACCTACTCTTAAAAACCTCAAATGATAAAAATTCCACAACCTCCCTAGGCAATTTATTCCAGTGTTTAACTACCCTGACAGTTAGGAAATTTTTCCTAATGTCCAACCTAAACCTCCCTTGCTGCACTTTAAGCCCATTGCTTCTTGTCCTATCCTCAGAGGTTAAGAAGAACAATTCTTCTCCCTTCTCTTTGTAGTAACCTTTTATGTACTTGAATACTGTTATGTCCCCCCCTCAGTCTTCTCTTTTCCAGAGACAAACCTATTTTTTTCAATCTTCCCTCACTGGTCATGATTTCTAAACCTTTAATCTTTTTTGTTGCTCTTCTCTGGACTTTTTCCAATTTGTCCACATTTTTCCTGAAATGTGGCACCCAGAACTGGACACAATACTCCAGTTGAGACCTTATCCAAGAACTTGTTGGATAATCTATGCCCTACTGTGTTATTTTCCTAACTGATGTTTGGGTAGTTGAAGTCCCCATCACCACCAACTCCTGTGCTTTGGATGATTTTGTTAGTTGTTTAAAAAAAGCCTCATCCACCTCTTTGTCCTGGTTAGGTGGTCTGTAGCAGACCTCTACCATGACATCACCTTGTTTTTTACCCCTTTTATCCTTACCCAGAAACTTTCAACAAGTCTTTCTCCTATTTCCATCTCAACCTGTCTAAATGTATGTATCTTTGATATATAAGGCAACACCTCTTCCCTTCAGGAAAGAAAGGATGGCCTCATTGTTGAATGCTGCCCTGGAGGATTGGATTCTGTCTCTGCCTCTGCTACAGGGCAACAACATATATGGAGAAATATAAAATGCTACATGCGTGCATTAACTATTGTTAAGGCTACGATTTAGTCATGGAGGTCACGGAAGTCATGGAATCCGTGACTTCCAGTGACCGCCGTGACTTCAGCCTGCGGTGGTCGGGAGCTGAAGGGTCCTTCACCACCCGCGGAGGTAGGGAGCTATGGGGTACCCCCCCGCGTCTCTGGTGGTCCCCATAGCTTCAAGCCACCACAGGCAGCCGACTGCTGTGGGTGGCAAGGAAACCCCCGAGCTCCCGAGCACCACGGCCCCCAGAACTGCAGGTGGCAGGGGTACCCTGCAGCTCCCAGCCCCTGTTGGCAGTGGGGGAACCCCACAGCTCCCAGCCCCCATGGGCAGCGGGGGACCCCCAGAGCTGCAAGCAGCAGAGGTACCCCGGAACTCCCATCTGCTGACAGTGGCTCCTAGTCCCTGCACAGCTGCCACACTTCAGGCGGTGTGGGGACCCGCAGATCCCATTTTGTCAGGGATATTTTTAGTAAAAGTCACAGACAGGTCATGGCTTCCGTTAATTTTTCTTTTTTGCCTGTGACCTGTCTGTAATTTTTACTAAAAATATCTGTGACAAAATCTTAACCTTAACTATTGTAGAAAAAATAAGAGATTGAAAGTAAGAGATAACATAACATTTAGTAGCCAAATATTCATTATATTCAGATCAGTAAAATAATGTCTAAAATGAGAGATTGTAAATGCACATAAGCAAAATCTCTGTCTTGCATCATCAAGGGAATTCAGTCAGTTAGCACACTGATCTGGTTATAAATGGCATTCCCACCATCCGCAACATACTTTGTTTACAAGCAAGTGGCACTCTAAGACGTGTGAAATTCTTTCCTGCCTTTGAAAACATAATCCTTAAAAGCAAATCTCTACTGATCATTGCAAGCAAGGGACAAACACTTCAGCAGCAATAGGATATAAACTGTTTTGGAAGTAAGTTTTTTATCTCTAAAGAACGATACCATATTTCTTGTGTTCCTGGTATATGACAGGATAGAACTCCCCACCTCAAAGATTTTTCACCTTCAGAGAGTAGCTGTTATAGTGATGATGATAGATGCTCCTGCTGGTCTGCACATACTACAAATTCCACTACCGCCTTTTGAACCTAAGGGCTTGTCTACACTAACACTTTACAGCATTGCAACTTTCTTGCTCAGGGGTGTGAAAAAACACACACACACCCTGAGCGCAGCAAGTTTCAGCGCTGTAAAGCGCCAGTATAAACAGTGCACGGCTCTGGTAGCTACGCCCCTCGTGGAGGTCGTTTTTTTAGAGCTCTCCCTGCACTCTGCTGTGACTACACAAGCCATGTTAAAGCGCTGCCATGGCAGCGCTTTAACGTTGTCAGTGTAGACTAGCCCTAAGACTGTAACTCATTTGTGTGTATATGTTTACCTGATTTAACCTTGTAAATAACTCAATTCTTTTTCTTAGTTAATAAATCTTTAGTTAACTACAAGCGCTGTCTTTGGTGTAAGATCTAAAGTCCAATTGATCTGGGGTAAGTGACTGGTCTTTTGGGGCGAGGGGGGTAACCTGGATATTGTTGTGATTTTTGGTGCAAGGGACCATCGGTCACAAAGGCAAGCTTGCCTCGGTAGCAAGATAGATCGGAGTACTCAAGGGGACTGTCTGTGACTCAATGGTTAGAGTGGTAGAGTGCCTGAGGAGTTTACACTTGACTGTGAGTTCTATACTTAGATTTCATCAATCAGTTTGGGGTTTGTGTCCTTTTTCTTACCAGTCTGCCCTAAGGTTGGTACTCATGCTCTTGAGCCACTCAGACAACTTTACAGAGATAATGTAAAATCAAGGGGCATGGGAAGGAAAGATCCTTAAGTGGTCAACTTAAAAATATATATATAGAGAGAGAGAGAGAGAGATACCTATCTCATAGAACTGGAAGGGACCTCGAAAGGTCATTGTGTCCAGCCCCCTGCCTTCACTAGCAGGACCAAGTACTGATTTTGCCCCAGATCCCTAAGTGGCCCCCTCAAGGATTGAACTCACAACCCTGGGTTTAGCAGGCCAATGCTCAAAACCACTGAGCTATCCCTCCCCAGTTTACAAACTGGTGGTCCTTTTCAGATGGTCCTGTTGCTCCACCTGTTCTGTACCTCCTTCCCTCAGGCATAGCAACATATAGCTCCAGTTTTTTAACAAGTGGCAGATCATAATTGGCTAACCAACACCAATTAAGTGTTTGGCAACCTTAACTAAAGGCATCACTATATACTTCTCCAATAATGTCTGCTGTACAGGCAGCATCTATAGCCTTATATGGGCTCAGATATGTTGTGCTGAATCAGACTGGAAAGCTTAGTGAAAGACAAAAAAAATCCTCTTAGGCAATCCAGCAAGAAAAATTAGGGTGATCAAATTATATTTTATGGCTACCTGTATGCATTACCTTTATAGAACCTAAAATAGCCTGGTCATGTATAGAATGTAAATATAAAAGATAGCTCCAGTATTTGTAGAATTAATTCACAATTTTCAGGGCTTCTTTCTCTAAATAACTTTAAAGTCTATTAATCATTGTTCCTTTTTATACTATCAGTACTCCTATGATAAGTCAAAAAAATTCAGGTATGTATTAGATAGCAACAAATACCACTTAACAGTAGGAAAACAATGTAAAACAAAATTTTACTGCAGCAACAGATGCTCATTAGAAAAGTGAGATAATCAGAAATAACCTGCCTTGCAATTACTACAGACTACTAAACTTACAGGATGATATTTTCTCACCCATCTTGTAATCATCCATGTCCTTCTCTGTCATAGGGACATCAGTGCGACCATGCCATCTGGGTTTTGTAGACTAGAGTTACACATCACTTGCATATTGATTGAAACATGGCCAAAATTGTCTTGCAAACATATTGAACAAGAGGGGTAACAGAAGCCCACATGATAAACAAATGTCCAACACTGGCCTCCGAGATCTGAGAGGAAAGAACAGATCAACCTTAACCAGGGGTTCAACAGAGAGATCAACAATACCCAGTGGTCAAAGACAGCAGACAGATCTAAAACAATCACTACGGACACTTGACCTTTGTTTGTCATTAGGAGGAAATCATCATCATCAACATCATCATCAACAAAATAGTGCTATCTTCATGCCACACAGGATGTATGCCAGATTGAAAACAGTCAAGAAAGTCAGAGGACTCTACCTGGTAAAATGACTTTGCTACAAGATTCAATAAGTTTACCCAAAAAGAAAAAGTTAATAATACTGTGATAGCTGACAAAATTTTAAATGTCAAGGGTTGTGGGCTTAATGACTACTACTTTTTGACTAGCTGGCATGGCACAGGGAGGCATTAATAAATTCATCCAACAGCAGACCACTCATAATCCACGCCTAGCCCTGTTGGATTTTACTGGGCATGAGAGGCACAGGTCCAACTTGCAAAATGCAAGTCTTAGCTTCCAGAGAAGAAATGGCATTTGTCTCTTCTTGACATATTTCTGCAAATAAGGACAATCTTTTCTGTAATATCAATAAAAAAAATACACTTTGCATCAAGAAATAGACTATTTCCACCACCCAGATTTCCACTGGTCAAGATTTCACTGGTAGGGAGGAAGAAAAAGTGTTCTTTATTTCTACGACAGAGATAGCGCAGATTTTCAAAAAACATATATTTGGCAAATCAGAGTTAGCAACCCTAACCTCCTCCCTGTGGGCCTGATCTAAAGTCTGTTGAAATCACTGGAAAGATTCTCACTGACTTCAGTAGGCTGTCATTCAGAATCTGAATGTGTAACCTATTGCAGACACTCCTGCACACTAAAATAAATAAACCTGTGTGCGACATCATGGCTGATACACTGAGATGTTTGATTAAAAGCACCTGTTGAAAGGACTAAGATCATTGGAACATTTTGGATATTTAGGGGAGGAATTTAGGGCCCAATTATGTAGTGTGCCAAGTGCTATCAACACCCACTCCAATGGGAGTTAACGCCAATCAGCATCTCACAGAAGGCATTCATCACCTCAGAAGTGAAGTACTGGTCCCACTGAAATCAATGGTAAAACTCCCATTGACTTCAATGGGACCAAGATTTCACTCCAGTTGAAGTCCCAAGGTGTGCTCAACACAATGACGATCCTGTTGAGAGGGTCTACTAGCTCTGGTAATTGGCCTAGAAAGAACGCCATGATTATGGTTTATTTATATTGCTTATGAAAAATGGCATTAACCTATACATGATTTCATAGTCTAGTAAATGCCAAATTCAGTTTTCCATTTTAGTTTTCTAATTCAGTCTTTATCAATTCTGGCAAAGAACAAAGAATTACTCAATCTAAAATAGAATACTGAAAGGAAAATCTGAAAGCATTTGATTTAATAGCTATTTTGTCAATGCAGTATTAACAATAAAAACATATTAAATATTATATTAATAAATTATCTATTTTCTAAACAAATAAAAATTCTCCTAAAAAGTAAACTGAAGTGGCTATTTTTAAAACTAATAAGATAATATATCCTGTGTTCTGTTAAAACTTTCAAAATTATTATAAAGTCCTGCTTCTAGCATTTCTGTTGCAGAAACCAACTACATTCTCCTGTGATTATACATGCATAACTCATTAATAGTAATCAGCATCACATGTGCAGAGGCAGAAACACAGGCCACAAAAGGAGTAGCAAGAAACTGCACTCTGTTTTCTCATGAGAAAAACAAGTTTCCTTGTAAAATGTTTGCTTCAAGATAAAAATATCACTTCTTAATAGATTAGAACAAGCTGTCACCTCTTTCTCTTGATTTAAATTCACTATCTATGGTTCAACAGAACTTCCTCACAGCTTAGACCAGAAAGCTTAACTGATGGTTTGTTGAACTAGAAGAGATATACCGGTATGTTGTCCTGACCTGATGCTTTTTCAACTTACGCTTTAAAAACAGTCTTCATACATCCAAAAGATCTTAATCGTATTAAGAGGCTGACAAAAAGGTAATTAGAGATAGGGTAGTCTGCAAAACAATTCAAGAATTACTGCAACTTCAGGTTGTTTGTCAAATGGATTTTTAGTGTTGCCAGCTTTTATGGCCATCACCGTACACTAGGGTGACCAGACACCAAATGTGAAAAATCGGGATGGGGTGGGGGGTAATAGGAGCCTATATAAGAAAAAGACCCAAAAATCAGGACTGTTCCTATAAAATCGGGACATCTGGTCACCCTACCGTACATTGTCAGTAACAAAAAAAGAGAGCTTGATCCTGCCCTATGCTACAATTTGTGCTGTGAATTAAGTTAAAAAAACAAACAAACAAAAAACACACAGTCTGCTAGTGCATGCCAGAGCAGCAGCCAATTTAAGAAGCTACAATATGTGCACATAAATCACATCATTTAGGCTTTTACCTCTGACCCTAGAGACAATGGGCCTGATTCTCATTTATATTAAGGTCACTCTACATCATGTTGGCAGAAGAGGCTGAAAGTGTGAACAAATGTCTTTCTAAACGACATGCTATAGCTCAAACTGAGGTTCTGGCTTGATGCAGAAATTTCTGGGTGAAGTTCTATGGCATGTGTTATGAAAGAGGTCAGTTTAGATTATCATAATAGTAGGTTTGGGCATTTGACCAGTCCAAAAATAATTGGTCAACTGACCAGTCAAATATTGTCAAATAATGTCAAAAATGGTCAGATATTTTAAAGCACTAATTTAGCAGAACAGTAACAAAAAAAGAGTAAGACGTCATGGTCTCCAATAGGCTTAGATTTAGATAGTTTTTGTAACTAAGCATATGTATTAAGTTATTTAACTGAGTGATTTTTAACTCAGAAGAATGCAAAACACAATGAAATGAAATTTTAAAAACTGAAATAATTATTACTATCTTTTTTAGCAATGTTAGGTTAAAAGTGAATTCAAGACTGAAGTATTACAAAAGAGAAAAATGAAATTAAACAGAAATAAAAACAAACACATAGCAACTATAAAGAGAAAAAGTCATTTTTAAATGCACTTAAGCTAGGTAGGCAACAGGCCAACTCCTCCAGCAGCTTAATGGCTGTGCATCTTTTCTCTTTGTGCTGGGGGAGTTCATTTCTGAGTTATTTTTTGTATATTTGTCTAGTCAGTTTAGATTGTAAACTCTTTGAGGCAAGGACTGCGTCTTTTAACTTGTTTAATGTGCGTTGTAAACTGCCACATACATAGATGGCCTGGTGTACAATAAAGACATACATACATATGTTTATTCTAGAAGATTCCAACCAATCAAGATGCTCAACTTTGAATTAGTTCACCTTTTTCACAAAAGGTGGCCTTAGTATGTGGTACAGTTAGTGATCAAGACATTTAAGTAGACTTGCTAACAGATGGCACCATGATGTAACCAAAAAGACAGGCTGCTGTCTACATCAGGGCATTCTTGCTGAAATATTTTACTGTTGTTAAATAATAGACGGTCAAGTGACATTATTTGACCGGTCAATTTACTGGTATTCCAAGCCTACATATCAATGCCTTCTGGCTTTAAAGTCTATAAATCTACTAATAAAATGAACATGCATTTTAAGACATCTTTACACTATCAAAGTGGTATACGGTGGATGTAAATGAGAATCAGGTCCTGGGGATCTGCTTCTTATCTCAATAACACTGGATTTACATTGGCTTAATCTTTCCATTAGTGCAGTTACACTTAGTTTACAGGTTCCAGTGGTAGCCGTGTTAGTCTGTATCAGCAAAAAAAAAAAAAAAAAAAACGAGGAGTCCTTGTGTCACAAGGACTCCTCATTTTTTTTTTATTTAGTTTACAGTAGCGTGAGAGCTGAGGCATGTCCTATGCCTTCCATTTCTAATTTTAGATCTCAATATAATTAATGTAAACATTTTCTCTCACTCTTTATACATTTTCTCAGCAAAAATACAACACACAGAATCTGTAACTAATTACATATTTGCTAGTCTCAGGTGACACTAGGAATTCATTCTGTATCCTACCCACAGTGGTCTCATCTGATAATGCTTGATGTGAGATCTCAAAGGAAAAATGCTATTCTAGCTAAACACAGTGATAATTCTTTTCACTTGAATTATTTTTTTTAATTGTGTGATAGCAGCTCTTGTGAATTAGTGATTTTACTATGTAAGTTAAGTATTTTCAGTTTCCAAAGAAAAGGCGTAGTTTCTTCAGAGGACCAAGGAGTAACCAAGAAGCATATTGTAAGGCTACCTCTTTAGAGACAACATGACTTGAAATACTGCCTTTGTGGATTTCACTTGAAGTAAATCTGCAGATGATAGCCCACCCTTAAAGAACTTGTACACGGGAAATCAAGGTAATATCTCTTTCCCTTACTGAGGCAACTAAGACTGCACTGGAAAATAAAAAGTTGTTGTCACAGGATGGATGTTGAAAAATTATATTTGATATACTAATTATACATATCAAGAAACATGGAATTACTGAACATATAATAGGGTGATAAGTAATAGCCAACATGGATTTGTCAACAAATCATGCCAAACCAACCTAATTTCCTTTTTGACAGGATAACTGGACTAGTGGATGGGGGAAAGCTGTAGACAGGATATATCTTGATTTTATTTAAGCTTGTGACACAGTTTCACATGATATTCTCATAACCAAACTAGGGAAAGGTGAGCTAGATGAAATTACTATAAAGAGGGTGCCCAACCGGTTGAAAGATCATATTAAAAGAGTAGCTATCAATCTTCTCTATCAAATTAGGACATATCTAGTGAGGTCCTGCAGGGGTCCAGTACTAGTCAATATTTTTTATTAATGACTTAGATAATGGAGTGGAGAATATACTTATAACATTTGTAGATGACTAAGCTGGGAGCGCTTGCCAGCAATTTGGAGGACATGATTAAAATTCCAAATGACCTTGATGAATTGGAGAAGTGGTCCAAAATTTACAAGATGACATTCAACAAAGACAAGCGCAAAGTACTACACTTCAGAGCAACTGGCAGGGTGATGGTACACCTGAAAATGAGTTGGGGATTACAGTGAATCACAAATGAATGAGAGTCAAGAATGTAATACAATTCCAAAAAAGAATAATATTCTGGGGTGTATTAATGGAAATGTTGTATGTAAGACATGAGACGTAACTGTCCCACTCTACTTGGCACTGGTGAGGACTCAGCTGAATTTCTTTGTCCACATCTGGGTGCCACACTTTAAGAAAAATGTGGACAAATTGTAGCGAACCCAAAGGAGAGTTACAAAAATGATAAAAGGTTTAGAAAACCTGACCTTATGAGGAAAGGTGAACAAATCTGGCTGTTTAGTCTTGAGAAAAGATGACAGTGGGGGATCTGATAACATTCTTCAAATATATTAAGGGCTGTTATAAAAAGGATGGTGATCAATTGTTCTCCTTGTCCTATGAAGGCTGGACAAGAAGTAAGGGGCTTAATCTGCAGCAAGGGAGTGTGACGCTGCACTCCATAATGTTCTATGGAAATATGCTTATGAGTGTAAATATAATGTAACTGGAATATGCTTTATGCAAAGGGTCTCTTGTAAGGTATCATTACAAAGATTATAACCTACTGAATATATTCCTTCTATTTGTATGCATGTATCATTCTTGTATCTGAAGCTAGAAATATAAAGTATAACTCTGTGCTCCTATTGAAATTATGCAAAGTGTGAGCCATTAATGGTGGTTTACAATCTTGATGGCTCCCATGACTAGGACAATTGGTTGTAGATGGTTTATTTACCTGTAAGCCTTCTTGTGGACCCGTGGGCCAGCCTGTGGGTAATGAAGAATGAGGTCTTACAGTGACATGTGACCATGTCACCTGATACTGGAATCCATCTTAAACCTGGTGCTTTTCCATTTAGAAGGAGGGGTGGGGACCCAGAGAGACAAAAGATTCCCGCCTTGTGCCAAAGCTATAAAAGGGGGTGGAACAGAACAAACGGGGCTACCAGTCATGAGAAAACCACTAGTTACCACCTGAGCTGGAACTAACAAGGACTATACCAGGGGAAAGGATTGGGCCCAGTCTAGAAAGGAGTCTAGTCTGTGAAAGAAGCTTATTGAAACATCTATGAGGGTGAAATTTTACCTATAATCAGTTTCTTAATGTACTAGGCTTAGACTTGCGTGTTTTTGCTTTATTTTGCTTGGTGACTTACTTTGTTCTGTCTGTTATTACTTGAAACCACTTAAATCCTACTTTTTATATGTAATAAAATCACTTCTGTTTATTAATTAACCGAGAATAAGTGATTAATACCTGGGGGAGCAAACAGCTGTGCATCTCTCTCTATCAGTGTTATAGAAGGCAGACAATTTATGAGTTTACCTTGTAAAAGCTTTATACAGAGTAAAATGGATTTATTTGGGGTTTGGAACCCATTGGGAACTGGTTGTCTGGGCGCTGGAGATAGGTGACCTGCTGAGCAGTTTTTGGTTAAAGTCTGCAGCTTTGGGGGCGTGGATGAGACATGAGTCTCTGTTGCAGCAGGCTAGCACGTCTGGCTCAATAAGGCAGGATTCTGGAGTCCCAAGCTGGCAGGGAAAACAGGCTCAGAGGTAATCTAAGCATGTCAGGTGACAGTCCCAAGGGGTTCTCTGTGACCGAACCTGTCACAGGGAGATTTAGGTTAGATACCGGGAAAACCTTTCTAACTATAAGGTTAGTTAAGCTCTGGAATAGTCTTCCAAGAGAGGTTGTGGAAACCCTGTAATTAGGGATTTTTAAGAACAGGTTAGACAATTACCTGACAGCAACGGTCTATTTATACTTGGCCCGGCCGCAGCGCAGGGTGCTGGACTAGCCGACCTCTTGAGGTCCCTTCCAGCCCTACATTTCTATGATTCTGTGATGTGAGAACTGTAAGTCTATGGCTAAAATAAAAATTATTGATCATCTAACATAACATTAAGTAAGGGAACCCAGAGAAACAAAGGAGGGGAGAGTGACACAGGTGGCAATCCGATGGCAAAGGATCCCTCGTTCTTTGCAAACTCTCATCTCAGATCTGACAAGCTCACTGCACAAAACACATCTTATAGGATATTTTATCCACAGAGTAACACATAAGGTATCTACACAGAAAGCTTGTAACTTATGAAGATTCATAATCACTGCAAGATGTATGTATGGGTAATATTTAAGGAATTTATATTTATATTGAAAGTATGCTTTATGGACTTCAGAGTAGAAAGTAGCCACCAGGAAGTAATGTGTCTCAAGGATGACCCATTTTGGCAAGAGGGAGCTGTCATCCCTCCCTAGTCAGCTGGTGAGGTAACACAAGGTTTCATTTCTACCCTTTCCACATCCCAAAACAGTCAACAGAAAACCATCAAAGAATTACAAATGATCAAAACCACTTGGAGGTAAAAAGGAATATTTTAGCAGGCAAGAGATCACCCTGGCTATGAATAAGGCAAAAGACCGTTTCAATATATCAGAATGTTTGGATCCTGGTTCTTGTGAAACCAGCCAGTTCTGCAACAGCCTCAACCTGGGGGGTGGGGTGGGGGGGAGAGAGGCTACTTTATTGCATAAGACAGTTAACTATTGATAAGTGTAGACCCAGATTCACATTTTAAAAATTTTGTTTTGTTCTGTAACCACTTGTTTCCACCATTTTCTCTCACTTCTAGTTAAATCTTTACTCTTTCTTAAAGAAATCTACTTTTATTTTATAAATGCTCATGAGTGCTGTGTCACAGGGTGCTTCTTCAACTCCCCAGAGAGCAGCAGTTTTGCCTGGCCTATTTTTGTGTTCTCTCAGTCACAAACCCACACAGTGTGTTTCTTTTCCACTATGGCACCTTTAATCCTCTATTTTCAAACAGCACAGGACATAGCACAGATATACAGCAGGAGGAGCCTTTCACATAGCTGCTCTCCTCCATCCAGCTCACCCTCTAGGCTCTCCCCTGCTTTCTGTTCCTCCCAATTATATATCCTCCAAGTTACTGAGCCAATTGTCTCACTAGCCCAGCAATTACCACCCAGTGTCAGTAATCCCCACCAGTAACAGGTTGATTGATTCCAGTTAAGCCTGAAGTCTTCTCTGTGCTACTGCAACCTCAGTGAGCAGGGTGCTACAACTAGCACTCTGTCACAGGTGCTTTAAGGCAGTGGTTCTCAAACTAGGGCCGTCGCTTGTTCAGGGAAAGCCCCTGGCGGGCCGGGCCGGTTTGTTTACCTGCCGCGTCCACAGGTTCAGCCGATCGCGGCTCACCATTCCAGGCCAATGGGGGCTGCAGGAAGCCGCGGCTAGCACATCCCTCAGCCCACGCCGCTTCCTGCAGCCCCCATTGGCCTGGAGTAGCGAATCGCGGCCAGTGGAAGCCATGATCGGCCGAACCTGCGGACGCAGCAGGTAAACAAACCGGCCCAGCCCGCCAGGGGCTTTCCCTGAACAAGCGGCGGCCCTAGTTTGAGAACAACTGCTTTAAGGTAAAACTAGTTAATTAGGATACACTACATTAGTTAATTAGGATACTTTTGAGTGCAGATAATCTAGAATTTCTGTGAGTAGCCAATATTAGGGGCTCAATGTCACAGGAGAATGATTCAAAGGGACTTGGCTATTAGGGTGCATCTACTACTATTAATCAGCAAGGAAAAGTTAGGGCTGGCATAGCCCACAGCAGACTACTTGAGTAGCTAAAAGGCTGGAGCACCTAGGTGGTGTTAGGGAGCTGACACCCTACTACCACAAGAAAGACTCCCTCTCACTGGAAGCAGGCGTTAATAAGGTGACTCCCAGTCCTGGATACCCCAAGAATCATCACACAGAGATAGGTTAAAGATACCAATTTAGGATGGGAAAAAGAGTTATCTAAATATTAATTGGCCAGCTCCAACTGATAAAAAACCATTGTGTGATGAATGCCAGTAATTGCATATGCAATAGATTCAAAGGAGAATTTCAAGAGCACCTTCCAGTAGTGCACTACTGGATGTGACTAACATCTAATGCATATAGTTTATTCTTTTTCTCGTCCTCTCTCCAGGAGCAAAATTGGGCATGCAGTGTAATTTTTGAGGGGCAGGGGGAAGGATTAAATGTACACACAATGTATTTATATTAGAGAAGGCACGGTCAAAGTGTGTCTTGCCCTTAGAGTGGACAGTGGTGAGGTGTATAATTATCCTTCTTTCCTCCATTATGCCCAAGGAGTGGATTTGTAAACATTCTGTATTACTTGAAGCTATCATCAGCTCTTAGGAAACTCCATGTCCAGGTATTCTGCATCACTGTAGTCCCGACAGAAGATGCTGATATGTATAACTGAGGCCAGATCATCGTCCACCAGGATGAGAGTCTCTTAACCAACTGGAGATAGTATAAAGCATTACTTGTGGATGCTACTATATATGAGAGCTTAGCATTTGTGAGGAATGCAGGAGTACTCCTTGTGAGTGTGAGTATTCAAACAAATGAAACTGCAACATGGATGCAAACTCTTCAAAGTGCTTTCCTCTGACTACCAGCATCACCTCTGTCTTGCTTGGGTTCAGCTTCAACCAACTGTTCTTTATCCATGAGTTGATTTCATCCAAGCAATGAGCCATCTTAGTGCTAGTGGTATGACTATATGTGATGTAGGATAAGTAGAACTTTGTGTCATCTGCATATTGCTGGCACTTGAGTCCATGTTGTCTCACTATTTCAGCTAATATCTGCATGTAGATGTTGAACAGGACCAGAGAGAGAATGGTCCTTGTGGGACTCCACAAGTGAGAGTTCTAGTGGTGGAGGTACTGTGACCCAGGGACCCATTACTGCCAACAGGCGGGGGGGGGGGGAACATGGGATTAATAGGGTTTTATAAGGATTTCCTGGGTTGGATATACATAATAGTTCACTGAAGGGAGCCATGAGACCCAGTAGTAGCCCACTGGCTGACATAATCATTGGAAAATGTATTTATGAATAATATTTAAATAATTATGAACCTATATTGAACATTATGTTCTTAAGATCTTGGAGTTAAGGCAGGTCACCAGGAGGTGACATACCTTAGAAATATTCCCTTCAGGCAGGAGGGAACAGATGTGAAATAAGAGATTGTGAAATCTACAAGAAAGAAAATCTACTAGATGAAACAGAGCAGGGAGTGTCCTGTTCATGACTAAAGATAAAAGATTGTTCTGGTATATCTTGGAGCGTAAGGAAACACACTGAATCCTTCACCTGGGACAAGCTGACAGCATACTTGTCTCATGAAAGGAGAATCACAGCCAAGCCTGGCTGTAAAGCACTGCAAGGATTTTGGGTGAGCAATACTCTACAAGAATGTAACTGCCATAATGAGTCAGCCCATGGTCCATCTTGCCCAGTATCATGTCTCTGACAGTAGCCAGTACCAGAGCTTCAGGGACAAAGTACAGAACAAGGCAACAGAACAAAGATCTGCCCCTCTCTTCCATTCCCTGCTTCTGGAAGTCAGAGGTTTAGGGTTGCCCCAAGTATGCCCCTGACCATATTAGCTCATAGCCATTGAAGGACATAATTCAATGTGCAGCACCCTTTGGTTTCAAGTAGTATTAAAAACCCAAATACATGTTTCTACCTTCAGCACCCCCACTATAAAAATTGTTCCAGTACCACTGTGCAAGTGTCCAGTGGGCCTGGGGCTGGACACTCCATGGAGACCCTCAGAGGGCTTACAGCTTAGAGTGCACCAATTGCTAACCTGTAGAGAGACCATGAGGCCTGCAAGGCCTAGAGGGCAGTGCTTTTGTTGCCTGGGGCTGGTGGAATTGGGGAGCTGAACCACAGCAGGCACAGACAAGGCTTCCTCACACTAAGTGCAGGTGGCAGCTATGTGCCTCATGGTCCTGGGTACTCCCAGGAAGTGTCACAGGAACAGTTTCCCATTACTACGTATTGGGTGCATCCCTCTAGGAAGGTCTTCAACCCATTTTTTAGTCCTCTCTCATATGAGAGAACAGTATCTCATGGTCAACAGTTTTGAACAGTGCAGAGAGGTCCAGGAAAATGAGAATGGGAGTTAGCCATCATCCATGCACAGC
Source organism: Terrapene triunguis (assembly GCF_002925995.2). Classification (NCBI taxonomy): domain Eukaryota; kingdom Metazoa; phylum Chordata; order Testudines; family Emydidae; genus Terrapene; species Terrapene triunguis. The sequence goes on from NW_020664436.1 coordinate 43,320,285, forward strand.
AAGAGTTCATCCATCAGTTCCTCTAAAGCTGTTTTTGTCCCATTCCCTGGCCTGAATCCTGATAGTGCCAGGACTAAAGACTAGGCATTCCATTCTTAGATAATTAAAAAACAATCTATTTATTTATCTTTGCAGAAATAAACACTTTCACACAGCAAGGTTATTCCCTACAGTATGTGTGGTGGTGCTTTAGGCCTGTCTAGTCTAGTTTTAAATGTCTCAAGAGATGAGGCTTAGTGTTTCTATTCAGTGCATAAATATTTCTAATGTTGTTTATACTTAACTACCAAAGTGCCTTATAACATGCAGCAAATATCTAGCCATTATGCATTGTCTTCCTTTGTGTAAAAATAATACACGTAAGTTTTCAATGCCAGATGGCTCTTGAAACTGATCTCCTTTATAACATCTCCCACTATGGATGGCATCCACAGTCAAATTCTTAAATCAATCCACAGCATTGGGGTCCTTTTAGGTCCAAAAACTATGGCAGCAAACCCCGTTTCTGTTTGCAACTGGCCAGAAGACTGCGTTCTGTACTATTAGAAAAAGAACGGCCCATAACAATCCACACATTTGGAACATATTGACAGTTATATCTAGGAATCAAGCCACAAATCTTAAAAAATCTCCAATTGAAGCAGCCTGTCAAGGTTTAGCAACACAGGGCACCACAAACTTATCATTCCAGTGCTCTGCCTTCTGGTTTGAATACTGTTCAAAGTATCTGTTCTGATATTCAAAGCTCTCCATGTGGCTGATCATAGCTAATGGAGAGATCCTGTTTTCCTCTGTAATCATGACTTCCCTCAACAGCTACAATCCACTGGAACAATTAAACCGTCAACCAGTGTAGGATGCTCCTGATGAAAGAAGCAAAACTTTCATAGGAGCTGGATCTAAACTATGGAACTCAATCCTGCAAGAGAAAAGAATGGGCTTTGGAACAAACCACTTTCTGAACTAAATTCAATATTCATTTAGTCAATTAACACAAAAGCAAACAAAGACCCCCTACAAACAAATCAACCTATTTCTCTGAAATGTTGGGAAAAAAGAAAGAGAGGGAAAGAGAGGTTTTCATTTATATTTTTAAATATTTGAGTGGTACCCAGATACTATGGTGATGGGAGCCATATGTGTCTAGATAGAGAGTTAAGAGGGGCCGAAGTTTCCAGATGACATCATCATAGTTAGAACAAAATTTTTGAACCAGGCTGTTTTGAAAAACAGATTTTTGTTTGAAAAAAAAATATTTCAATTTGTGTCTATTTTGGACAGTCTACAATAGAAACTTTAAATGAAAAATATTCCCTGCTGGTTGTGCAATATTTGTTTTCATTTTCATTGGGTTTTGGTTTTCAATATTTTTATTACCATTTTAATTGGTCGGCTTAGTGACAGAGTGACGTCTTTTCATTTTCAAAATGTGTCGATTTTGAAAACTAACAAAAATTCCAAAGAAAACTCAGAAAATGACAAAAAAACAAACAATTGCAGAAAATAAACTGAACAAAACCACTTCCAAATATTGTTTACATTTCTGAGCTTTCTTTTTTCAAACCCATTCTAACAGCTACAAAGAGAACAAATGATGCCCTAGTGCCAAGCACCCTGCAGCCACAAAGGTCCACATGAACAGCCAAAGGCCACGGGGGTTTGTGAGAGAGAAGGAACCTTCTGATTCCGACTGGTACCCCAGTACCCCTTATTGCCTCTGTCACAGGGGAGAGGGAAGGGCAGAGAAGCTAGAACTAGGCTGGTGACACTCAGGCATTAGGACAAGGAGCCTCATGCAACTTTGAGCCAACCGCAATACAAACCGCACTCATTGGAAGTTGGTCGATTTCTGTACAAAGTAATTAAGCCTCGGGGGAAAAGGGGGGGAAAGCAACAGGTGTATAAAGAGAGAGAAAGAGAGAGATCGATCTCCCGGGTAGGGGGAGGCGCGTCCACCGGCTCAGTGCAGACACTGTTTGTACCGGGGGAGGGGACAAAACAACTTCCCCAACCAGAGCCAGCAGGAGCTGGTCCATTTCCTAATGTTGCCAAACAAGTGACCCACCCCACCGCAAGGACTCGGCTAGGGCGCCCTGCGCTGGGAGGCGGCTGCTGCGCCCCTGGCTCTAGGGAGGAGGCTGGGGCGCTGTCTGGGGCATCCCCGAGGGGCAGGAGATATCCGCGGGCGAGGGGCCCGTGGCGGCGGCGGCGGGTCTCTTACTCTTTGGCGGGGGCGCTGAGGTGCGCGGAGTTGTTGCGAGTGAGCAGCTCCTTCTTCTTGCTTTGCTTGGAGGCCATGGCGCCGCCGCCCCCGGCCCGGTGCTGCAGCCCGGCCGCGCTTCAGCCGCCGGGGGCCGCGTCCGCTCAGCGTTGCTAAGAGACGCGGAACCGCGACGCCGCGGAGCATGCCCGGGAGAGCGGGGCTGGGCACAGGCCCGGGGGCGGGGGCGGGGGTAACAGGGGAAGTAGGAGAGACAGAGGGTAAATCACTAGTAGAGGGGGGTAAAATCGGGGGGACACAGAGGGAGCAAACCTGGGAGGGGGCAGGGGGCAGAGGGGTAAAATCCAGGGAGCAGGAGGAGACAGGGGGGTTGGGGGGGGGGGTTCATGAAGGAGCCACAGCAGGGTTTCCCCTTTGTCCTGGAGGAAAGGTGTAGAATTGTCACAAAGGCAAGGAGTAAGGAGAGAGGGCGGGCAGGCAGGGGAGAGACACCATGTAGTTTGTTAGCTGGAATCATCGCTGCTCAGCTTGAAACATAATTAAGGAAGAAGAGAAGTGAGCAAAAAAGGAGGGCAAAGGGATGTAGGGTGAAAGCAAGGCTAATCTAAGCTCTGCCGGGGGCTGAACTAGACATCTCAGCACCAGGCAGCTGCAAAGGTGGCATAAAGCTCCCTCACCCAGCACTCAGCACAGCTGGGCAAGTCCAAAACTCTGTCTAATGTGTTTAGGCATGAGCCATCTGTGGTTCATTCTGTGCTGTTTGAAACAATAATGATCTCCCATCACTCTCTGAGAGGAATTGCACATGATGCTTGCAAAATCCAAATCAGTTCAGTCGGAGAAGTTGAACGCAGATGCTACCTGGAGAGTTGATCTGCAAGTGTCTTTCCCAACCCTAAAGGGTTAAACACTTTCAGCTGTGGTTTTGGTGTTTAAAATACTATTCTGCCGGTGTAATTATTTTCAAAGAAGAAGAAAAGAAAAAAAAGAGTTGTCTGCTTACTATTTAACCAACAAAAAACTGAAGAGGGAGCTGCTAACTCAAAGTACAGGAGTCCTATGGCAAGCATCCCTCATCTTCATTAGAAAGTTAGGTCATGTTGGAACACAACTTTGACAAGTCATTTTAGCTAGCATGATGCTGAACATGACTTAACTTCTCCTGTCTGCCGTGACTGTAATGTTTAATGTGGCGTCAAAACTGAATACTTTGCTAAGATCAGTCAAAACAATTCTTCAAGAGAAACAATATGTATCCTTTGGAAGGATTTGGCCCAAACTGTTTTTGCTAATCTCAACTGAATACTCTCTGCTGAGGAAGCTAGCCACATATACAGGTGGAATCAGTAAATCTAATATTTTTGGAAGATTGGTGATTCAAAAAAAGTTTGCTTACTTTTAATGTGTCTTTTTTAAAAATTATGTAACTTCATAATGGAGAAACAAGGTGGGTGAGATAATATCTTTTATTGGACCAACTTCTGTTGGTGAGAGAGACAAGCTTGTCTCTCCCACCAACAGAAATTGATCCAATAAAAGATATCACCTCACCCACCTTGTCTCTCTAATATCCTGGGACCGCACGGCTATGACTACACTGCATATAACTTCATAATAGCTTTCAAGAAAATTAGGTTTTCTTTGTGAGAAAAGGCATGTCAAATTTCATTTAAAATAAAAGGAATACATTTTAGAGTCTATTGTTAGCACTTTACGCTTCCCATCAGCATTCATTTCTTTGTAACCCTTCTGCCAGGTGGAGTTGGGAGCAACAAGGGCCGGGTTCAGTATCTAGGGTTTCCATTTGACAATGCAACACAGAATCAGCTCAAATTCCAAAATTACACCTTCCCTCCCCTTCCCTCGTGTGCCTCTAAGAGGCAATACTTCCCCTCTCGCAAGCACTGAGTCTGTGTATATCCTGTGAAATAAAACTTTCTTTAAAAGGGGAAGGGAACCAGGCATTAAATTGAAAAAACACCACAAGCATGATTCAAAAACATATGACCATGAGCAAAACACCCATCCCAAAGTACATTGGGTAATGTCCTTTTGCTCAGTCTCTCACCTCGTGGTGTGAAAGTTTGAGAAACAAATGTCCCTTTAACCTACAACTCCCCTCTCCCTCCACCGCACGCACCCCACTCACATTTGTTGTCCTTCGTCAGCAATGACCCACAGTTCAGAGGTGCATTTGCATGAGTTCACTTCCCACCCTGGGAGGGGCGGGGACGCGGGAGGAATCCAGCAATGTTTCAGCTGCTGCTGCCATGCTCTTCATTCTGCCCGCTGCTGATCTGCTGGAAGCTCCAATGTCACTCACTCCTCCACTGGCTGCTCCACCAGCAGCTTTGCTGTCGCTCATTCTGCTGCTGGCTGCTCTGCCATCATTCACTCTGCCACTGCCCTCTCTACTGCAGCTTCTTGGATGGTTTGAGGTCCTACTACCAGGGGCGGCTCTATATATTTTGCCGCCCCAAGCACGGCAGTCAGGAGGCTTTCGGCGGCACGCCTGTGGGAGGTCCGCCGGTCCCGCGGCTTTGGCGTACCCGCCGCCGAATTGCCGCCAAAGCTGCAGGACCAGCAGACCTCCCGCAGGCATGCCGCTGACGGCTCCCTGACTGCTGCCCCCCGCAGCTTGCCGCCCCAGGCACGCGCTTGGTGCGCTGGTGCCTAGAGCTGCCCCTGCTTACTACTTAACATGGCTCTCAGTGATTTCAGTTATTAGGTGGGGAGCCTCACTACTAATGCAGTTTCTTTCACCACAGCAACTGTCCCATAGCAGGTCTAGTGATTAGAGCTCATTATTAGTTATTTCAGTTCTAGTGATCTACAACAAAAGACTCTCAATTTAGTCTTAATTAGCTCTCTTGTTACACAGGAGAGAGAGAGGGAAAATCAAATAATGTCTATGACCCTTAGATAGAACCACTGTTATAAGAGACACGTATCCCCACTAGCCTTTGGCATCCCTACCCACTGTTTAATGAGAACAGTTCAGTTGAGGGTGAACCCCATAATCAGGGCATGCCAAGCACAGTTCTCCCCTTGATTCACACAAGGATAACCCTTTATTACCCCGAACCCAATAATAAAGTGCCTTGCAATCTAACACCAGCCAAAAATGATCATTTGGGCAAAGCAACTCCTTCATATTGTGCAACAAGGCAGAATGGGTGTGTCTATGCAAACCAGATCAGTTCCTGAAGTCTTCTCCCCACAGCTCATCACTAGATATCAGGGGAGAGCTCATTCAGACCCTGCTTACACATTATTAGAAATAATAGTGTTATGGGTATGAGTTGAGCTTTGTAAAACACATATGTTTGGCCAAATCCTGCTTGCCTTCACTCTGTTCCTCACAGCTGCCATAGTTAGTTTAGTCAAGCCAGTGATTCAGTGCACCCAGGATTTTTATAGTTGACCTACAAAGGGGAAAAAATGGATTTCCACTCCTTACTTTTTTATGATGAATAATGAAATACCTGTCAGGTCTTCTCTTACTTTATTTAATGGCTTTCTCTTCTCTCCCCCCTCAACCCCACCCCCATAGAAATTCCAGTCTCATACAATCTATTTTTCCCCAAAAAGACTTCTTGGACAATTGGAAGACTAGTAGATTTAGGATATCCAAGATAATTAGCAAAAGAAATCTGATTGCCATAGGAATTTATGTTGACTGCCTCGCTCCTCCCATGTAAGACCTCAATCCAGCAAAGGTATACATGCTTAGTTTTGCACACTGTCAGTCAGGGCCGGCTCCAGGCACCAGCAAACCAAGCAGGTGCTTGGGGCAGCACATTTTCAGGGGCGGCATTCCAGCCAGCCTCTTTTTTTTTTTTTTTTTTTTTGGCGCTTGGGTGGCAAAAGCCTAGAGCCGGCCCTGGCAGCAGCAGTGCGTCCTGCACCGGGGGCACCCTGGGGCTGCTGCGGTTCATGTCGGGGAGCAGCGCCCGCACCTTATGGCCGAGTGGGCTCCGAGCATGGGACACTCGGGCTGGGGGCCGCCCCATGGAGCCGCCTGCAGGTGCCGCAGGGCAGCCGCCCCCCAGCGCCACAGCCAGGGCTGGCGAAGTGGCCAGAGCTGCCCAGGGACTGCGGCAGGGCGGCCAGGAGCAGCAGCAGGAGCGGGGCCATAGAGGGCGGGGCGCTGCCGTGCGGGGCCTGCATCCCACTCTCCAGGGCTCCGCTCCCTCTGGGGCTGCCCTGCCCCGGCTCCTCAGCCCCCTGCTGGGGCGGTCCCCTGGCTCTGTCCTCCCCAGTCCTGACTGGTCCTGGAGGCGGGAGCCCTGGCTGGAGGGACCCTGGGCTGAGGCATGACCCGGGAGCCCCGCTGCTTACCCCGACCCTGCCAGAGCTGGACCGGCTGGAGGAGAGGGGGGAAGCGGGTGGAATCAGCGTTGGTGGGGGGAAGCCGAGTGCTGGGGCGGCAGGCGGTGCGGGTGGGGTGGGGGGGAGATCCCAGAGTTGGGGCGGCAGGGGGTGTGGGTGGGGTGGGGGGGAAAGCCCAGGGCTGGGGTAGGGGGCAGCCAAAATATTTTTGGTTGGAGCAGCAAAAAACCTAGAGCCGGCCCTGCTGTCATGTCCCATTGACATGAAAAGATAGGCCTTTGTGGAATTGGGACCTAAGTGCTTTTCTTAGAGGTAATCATTTGATTGGGGAGGAAAAGCTCCTATTATACATGTGAGTCATTCAACCAGATGTGTAGTGCATGCAAGAGCGGGGGGTGGAAGGAGTTATGCAAATCAAGAACTGCGTAATCTGTAGATTCTTTGGACAGGGCCCATGGTTGCTTTCATCCTTGCAATGTTTGAAACCTTGGGACGTATAGCCCTTATGGCATCATTCAGAGTCCTGAAATCTATGGAAGCAGACCTAAGACATCCTCCAGAAGGCTAGGGTTGGGAACGTATGGTTAGAGATTGATATAAGGGAATGGGTATGTATGCTATTCTGTGGAAGGGAGCAAGTGTGATGTGTGTGGAAGTTGTGGATGGATGTAGTGGATATGGGGGAAAGTGTTGATGTGATGTGTGAGTGCACATCATGTGGGGGAGTAGGCATAGATGTGGTGAATTTGATGTGAGAGTGTTGTAAAAGATCAAGTCTGGATGTACACACCATACACAAGGGGTTAGCCACACAACCTACAAACATGCCACACATTATGTTGAGCAAGGGATAGGGTAGCAGGGCGGGGGGAGGGCGGTGAGAGAGAGCAAAACTGAAGTTCCTAAGATTCTAGTGTGTGTTAAGAAGGGTATATGTGTGCTCACTCTTGCAGGACAATTAAAAGTTACAGGCAGCAAAATATCTAGTGATCTTTAGGGAATAATCCTGTAATGACAGGTACTGACCTGTCTTTTCTATTATTCGTTTACATTGTCTGCTTCTTGGTTTGCTACATTACCTGATATTTGTCTTTAACTACGGTCTTTTGATTTTACCTACAGGGAAGAGGATAAAATCCTAAAACTTGGAGAGCAGTATGTTTTTTAAACACTGCTACACAATGAACAAAATTGTCCATTCACAGGTATCTGATATCACATCTCTTAATTACAAGTTTTGCCCATGAGCGAATAGAAATAAAATATGCAATATGAAACTGTGGAATACAAGTTTCCCAAGCACTTCTAATGCAGCATTACATTTTACCTTTTTTGTTTTTATTTATAATGTTTTTCTAGTAGCAATTTATATTGTGCTAATCACTAGTTTTCCTGATGCAGTTCGGATTTTTGGTTTTGTTTTAAAAGACAATCATTAGGTGGCCAGGAGATTGGTCAACAAAAACAAAATGTCCAGCTCAAGACAAAATACTACTTATTTGCAGTGATGGATGTTTTACAATTTTTAAATAGTGGATTTAGTATTTGTGAAAGGTCTTGCACTGATAGCACTTGAAACTAAAGCTCTTTATGTAATAGTATTTACTGGAGTCAATACATGTGACATCCCCCAGGATACAATCTGGACTGTTGAACCGCTGCGTCCCTTTAATTCTCTAGCCCAGGGTGCCTTTTACACTGCTATGCTAGTGACAAACAGCCTCTCCAGGCTCTGCTTATACACCGCCCTTAGCAGATAAAGTCACTCCTAGCAATGTTACGTGAATGCCCACCCAGCCACTTATGAACTACAAACAGGGCAACACCCTTAAATTTCCCAGCCCCAGCCTTGCATCCCAGGAATGTGCGTCTTGCACTGCTCAAGACACCCCTCTCCCCGAACAGTGTAAGCTCATTAAAAGTCCATCATTCCATCAAAGGGAATGTTTACACACCAGCCTTTGTTAACCCGAGTACAGATTCCCCAAACACTTCAACCAAAACACACTAGTTTATATAAAAGAATAAAACAAGTTTATTAATAGAGAACGCTAGATTTTACATGATTATAAGTGGTAAAGGCATAAAAGTCAGACTTGGTTATAAAAGATAAACATGCAAGCTATTTCCTAAACTTTACCAAGCTAAATAAGAAATGAAAGCAAAAGGATTTCTCTCACCCAAAACTTTCAGTAGTCCATACTAACTGGAAAGTCTTTCAGTTAGGACCACTCCCCACAATTCAATAATGGTTCTTTGTCTTTCAAACAATCTTACTGCCATGAGTAAAGATGGGGGATGAGAGTTGGTCACTGTCTCTTATTTTATACCCTCCTCTCTTTGAAGACCGCTCCCCCCCACCGGGGTCCAGACAAAGCTGTCCCCTGTGTACATGACATTCGAAGCATCTTTCAGGTGAATTGTAAATTTCTTGTTCATGTCTTCTGAGTACGTTAAGTTTGAGACATTTTTGGGGATGACATGAAAATCTTTTGTCCCCTCTGATGGCGAATGGTGCTTCAGTAGCTAATAGCTTTCTAACATCTATGGTCAGTCCTTTGTGGGCACTGACGAGCTAGTCTGTGAGCTTTTTCCAGAACGACAATATATTTCAGTAACAATTGAACATAAGAATCTTATAACTCCATGCAGTGTTGCTACACATATTTCAGCAGAACAATAATGTTCAGTAGATTATGTGTTTTCAAATGATACCCCACAAGGAATACTTTGTACAAAATATAACCATATAGAAGTGGTGAACATGGGGTACAGGGTGTCATATGGGATACAGGGTGTCACAGTACATACAGACCCCTTCCATATGAGAGGGGTATAATCTTCTGTACTCTTAACCCATGTCATTTAACAGAGGCCAGGAAATAAAGAACTCTTTTTTCTGCCACCACACTCATCCTGCGCTCTTGAACAGAAGTAGAAGTGAAATTTTCCAAGCTTCTTCATACTGCCCTGCCCATGTACCTGAACAATAACATAGCAATAGTTCAGTTTAGTTACTTGTTTCATCCTTGTTCTCTCCATTAAGATGACCAGTTAAAATGACATTGTCTATTCAAATCTGTGTCAGAATTTACGTTAAAAATTTTTTTTTACAAAATTTAAGACAAAAATGAAGGTTTCTGTGGAAGTTCAATAGTTTCCATTGGATTTTTTTTATTTTTCAACTAGTAAACATTCACTAAGTAGTCTATAACTCATACACTACATCATTGAGACTGTGACAGCGCAATTTACTATAAACAAAAGTGAAACTGACTTCAGGGCTTGAAAGAAAAAATAGATCAACAAGATGTATAAATAATGACCAAATATTTTTAAAATCAAATGTAAATCACTTTTAATCTAAGATGCTATTAGTAACATCAAAAAAGAAATGTGTTTACAACATAGGATTTTTCAGTTGACTGTGTCTCTTTAAATAAGAATTACCTGTATGTATCAGAAATGTGTTTATTATATAGCATTTATGTTAATGGCTGACATTTTTATATTATTACAAATGCTTCAGTACACGAAATAGCTTTTTGCAACTATGGCTTAAGGTTTTAAAAAAGAGGGAAGATAAAATGATGAGAAGCTAAGTATTGAAAACACATCTAAAGACGATCTCCCAAAATTACTTAAGGCCCCGGTCCTGCAATGAACTGCACTTGGAGGGACCTCTTTGGCGCTCCTCCTGAGCTCTGAGTATGCACAAAAAGTTACCTATGTGGAGCTCATTGCTGAATCAGGGCCTAACTTTAAAATCCTGCCCTTATTGAAGTCCATGGTCGTTTTACCACTGACTTCAGTGGGGCCAGGATTTTACCCTAAATCCCTATTAATCTCCTAACTTTGGGAGAGGAGATTATTCCAAAAATTAGTCTATCATATTTTAAAACTTCAGCATTTCGTTATGCAACATTATTGCACTATTTTTTCCACTTTCATTCAGGAAAATACCTTAAAAGGATATAAGATTGGACTTACTGTATTAAGTCAGTATGAAATCAGTCTACAAGTCTAGTAGAATGTCTATTGTCTTTTGTTCAAGAATAGGCTGAGATTTCTAATATTAAAGATGATGAACAACATTATTTTCTGAACTTATTTCACCAAATTTAAAGTTCTTTGTAAAGTGCCAATTTTCACATAGCCAGAGAACATATGGAAAAAATAGTCAATAGTTAGTTTGTATGAATGTAAGAGAGACAGTTCCTCTCAGACCTAAAAGGTCACATGGCCAAATTCTCCACTATCTTTCACATTGTGTATCTATTTGCATCTGTATAAAGTGAGCATAAAATGCTACCAAATCAAAATAGTAGTATTTTATATCAACTTTGCACTGGTGCAAATGATTATAAGGCATAACTCAGTCTCATGGTTTTGAAAGAACTGTGAAATTTTATATTTGGAATTTCTAAATAGTTGTCTTTTCTCATTGGAAAATGGTGGGATAAATTAATTCCTGATATAACTCCAGTGAAGTCAATACTCATTGAAGTGACACCAAGATTAGGAAAATGTAAAGTGTATCAGCAAAGATTAAGTACTTTTGATTTCAGTGGTTATGAAAAATACTTATATAAATATTTGACATTGATTGATATAATCATTTTTCAGATGTGTGCTAGAGAGACTGGATTTCCATCATGTCCTGTTTTCTGAATTACTTAGGCTATGTGCTGTTCCCAAATTTTCAGTACTGAATGCAAGAGCCCTGATGAAATAAACATACATATTCACTCAATTTTAGATCATTATCTCATTCAAGCTATATCTTTTGGAAACATGGAAATCAGTGGAAATTGTTTTGTCACGTCTTAAAAGACATGAGTAGATTATCAGATGAAGGAAGAGTATTCATTCCTACTCAGAAGCTGCGACATCTGGAGGCTTTATTTTAGACAGATATCAGATCTTGGTCTATATCAAGATGACAGAAGGCCAGGGAAATATTGCAAGAGTTCAAAGTGGAAAATTCTTCAGCATCTTGGCATTTTCTTCAGATGCTGTGTCTGATGTCATCTTGTTGAAATAATGTGCCTTGGGACAGGGCTCATTTAAGAACTCCGCAAACATTTTTTTTTTAACTGAGCAGCTGGTCTCTTCCAGGCAATTATGCCATCAAATATTTGCAATACAAAACAAGCAGGGATGATAAAATTTAAAAATGCTGCAGCACTGAATATAAAAATAAAGTACTAATTCATAGGTACTAATTTTTTAGTTCCAGAAAATTGATTTTTTACTGTTACAGGCTTTAAAAAGGCAATGGAAAACTTTAAAGTTGTGTTAAATAATTTTTATGAACAGGTAAACAATTAGCATTGCTTTAATGCAGTTTGTTTTGTTTTAGGTGGAACTGTAGCAACTACTTTATTTTGGTTACCCTGGTATTGCATTAAAATATTATTTTAAAACTAAAAAAGTCCTAATCTTACAGACATTGTATCTTATTAGAAAGAAAATATAAGACAAAATGCTCTACATTTAACAGAGGTTCTTAAAGGTGGCAGAAGCATTGTAGGACTGTGCTGAGAAGATTAATGGGAAAGGTGCAGCTGCAACACCAGTGATTTGGTGTTTTACTAGCCCTGTAGTGGTGCAATGCCATCCAATGCATGATGCAGTAAAAGTGAGCGTACTCAAAGCAAATGCAAACCAACAGTGCTGATGACACACATGTGCCATGATAAGCACTTGTGTGCGAACATGAAGTATGTTACAAACCTGGCTGTTACTTGCACTACCACATTTCTGCCTTGTTTACCTATAGAAAGACTTACAAGAATCCAAATGTGAAGTCAGTTGGAATTCAAGCTTGGCAGGAGAGATTGTTTTAGTTTATGAATATGAGGGATGACAGGGATGGGTCAGCTTCTGGGAAATGTGCAGGAGCATCATCTGCTCTGAAGCTGGTTTTGTGGACAGGGGGAGAGGGCAAGAAACAGAGAAAAATATTATAGTGGCCCAGAGCCACAAAGATATTTAGGCTCCTAATTTCCATCAATTTCAATGTAAGTGCGGAACCTAAATACCCTTGTGGATCTAGGCCAGTCCCCCTTGCCCTCTGTCTTGTAAAATGGCAGTTGTGTGTTGAGTTCTAGTTGGTTTTTTTAAATATATAATTACAACCCGGGTGGAAAAAAGCCAATGACTTTTTTTTTAATCATTTTTTTATTTAAATACATTTTATTAAATACATTTTCTTTACTTATTTAAAATTAAATTATGACAACCTGTATTAAGGCCAAAACTTATTATAATATATTAATCATTGCAAGTAAATAAAAATATTAAGTTGTACATGTCTGCTGCCAAAGTTTTGGAGAAAGTCAAACCACTGAACTGGTGGAAGTCACTGGCTAAGCACTTGGAATCACCATTTGTAGAAGAGCTAAACAAGCTTTTGACAGCAGTAGCTTCTGCAAGTGCAGAGAGAATGTCTTTTCATTTCAGTTCATTCAACTAGTCCAGTGGTTTGATTTTCACCAAAAGTTTGAAAGTAACTACAAAATATTAAGCAGTACATGACTGATGCCAAAGTTAAGAAACCAATCTGGAGTTGAAAAAGCAGGAAAGTTTGTCTTCCTCTACCAGTCTCAGACTATGTCTATACTGTGCACCTTAGAGTGGCACAACTGTGCCCCTATAGCCATGCTGTTATAAGGCATGCAGCATAGCCGCTCTTTGTCAGCAGGAGAGAGCTCTCCTACCGACAAAATAAAACCACCCCCAACAAGGGGAGGTAGCTTTGTTGGCAGGGGAGCGTCTCCCACCAACAAAGCACTGTCCACACTGGTGCTTTTCATCAGTAAAACTTTTGTCAGTCAGGGGAGTGTTTTTTTCACACTCCTGACTGACAAAAGTTTTACTGATGAAAATGCAGTGTAGACATAGCCTAAGAATAAAAATTAGGTGTGAGAGGATGAGAGCTATTAGTTCTAGAAATCTTGAAGGACATGGTGACCAGACACAATCAGTTCAATTCACTAACTGCAGATACTTCCTTTGTTTAATCAGTTTTAAATGTAAAATATGTTTTGGTTAAAAAAAATTCTTATGCATCCAACATATTTCAGATAATTTCATTAGTAAAACTTTTTGAAATGCTGTTTTTGTACATTTTAACTGCATTCCAATTTCCATCCAAACAGACCATGACACAAATCACAAGTAAAACAATCCAGTAAATAAGCTCATCACTAACTCTTGTCCAACATCAAAAATGTAAAAATAAAGAATCTGAATAAATGTACGTTAAGCAATTATGTAGCTTAAGTAAATATATAGATATATAGTGCATCATCCTGCTTAGCTAAATGTACCAAATTTAGTGCAAAGGCTATATTTAGTTGCAAATCAACATGTTATAATCATTAAAAATTAATGAGAAATAACCTTTAAGAAAATAAAGTACAAATGCAACATGAGAATAAAATTGAAGATTGAAATCAAGGTTTCCTGCTCTCCAATTTCAATCATGATTGAAATCAGCAATTTAAAATCGCTTTGATTTAAATCAATCTACCCTGATTACAATGGTAATTAGAAAAATAAAAACCATGACTTTTTAGTAAAAGTGAAGATTTTACAATATAGATCTTGATAAAGGTTGTTGTTGTTGGAGGCAGCTATCTTAATGCTGTGTGCTCTGTAAGAAAAAAAAGACTTCAGAAGTTTTGCTAGTTTGCAGGTGCTTTCTCATTTTATTTATGTGAGAACATATTTAAAGTTCCAAAACCTAACAGCAATTACAAGGGCACTTTATTTGGAAACTGCTAAGACCCAGTTTCCAAGTTGCAGAAGAGTCTGGAGAGTGAAAACAATATATTCGCAGGACTGTGTATCTCAAAAGCCTCTCAAACCATAAAGTGTGTCAGAGAGACACTCCCTGGAGTGAAAAGTTCCCAAGAGAAAGGGGTATGAGTGTGGCATCTTTATTTAAAGATGGGAAGAGAGAAGGGGATTTACAAGAGAAAGTAAAACAGAATGTAAGAAAATCCCTTTGGGATCTATCTGAACAGATCCTGGGACAAGAAAGGAGCTTATTAGCAGTAGGTGAGTGCCTCTGGAACATCACAGATGGTCCTGGTTTAATTGTTTTTCAAATCATCATATTGGCAGCTCTAGCAGCACCTCTGTGTAATAACAAACCAAGTACTGTAGCAAACTGACACCTGAAGATGCCAAGCAAGGCAGGGAGTGAGGAGAAGGAAAAGTGATTTTTTTTTGTATTTTTTGTATTAATGGATAATGACAACATTCAATGGCCAGAAAAAGCAGCAATGGCATTCACTGCTCCCTTTCATGTATTGCTGATTTAACATGGTAGGTGAAGGGTGAGAATAAGGGAGATGTATGGTAACCGAAATTGTAGATGGGGGAAGACAGGGGTGGGTAGCACAACAGGAGCAGCACTGTTTGTGAGGAGGAGCAGCATTTGTGCAGGAAACACGGGGAGCAGGGCCATGAACAGTGTTTGGACTGGGAGGGGGTCATGGAGAACCTGTCTGTTTGAGGTGGTTGGAGAGAAATGAAGCTGTGTAGTGGGTGGGGGAGTTGGGGAGAAGCAGAGCATTTCTAGGGGTAATAGGGTAGGGAAGAGCCAGTTTTCTGCTTGAGGGGGGCCATAGGCTGGGGGAGCCAAGCTCTAGCAGAGCTTCATTCTGACAAACCACCTAAACCTGAGGTTAGTCAGAAGCAGTAGCCGTCTGTCAAACCATAGGATCTTCATTGGAAGGAAACTTCTCTTCAGTTCACTTCTCAAATCATTGGGATTCTGGGGAGCCAGGAGGGGAAATGGATTATGTGGGAGAGGATATGGAAGGGTGACGGTGAGTAGGTTTGTGCTGGGGGGCAGGAATTGTAGAAGAAATAAGCAGTCGGTAAGGGGGCTGCACTCTTACAAACCATCTATATATTTTGACAGAGAGGAGCTTCACACTCCCTTACTCCACACACACAGAGAATGGTCCACCACCACTTCACCTTACTACAACCCTGCTCTTCACATGCCTTTTTCCATACTGTCTTGTGCCTCAGCCTCCCCTGACTTGGAGCAGGGCCAAAGAGAATCTTTTATGGGTCATCAGAGTGAAGCTACATTTTGACAACCATAGCTGCCCTCTGCAAATGTCCTTGTCTCATCATGCAGCCCTTGCCAGAACCACTTTTGAGCCCATCCCATTACATAGCCCCACTTCCCATCCCAAAAATCCATGGGGATAGAGCCCTGATTCAGCAAAATTACCAGTAGTGTAATTAAGCACAGGACTAGTCCCACTAACTTCAATGAATTTACCTGTGTGATTAAAGTTAGGCATAAAATACCTTGCTGACTTGGAGCCTGTGGGCTTGATCCTGCTCCCCATATAGACAGTGGCTTCAATGGGAGCATGAGCAGGCACTATGTGAGGAATGGAGCTGAGGACTCTGAACTGGGCAGGGCAGTGGTGGAGACCAGCAGTAGATGTTAGATCTGTGCAGGTCCGTTGTCTTCTCTGTGTGGATCTAAATTCTATGATGATTAATAAAGGGAATAACTTTTTGTGTAAAATGTGAAAAATTACCCATTTCTGAGATGGGTGTGTGTGTGTGTGTGTGTGTGTGTGTGTGTGTGTGTGTGTGTGTGTGAGAGAGAGAGAGAGAGAGAGAGAGAGAGAGAAGTTTGGCATGACTGTGATTTTATAGTTGAGTCCTTTAAAGAAAAAAAAAGTGATACTCAGTGGAAACATCAGAAACGTAACATCATCTCTGAGAAGGTTTCTAAATTTGACCAAAAAATATTATGGAAAAATCAATTACTGTTTTAAATTTGGAGACCACATTCAATCATTAAAGTGTGAAATATAGGGAATTTATATTCTAAGTGCAAATCTCAAAGCCACGTTAACTATAGAACTGCTAGTGCATCTCTAGAATAGATTTGTTTCACTTGCGATGGAAATGCAGGCATGTTGCAGGAGGTTTAAAGGGCTATAGTCTTGTTTGTTTTTTGAGTCAAGACCTGCACTGGAAATCAGAACAAATCCATTTTAATTGTGATTAACTGCACTATGGTATTAACATGCCCTCCAGTGTAGATGGTATAGTGTAGAGAAAGGCTAACAGCAGCAAAAACCAAAACACCTAAAAAAACCAAACACCCTAACACTCAATCCTCCTATATTGGGTGATAGTTTTCCATCATTTTTTAAATGTTTATTAATAAACACGGCTCAAGGCAGAACTTGGAAAAATAACTTCAGTAACAATATATATGCTGAATGAAAGTAGAAATCATTAAATAAAGACAGTACGGGGGAACACAAACAAATACAGCTACAAAAGGTGATTTTTAACTACTGATATCTACAGGAGTGAAAAACAATTATGTTCTCTAGTTAATATGGATTATTAATGCAATAAGGTTTAAGTGTTCTAGAATTTGAAACTGATGTGAAAAATTAGAAGTAGTTATGGTGCTTGAAAAATTATACCATAGGATCAGCTGTAAAGGTTTATGACTGGAGCTTTCAAAACATCATTTCATTGTCTTGTGTTTTGTCTATTAAAAAAGCTTGGTTATTAAACAAATAAGAGCTGTATAACCATTAAAGAGCTTCAGAAAGAGCCAAAACAGCATGGTCATCATTCACTACTCATCTACCATTTATTTAAATAATAAACACATACACATCCAAACTAATCTTAGGGTCCATTTTGTAATTTGCTCACTCTGTGATTTAAACAAATTCCTGCTCCTGAAAAGCAGAACAGCATGTTGTGTCCCACTAAGTCCCAGGCCTACAACAGATAGAGCACCTTTGCCAGTTCAGCCCTACTTAGACCCTAAATTATTTCCCAAGGCATTTCTTTTCTGGCTCATTTGATTCTTCATGGGCGAGGCATCAGCTGTCTCCAGTAAAAGTCTGTATAGTGCTTCAGAAAACACATTCATTTCTACATATACTAAAAATGTGGGTATCCCCCCATATTTACCATTGTAGTATCTCATTTTTCCATGGAAAGAAAGATTGTCAAACTAAAAGGCTGGTACAGAACTTGGATCCAGATCCTCAGAAGGTCTTTAGGCATTGAAGTCCACCATTTAGGTATTGCTGACATTCTCAAAATTGCTATTCAGCTGCAGCTTATCCCCATAGGCATGTAAGTTTCTGCTGGTGAGCATTCATGAAGTCATCTAAGCCCTGACACTGCCCCACAACTAATGAGCTGCCCAGAATACCAGCTCAAACCAAAGCTCCAGAGGCCCTGAAGCAGGATCTCATATGAGACTGGAGAACACATATCTTGCCAGTACAGCAAGGTGTATACAAAAGATAGCTGAGGCATGCAGGTCAGGAATTTTCAATGAGGGGTCTGTGTCTGTATTGCTAGACAGGACATCCTCCCACCTTTGTCCTCGCCCAGAGGATGCGGAGTCCCAGGATGCAGAGTCAAATCTCTGTTCTGCCCAATTTGGAACAGGGACATGAAATAACATTCCAGCTGAGTACCCTAACCATCAATCCTGAGTGGAGGGAGACACCTATCTCTGGCCTGCGAGTCATGCTCCTAAGGCCCAGATCAATGGGAATTATGTGCATAAATATCTTTGAAGATCTGGCCCTAAGCTCACTCCGCCTCCACTTTCTTCTGAATCTCGCTTCTGGTTAACTTACCCAGCTCCCTGCTCATCTTGCTGGTTTTTGAAGATCCTTTCCTTATGTGCCTAGCACCCCCCCATTCATTGCATGGACAGCCTGGGCACCTAACTCAATCTGAGGATTCCACTAGGTAGCAGGGCACCTAGGGGTTAGACATAGCGACACCTAAGTACCTTTGTGGATCTGGTCCTAGGAGAGTGCAATCAAGGGTCTTGTGTTAGCATTCTAGGCAAAGAGCATCGCATCTGCAGTTCACCCATTCATCATCTCCCTCTGGCAGAGCAACAACCAAGTCCAAATCCAGTTGTGAACCTATGGACTCAGTTTTGGACTCCTGGAATCAGGAGTAATTCTACTTAAGTCACTGTTGTTAAAACCATTGTATGAGAGATCATAATCAGGCCCCTACAATATTTCTAATTTAGCATTGTACCACATAAATGCCACTAGGCTGATTACACAATATATTTCTTCAAGGGCAGAAGTTAAGTAATATATACTTCTTAAAAGAGCAAAAATAATGACGTGTGCAATAATTGCTTAGAGAACTTTTTGAAGTATTCTTCATATAACTCAGGCAATACAAGGACACAATTATTATCCCAGAACACCAGATGATCAGCATATCCCTCAAATTCATCTAGTTTAAACTCAGACACTTTTTCTGTTTGAAGAATCTGTATTAGGAGGAGGAAAACACATTGAACCCAAATAATTCCATTCTCTTACTGACCATTGATTTTTAAGTGCCACTACTGTGATTGACTAGACAGTAAAGTAGCATTCAAAGTAACAAAAAACCCTTGGTTATACATTAGTGTCTGTGTGGCAGTACTAAGTGATACAATATAATGTGATGGATGCCTAACAGCATTAACTGATACAACACTCTGGTGAGATTCTACTGTTATGTAAAATAAGCTGCTACTTTATTGTGCATTAACTGTTTGACATGTTCAATGTTCCATGTATATCAAATAAGCCCTGGAGATATAGAAAATGAGGCATGATACAAAATTGCATTTTCCCTCAAAGTCTGTTTCATGAGTCATGACACTTCATCAAGACATTTGTGGTATTTCCAAGATGCCCTATATTCTGCAATATAGTATGGATAAGTATGGATTTTTCTTAGGGTGTTTTAGTATCTCTGAAAGTGAGAAATGTATAGAACTACTTAGGAGGCAAGCAAGTTTCTCCACGTACTATGATAATATATGTTACTTGGCATATGGTTTTCATGGTACAGCCATGAAAGTAGCTTAATCTACTCTCTAATTACCATACTTTCCCAAGTTATCATATAAACACCATGCTACTAAAGGTTACATAGTAGTAAAAATCTTAACTAGTGTCATCACTGTAACTTTGCCAATGCACCTCTAATGGACATCAAAACTCCAACTATTCTTGCACAGCTACTTGGTCAATCCTTACAAGTTGAGTGGTGGTTTTGTAATGTGGATAATCATTCAAAGACAATTTAAAGTAAATTAGAACCACCCTGATGAAACTTTGCCAATAAAATTTCATTTCAGGAGATTCCAGCACCTATTAGAAGCCTGCTGAAACATTCAGATTGTTAAGTGCATGTTTTCTTCAGATAGTTTTGCACACAAGGTACTTCTATTTCTCCATTCTCCAACTCTCTCCATTCCCATGAGCAACACATACACTGCCTTCCAGAAGACAAAATGTAGCTTCCCTTCCAAACCATCTGGCAGTAGTCTCCAGTAGTAGTAGATCAGATAAATATGTGTGTGTGCACACACATGCACACACAACACACACAGTAAGGGACATTGAAAATAAAGTGTTAATCATTAATGACCTGACACATCTATGAAAATATTTTTCAAGCTAGTCCAGAGGTGGGCAAACTTTTTGGCCTGAGGGCGACATTGGGTTTCGGAAATTGTATGGAGGGCTGGTTAGGGGAGGCTGTGCCTCCCCAAACAGCCAGGCATGGCCTGGGCCCTGCCCCCCTCCCCCCCCCCCCCCCGCTTCTCGCCCACTGCCGCCCCCCCCCGGGACTCCTGCCCCATCCAACCCCCTTGTTCCCTGATGGCCCACCGGGACCCCTGCTCCATCCACCCCCCCGCTCCCTGTCCCCTGACCGCCCTGACCCCTATCCACACCCCCGCCCCCTGACCACCACCCTGAACTCCCCTGCCCTCTATCCAGCCCCCCTGCTCCCTGTCCCCTGACCACCCCCAGAACCTCTGCCCCTGACTGCCCCCCGCCACTCCATCCAACCCCCCCTCCTTCCTGACTTCCCCCCAGAACCCCTGACCCCATTCAACCCCCTGTTCCCTGCCCTCTGACTGCCCTGACCCCTATCCATACCCCGAACTCCTCTGCCCTCTATCCAACCCCCCCGCTCCCTTACCACGCTGCCTGGAGCACCAGTGGCTGGCGGCACTACAGCCGCGCCACCCGGCTGGAGCCATCCACACCACAGCGCAGCACAGAGCACAGGGTCAGGCCGGGCTCTGCAGCTGCGCTGCCCAGCCGCCAAGAGCATTGTGCCAGCGGCGCAGTGCGCTGAGGCTGCGGGGGAACAGTGGGGGAGAGGTTGGGGGCTAGCTTCCCAGGCCAGGAGCTCAGGGGCCGGGCAGGAGGATCCCACAGGCCGGATGTGGCCCACGGGCTGTAGTTTGCCCACCTCTGACCTAGTCTATAAATTTACAGACAGAAACCAAGATCCGAGAAGTTAATTGGTTTTCCTAAACTTAATCTTTGCTCCCAGAACTGTCCCTATCCTTTAACCCCATCATAGCATGTGACATTTGCCTGGGAGAAAGTGTCTGCTTGCAGAGGGATTCTCTCAGTTATAACTCAAATCTCCTTTGATCAAAGGCGACAATAGTGAAATATCTGCTATGTCTTTGAGGCTGTAGCCAGAACCCAAACAGAAGGAGACTGGAAAAGGTTTCAGGCAGAAATGTTACAGAAAGGCAGAGACAGACAGTTTTAGACATCACATTTTTCCTTATTCTAGAGATGTTCCTTGTTCAGTGTTAGATGAAAGTGACTATGAGATTATCATTGTCACATGACAACAATGGCAAGAGATTCCTTAATGGTGTGTCAAGCATTCTCTCATTTTTAGACACATGAAGACAGCCACGCATCTCCTCTAGAGACAAGCAGGCAGGGATGTCACAGATGTTTGGTAGGATGGATGCAACCCATCCTGTAGAGGTTTAGGGGAAGAGAACCATATCTTCAGTTATGGAAGGCAAGAAGAAAGGAGCTGGCCAGTTATGCCCCATTTTTTCTCCTTGCCCTGCAGTACCTCAAAGCCTTCCCAAGGCTTCCTCAGCAAAAGAGAGACAGAAAGAAGACCCTGTCTCAATGGAAATGAGTAAGGGACATCAAAATCCAGGCACCTGGTCCACAGCTAGTGAAACTTGCTGCAGCTGTCCCAACCTCCCTTCTACCATTTTCATCCCCCTGCCAACTGAGGTGTTTTACCTACACTTCAGACACTTCTGCTCTGCCTCTCTCTGAAGGGGCTATAGGTGTCTCTTCCCTCAGCCGAGCACCTCAGGAAGGGTTTGCTGGTGCCTGTCCTGAATCCCCAGTTGATGGCAGGACTTTGAGGATGTGGTACTTTATTTCCTCCCTTCTCCTGGCTATAAGTACTTAACTCTTCAGCTGCCTACTCCATGCAAGGGTGCCTTAGGGATAGTAAGAAATATGACATTACTGTTAGGAGAAAGAAGTTCCTAGAGGCTCCTGAATTCCCCCCAAAGTTTTTATTTTTTATTCAAGCCCCCTTTTTTTGTAATTAAACATGAATCTTACTTTTTTAATAAGTAAGGGTAAGGGGGGAAAGTGAGAGTAACCAGCATGTAAAAAACAGTAACCTACCTTTTGTAAGGCCTGGTCCACACTAACCCCCCACTTCGAACTAAGATACCTTAGTTCGAACTTACCGCGGGTCCAGACGCGGCAGGCAGGCTCCCCCATCGACTCTGCGTACTCCTCTTGCGAAGCAGGACCGGCGTCGACGGCGAGCACTTCCGGGATCGATCTGGGATCGATTTATCGTGTCTAGACAAGACGCGATAAATCGATCCCAGAAGATCTATTGCTTACCGCCGGACCCGGAGGTAAGTATAGACGTACCCTAACTGTTGTTCTTCAAGATGTGTTGCTCATGTCCATTCCATTCTAGGTGTGTGCACGCCCACGTGCACAGTCGTTGGAGACTTCTGTCTTAGCGGTATCCGTAGGGTCGGCTGCGGTGCCCCTTTGAGTCGCTGCGCTCATGCATTGGTAGATCAGGCGCCTCTGACCCTACACCCTCTCAGTTCCTTCTTGCAGGCAACTCTGACAGAGGACCAGGAGAGCGGGTAATGGAATGGACATGAGCAACACATCTTGAAGAACAACCATTACAAAAGGTAGGTAACTGTTTTTTCTCCTTCGAGTGTTTGTTCATGTCGATTCTATTCTAGGTGACTCCTAAGCAATATCCTCGGAGGTAGGCTCAGAGTTCACAGTCTAGCGGCTTGCAGTATTGCTCTACTGAAGCCAGCATTGTCCCAGGCCTTCTGGGTAAGCGCGTAATGGGACGTGAACATGTGGACAGATGACCAGGTGGCGCCTTACAGATGTCCTGGATAGGCACTTGGGCTAGGAAAGCTGCCAGAGGTTTGCGCCCTGGTTGAATGGGTGGTGACAATCGCCGGAAGTGGCACCTTCGCCTGTCATAGCAGTAGTGAATGCAGGCAGTGATCCAAGAAGAAATTCTTTGAGCAGACACAGGACGAACTTTCATTTTGTTAGCTACTGCGACGAACAGCTGTGTAGATTTGCGGAATGACTTGGTACATTCAATGTAGAAGGCTAGCGCCCATCTAACATCTAGGGAATGCAGCTGAAGCTCCTCCTCCGACTTACGGGGCTTTGAAAAATGTCCTGGCCCATATGAAACTGGGAGACCACCTTGGGCAGGAAGGTCGGGTGTGGACGCAGTTGGGCCTTGTCCTTGTAAAAGACCAGTTCCGAGGTAAGTGCCCTAATCTCAGAGACCCTGCGGGCTGAATTTATGGCAACCAAGAACGCTACCTTCCAAGAAAGGAGGAGGAGAGAACAGGAAGCCAGAGGCTCGAAGCGGGGCGCCATGAGCCGGGATAACATGAGATTTAGGTCCCACGGAGGAACTGGGTCCCTGATGTGTCGGTAGAGGTGCTCAAGGCCCTTGGGGAACCTGGCAATCATGCCATGGGCGAAAATCAAACTGCCCTCTAGCGGCGGATGGAAAGTCGAAATAGCAGCCCGATTGACCTTGATGGATGACAGGGATAGGCCTTGGAGCTTGAGGTGCAAAAGGTAGTCCAAGATTAACTGCAGTGAAGCCCGCTCAGGCTGAATGCCTTTATTTGAGGACCAACACATAAACCGCCTCCACTTGGCTGTGTAGGTCGCTCTAGTGGAGAGCTTTCTGCTGTCCAGCAAGATTTGCTGGACTCCAGCCAAGCACTCCTGCTCCTCCACATTTATCCATGCAGCAGTCAAGCCATCAGGTGCAATACTGTCAGGTTTGGGTGCAGGAGGGTGCTGTGATTTTGTGACAGCAAATCCAGCTGGAGCTGTAGCGTAGCAGCCACTGAGAGGTCTAGCAGTGTGCCGAACCTGTGTTGGCGTGGCCAAGGCGGCACTATGAGGATCATCTTTGCCCTGTCCTGCTTGATGTTCATGAGGACTCTACAGATCAACAGGACTGGGGGGAAAGGCATGCATTAGAGCTTCCGACCATGGGAGCAGGAAAGCGTCCAATAGAAAGCCTCTATTGACCCCCCGAGAGTAGGAGAAGACGTGGCATTTCCTGTTGTGTCTGGATGCAAACAGATCCACCCGGGGATTATCCCACCTGTGGAAGATGATGCTGACTGTGACATTGCACTCTATATGCTTTATGAAAATATGGAATGTGAATATAATGTAACTGGAATATGCTATATGCAAAAGGTCTCTTGTAAGGTATCATTACAAAGCTTATAATCTACTGAGTGTGTTCATCCTATTTGTATGTATGTATCATTCTTGTATCTAAAACTAGAAATATTAAGTTAACTCTGAGGTCCTATTGTAATCATGCAAAGTGTGGGCCATTGATGGTGGTTTAGAATCTTGATGGCACCCATTGACTAGGACAATTGGCTGTAAATGGCTCTGTTTACCTGCAAGCCTTCCTGTGTACCTGAGTGGGTAATGAAGAATGAGGTCTCACAGGACATGTGACCAGGTCACTTGATACTGGAATCCATCTTAAACCTGGTGCTTTTCCATTTAGAAGGATGGGTGGGAACCCAGAGAGAAACAAAGGGGGTGGAACAGAACAAAGGGGGTTGCCAGTCAAGAGAAATCCCCTCGTTACCACCTGAGCTGGAACTAACAAGGATTGTACCAGGGGAAAGGATTGGGCCCAGACTAGAAAGGAGTCTAGTCTGTGAAAGAATCTTATTGGAACATCTCTGAGGGTGAGATTTACCTGTTTTCAGTTTCTTAAATGTATTAGACTTAGACTTGCGCGTTTTATTTTATTTTGCTTGGTAACTTACTTTGTTCTGTCTGTTATTACTCGAAACCACTTAAATCCTACTTTTTATATTTAATAAAATCACTTTTGTTTATTAATTAACCCAGAATAAGTGATTAATACTTGGAGGAGCAAACAGCTGTGCATATCTCTCTATCAGTGTTATAGAGGACAGACAATTTATGAGTTTACCCTATATAAGCTTTATACAGAATAAAACAGATTTATTTGGGGTTTGGATCCCATTGGGAGCTGGGTGTCTGTGTGCTGGAGATAGGTGACTTGCTGAGCAGTTTTTGGTTATAATCTGCAGATTTGGGGGTGTGGACCAGACCTGGGTCTGTGTTGCAGCAGGTTAGCATGTCTGGCTCAACAAGGCAGGGTTCTGAAAGTCCCAAGCTGGCAGTGGAAAACAGGCTCAGAGGTAATTCCAGCACGTCACATGACAGTCCCAAGGGGGTCTCTGTGACTGAACCCGTCACACTGACCACCTCCGGATGGAGAGACCACTCATGGCGAGATGAAAATATTCCACTGAGGTGATCCGCCAAACCGTTCCTGGCCCCGGGGAGGTGCGTGGCTACGAGATGGATGTCGTGTTGCACACAGAAGTCCCATAGCCTGAAGGCTTCCTGGCAAAGAGCAGATGACCTGGCTCCGTCTTGCTTGTTGATATAGAACATAGCCATTGTATTGTCCATCAGGACCTGGACCACCCTGTTCTCCAGGTGAGGTAGGAAGGCATGGCAGGCCAAGCGGACCGCTCTGAGCTCCCTGACATTGATTTGTACTGAACAATCACCCTTGAATGCTGAGATCGCCTAGGTGGGCTCCTCACCCCAGGTCTGAAGCATCAGAGACAAGGGTCACTGTTGGCAGGGGGGGCGAACAGGACTTCCTCCAGCACCGATGCAGGGTTTTGCCATCAAGCTATTGATGACCGAACGTGATCTGGGATGTTGACTACATGGTCCATGCTGTGTCTGTTGGGGATGTAGACTGATGACAACCATGTCTGCAGCGGCCTGAGGTGGAGTTGTGCATGCCAAACCATGTAAGTACAGGCTGCATGTGAGAGGGTGAACTTGTATACCTGAGATCAGGTCCGCCATGGCCTGGAACCGGGCCTTGGGGAGGAAAGCCCTGGCCTGAGTAGAGTCGAAGACAGCTGCAATGAACTCCATGTGCTGCATCAGAGCTAAGGTTGACTTTGTTTTGTTTATCAAGAACCCCAGGTCGCAACAGGTGGAGCAAACCAGGTCGAGATGATGCCGCACCCAGGATCGGCCTTTTATTAACCGGTCATTGAGGTATCGGTAAATCTGCACACCTTTGCACCTTAGGTAGGCAGCCACTGGCGCTATACGCTTCATAAACACTCTTGGTGCCGACGAGAGGCCGAAGGGTGGTGCCGTCAATTGAAAATGGCGGTGGCCCAAGAAAAAATGGAGGAAACCTCTAGTTTGTCGCAGAAGATTTTCATTAAAAAACAACAACACTCAGTCGTTTCTTTTGCAATGTAAGAAACAGGCCTATAAATCCTAGGCCAAACACCTCTATAATATCTCAATTTATTAAAATGATAACAAAATATATACAAAAATCACAGAACTAGCAAGTCACATTTAATTTCGCCAATCAAAACATTACTTTTCATTATTTCTTTTCACCTTCTACCCCCACGTCTTTGGGTCAGGGGTCTCGTCTTAATGTCTTCTGAGTAAGTGCCAAGGATAGTGGTGGCACTATGAATAAGAACCATTAAAACCACTATGAATTACACTAACTGTAATCAACTGGACTTCGCACAAAGTTGTTAAAAAACCAACCACTGGCAGCAGGACAGGCAATCAGACTTCAAGTTATTTTCAACAATGGTTTTCAGAGTGCGTCTTAAAATACTGAATGTGGGAAGCTGATGGTTTTCAGTACACAGAGGCAAAGAATTTTTGAATGAAGCAATCCTAATTGTTAAGTTTCAAGCAAAGCTGTCTGCTTATAAAAATAACTTAAAAAGCATTAGGCCTTAAGTGGCCTGATACTAGATGAAGGACAAAGGTTGGGAGTAATCATCCCGTGTAGTGTGATTCATTCAGACATGCTCACGCACATAAGGAATCTCCCCGATTTTAAAAGGTTGAGGGTATTGACCTAGTGTGAACGCAGACTGTTTAAGGCATGTTAGCATTGTAATTTAGAACTAAGAATGAATATTATACTATGGTCCATATGTTTGTGATGTGGTCCTGTACTTAAGCAAGCTATTTGCCAGTGGTATTCTAAAATGGCATGACACAGCAATAATATTTTTAACACAACCTATTTGTACAGTTCATGGAACAGTGGTCCCGGCGCTCCAGAGAACAAGCTCCTATTCCTTGCTACATTGGTAAGGAATTGCCAAGCTGTCTCATATACTTTCTGCCCAGCATTTAATAATTCTAAGTCATTCATACCTAAGGGTATATGAACAAGTTGACAGGCCCTGATGAAATGCACTCTACTTAAGGAACCAGCTGAAACAATCCCAGGAGTGTTAGCAATTTTCTTTGAGAACTTATGGAGGACAGATGAGCTTTTGAAGACCGTAGAAGGGCAAATATTGTACCTATCTTTAAAATGAGAAACACAAGAGGACCCGGAGAATTATAGACCAGTCAGACTAACTTCCATCCCTGGAAAGATACTGGAACAAATGATTAAGCAATTAATTTGTAAGCACAGAGATGATAATAGGACAATAAGTAACAGCCAACATGGATTTGTTAAGAACAAATCATGCCAAACCCACCTAATTTCCCTTCTTTGACAAGGTTACTGGCCTAATGGATATGAGGGAAGCTGTAGACATATCTTGATTTTAGTAAAGCATTTGATACAGTCCCACATATTCTCATAAGCAAACTAGGGAAATGTGGTCTAGATGGAGTTACTATAAATTGGGTGCACCACTGGTTGAAAGACCATACTCAGAAAGTAGTTATCAATGGTTCTCTGTCAAATTGGAGGGTGTATTTAATGGGGTCCCACAAGGATCTGTCTGGGGTCTGGTTTGATTCGGTATGACTTGGATAATGGAGTGGAGAGTACACTTATAACACCAAGCTGGGAGGTGTTGCTAGCATTTTGGAGGACAGGATTAGAATTCCAAATGATTCTGATAAATTGGGGAATTAGTTTGAAATCAACCAGGTGAATTCAATAAAGACAAATACAACGTACTACACTTAGGAAGGGAAAAAAATCAAGTGCACAACTACAAAGTGGGAAATAACTGGGTAGGCAGTAGTATTGCTGAAGAGGATCTGGGGGTTATAGTGATCACAACTGAATATGAGTCAACAATATGGTATAGTTGTAAAAAAGGCTACTATTCTGGGGAATATTAACAGGAATGTTGTGTGTAAGATACGGGAGGTAACTGTCCCACTTTACTCAGGACTGATAAGGCCTCATCTGGAGTACTGTGTCCAGTTCTGGGCACCACTCTTTAGGAAAGATGTGGATAAATTGGAGAGAGTCCAGAGGAGAGCAACAAAAATGATAAAAGTTTTAGAAAACGTGACCTATGAGGAAAGGTTAAAAAAAAAAAGATCTGGGTATGTTTTTGTGATGGATGTGCTGGGGTCCCACTGAGCCCACCTGTCCCACCCTTACTCTGTGCTGTGTGACAGGCTCTCAAGCCCCTTTTCAGCACATACACACACACACACAGGTAGGGACACATCCAGCTGTAGAATCACACAGAGTCTGCAATTAGCTCTCTGTGGGAGGGCTCATCTAGGGGAATGCCTTGCGCTCCTGTGCACACACCCACTGGAATGTAAACCCAAAATTATATTGTCTTGCACTGTATAGAGATCTATATAGCGTAAGCTCATAAAAATTGCCCCTCGGGAGACAGAGCAGGCCACTACTCAAGATCATAGAACTGGCCTGAACCTTATGTGACTGGATTAGCTGGAGTAGTAAACTAGTTCTTACAGACCCCCACCAAAATTGTTTCCCATTATGCTAGGCATCATACTAACACCCTGGAGTCAGCCCCTGCCCAGAAGAGCCAACAATCTAAAACACAAAGGATGTGGACAGTAAACAGCCAAACGAAGTGACTCATCCAGGTTACACAGCAGCTCACTGACAGAGCTGGAATTAGGATGCGGGTGGAATTCTGTTCTTTGATTATAGTAGCTTGTAAAGAATTCTCTTTGAATAAAACCCTTGCTGAATATAGCTGGTTTCCTCAGAGCCAAGGAACCAGTATGGTGCATTTCCTGTGGCAATCATTTGATATTTATGAGGGCCCAGCCAAAATGAGGGCATCCTTGTACTAGGAATGGTCTAAAAAGTCCACCAGTTCCCGCTCTCAGAATGGAAGGAGTCTGGTGAAATATTTTTCAGTTGCTGGGTTCTGACCTATCAATTTATGGGGTGATTCTAGATATAGTTTAATTGTATTTTTAAATATGTCAAGGAAGGCCTAAAGCAAGAGGAGGGGTGCTTTTTTTTTTTTTTTTTTTTTAATATAATTTGAGCAGGTATATACATTGAAATTAGTAAATAGTTTAGTATTTAGTTATATAGTGTGATGGTTTCCTGAACAGCTGGGTGGTGTCTCCCCCTATACTATATATAGGCTGTCAAGTGATTTAAAAAAAATGAATCACGATTAAAAAAAATTGTGATTAATCACACTGTTAAACAATAGAATGCCATTTATTTAAATATTTTGGACATTATACGTTTTCAGATATATTGATTTCAATTACAAAACAAAATATACAGTGTTAAATATTTGTAATGAAAAATAAAGTGAGCACTTATTTTTTTATTGCACTAAAAAAACCAAAAGAAATGTATTACGTAAATTGAAAAATACTAAGTACTGTAGTGCAATGTCTTTATCATGAAAGTTGAACTTACAAATGTAGAATTATGTACAAAAACCCTGCATTCAAAAATAAAATGTAAAAATTTAGAGCCTGCAAGTCCACTAAGTCCTACTTCTTGTTTAGCCAATCGCTCAGACAAACAAGTTTGTTTACATTTGCAGAAGATAATGCTGCCTGCTTCTTGTTTATAATGTCACCTGAAAGTAAGAACAGGTATTTGCATGGCACTGTTGTAGCTAGTGTCTTAAGATATTTAGATGCCAGATGCACTGAAGATTCATATGTCCCTTCATGCTTCAACCACTATGCTGCGTCTCCTTGATGACCATCCAAAGCAGTGTAGACCTATGCATGTTCATTTTCATCATCATGAGTCAGCTGCCACCAGTAGAAGGTTGATTTTCTTTTTCTGGTTGTTTGGATTCTATAATTTCCACATCAGAGTGTTGCTCTTTTAAGACTTCTGAAAGCATGCTCTAACACCTCATCCCCTCAGATATTGGAAGGCACTTCAGATTCTTAAATCTTGGGTCAAGTGCTGTAGTTATCTTTAGAAATTTCACATTGGTATCTTCTTTGCATATTGTCAAATTTGCAGTGAAAGTTTTCTTAAAATGAAGATGTGCTGGGTCATCTGACACTGCTATAACATGAAATATGGCAGAATGCTAGTAAAACAGAGCAGGAGACATACAATTCTCCCCCAATGAGTTCAGTCACAAATTTAATTACCGCATTATTTTTTTAATGAGCATCATCAGCATGGAAGCATGTCCACTCAAACCATGGCTGAAGCATGAAGAGGCATATGAATCTTTAGCACATCTGGCAGATAAATATCTTGCAAGATCAGCTACAACAGTGCCATGCGAATGCCTGTTCTCACTTTCAGATGACATTGTAATTAAGTGGGCATTATCTCCCGTAAATGTAAACAAACTTATTTATCTTAGCGATTGGCTGAACAAAAAATAGGACTGAGTGGACTTGCAGGCTCTAAAGTTTTACATTGTTTTGTTTTGGAGTGCAGTTATATAACAAAAAAACCCTACATTTCTAAGTTGCACTTTCACAATAAAGAGATTGCACTACAGTACTTGTATGAGGTGAATTGAAAAATACTATTTCTTTTATCATTTTGACAGTGCAAATATTTGTAATGAAAAATATAAAGTGAGCACTTAACACTTTGTATTTTGTTTTGTAATTGAAATAGATACATTTGAAAATGTAGAAAAACATCCAAAATATTTAAATTTCAGTTGGCATTCTATTGTTTAACAGTGCAATTAATCACAATTAATTTTTTAAATTGATTAATTCTTTTGAGTTAATCGCATGAGTTAACTGCGATTAATTGACAGCCCTAATATTATATATTAACCATAGATTTGGTTTGGGATATGGCAATAATTTACCATACCTTTGACTAATCATTTATCGTTCAAGAAATTGGTTAATTAGGGTTGCTTTTGCTAAGAGCAGCAAGGGTCAGGCTACTCAGCAAACCCTCGCAGAACAAGAATGGATTCAGCCCCCTTAGACTACAGATCTTGAGAGTTGCAAAGGTCAATATTTCTATAGCCATACTATAAGCAAGGAGTCTTGCTGACACTATTCCCTGGTGGCCAGTACTCTCAAACACCAATCTCAGGAAGTTGGTGTGCTCCACTGGGTGCTGGGGAGAGCAAGTGAGACTGGGAGACAGGCTCGGTATCCTTCCTTCATAGAGTAGAAGGAAAAGGTTGCCTACCCCTGCACTAACACTATGGCATGCATGCCGAAGGCAGCACATGAGCTGATTTTCAGTGGCACTCACTCTGCCCGGGTCCTGGCGGGCTCTGCATTTTAATTTAATTTTAAATGAAGCTTCTTAAACATTTTAAAAACCTTATTTACTTTACATACAATAGTTGTGTTTATATATTATAGACTTATAGAAAGAGACCTTCTAAAAATGTTAAAATGTATTAGTGGCACGCAAAACCTTAAATTCGAGTGAATAAATGAAGACTCGGCACACCACTTCTGAAAGGTTGCCCACCCCTGTGTTAGTGGCCACCTCTAGCCATCCTTCCTCCCACACATGCAGTGGCTGAAGATTAGAGGTGTAAAAGCTGCTTCTCCGCCCATACATACCCCCTTCCATTCAATGAAGGGCCCCTGCCCAGATAAGGCAGAGGCAGCAGCTTACGTAACTCACTCCAGGAAACATTTTGTATGCACATTTATTTGAGACAGTGAAACAGAACTTGAAGTGTATTCACACTAATACATAAACAGCATAAACATGGATTTTAAGCAAGTCTTTGTACTGAAGGAACAGTATTATTTCAGAGGATGGTAAAAAAAATCCAAGGTAGTGTGTGTTAAAAACCACACATACTTAGGTACCCTTATTTCTTGGTAATGCATTTTTGAATACAAACCAAAATTGATAGAGGTTACCAAAAACCCCCACATCCACTCTCCATTTTCATACAGATCTTTATAAAAAGACATTGATTACACGGGCACAGCTTCTTTAAACTGTCTTAATTATGCCAGATGAAAATCTGGCATGTTTCATATTTTCAGTGTACCAGTCTGTCTACAGCACATGACTTTCATACTCTGTCAGATAATGAAACTACATTGAAATACATCATTTCCCTCAGACATTTTGCTATACTGCGTTCCATACCTATAAGAAATGCAGGCCCAAAATGTTTTAGCTTCTGTCATTCCTTATAGGAAGGACCTTGAATCTTAAACACATTTAGAGTAACTCATGCAGCTATGGACTTAAGCTGTTCTTTTAAAGGAGAGAAAGTTAGGGTGAAAATTTGTATTTTAGGGTCAAGCTCAATATTGGAGAACAGGAGAAAGGTGAGAGGGCAAACAAATTTTGCTTTTAAAAATTTAGCATCACTGGGTTTTTTTTATCATGGTCTCCCCTGTTATCACTGTTTATTATATAGGTGCTCAAGGGCTGACTTTCTGCCATTGACTCAAGTCATTGAAGAAAACTAAGGATTTTTATGATTTAGGATGGAGGTGGTAGGTCCAAAAACAGTTTTGCTTACACTCAGTTCATTTAGTCTTCAATAATATGTCTAGAAGTTCAGATTTTCCTACTTCATTCTCCTCCACAGTTAAAGGGCTTCTCAAATTCCCATACTGAAAGTTCAGTCATTACTTTAACGACTCCTACATAGAGAGCGGTCATGGTGGCTGGGCAAATTAAGGTTTTAAAAATAGGATGCCACATCTGCGTTAGACATAACACCTAGTGACTAAGAACCAGGAAGACTTTCTATCTCTACCCCCAAATAAATGCAGCATCTTAGAGAGTATATCAAGAGAGTGACATGACTGAGGCCTGGATACAATTTTAACTTCAGGTAAGGATAAAGAAAGTAGAAGTTTCACCAAGATTGTTCCCAATATCTGGAGACTAGATGTCAGATATCTATCCACCCAAGATTGGACATAGTAAGTAGGCCAGTCTGATCATTCCATTAACCGGTCAAAAATAGAACTGGTTTCTTGTCTGCTTGATTACCGTGATAACATTTATTTTATAGTCCATTCATTAGATAAGGGGAGGCAACCTATGGAACGTGTGCCGAAGGCGGCATGCGAGCTGATTTTCAGTGGCACTCACACTGCCCGGGTCCTGGCCACCGGTCCGCGGGGGCTCTGCATTTTAATTTAATTTTAAATGAAGCTTCTTAAACATTTTAAAAACCTTATTTACTTTACATACAATAGTTTAGTTATATATTATACTTATAGAAAGACTTTCTAAAAACATTAAAATGTATTAGTGGCACGCGAAACCTTAAATTAGAGTGAATAAATGAAGACTCCGCACACCTCTGAAAGGTTGCTGACCTCTGCACTAGATCCTAGGCAATGGAAACAATGTTTTCTGAATCAGAAAAGATTCCTGAATACTATTTAAATACTATAATGCTATGTTTCTACAGAATAAAGTGTCACTTTTTTGGAGTAGATTCCTAAATTCTTTATCTGGCAATATCCAGTAAGTTAATTGTTGCACCTTGTAATATATCCATCCCAAGGTATGTTCTGTGGAGAAACTTAGACAATTGACCAGAGGGGTGGAAGTCATAGCTGCCTCAAAATTTCTGTATTTCAAGTTACTAAAACCAAAAGTTAGATTTCCCCCACCCTCCCAGCTTCCTTTGTATATAAAGTGCTGTCAATAGTACTATCATTTTTACAGCTCCTTTTTATAGCTGTTAGCAAATAAGTCCCTGATCTTGTAAAAACATATGCTTAATTTTACCAATGCACAAAGACTATGCATTCGAATACAGTTAAGCAAACTGTGTCCACAGGACCCACCAATTAGACCTTTTGAAGCCATTGAAGAGAGAGGTGTGTGTGTGTGTGTGTGTGTGTGTACTTTGATAATTTAAGAATGTCTTTTAAACAGTGCTCCATCAGAAAATGGATTTAAGTTCAAGCCAACAGTGACTAAGGATCACTGTAGAGGAATGCATGTTGCATTCATCTAAGGTTTATGGTAAGTTTCCTAGTTTTGGCAGTGAAATTTAACAGTGACCTGCAATTCAACTGTTTCAACAGCAACTAAATTCATTGGACTGCTTATGAGAAATCTTGGCATGAGAACTTTAAGAATTGTGTTGCTGTGTCTACACTTCACTTAACCAATATTGCACTTTAATTTTGCTGTAACATTTCAGAGAATAAATACCTTAACAGTTTGGTCAATCTACTATTTGAGAATTACTTTACTTTAAAACTGACCAGTTTGACACATGAAAAAAGTGGAAAACATTAATTTTTACTTTTCCATGGACTGTTTCTTCACTTAAAGTTTTGAAGACTGAAGCGATTAGTTGAGGGTTTTTTTTACATTAAACTAAACTGACCTTTTAAACAGGTAATAGTGCCAGTTATATGAATAGATTTGTCAATCTGACAGGTTCAATCCATTAATGAACCAAGTTAGTGTAATATTGCATATATCCAGTGATCTTGATAATACACAAGGCCACATAAGCAGGAGATTGTGCATCTTTGCTTAACTGATCTTCAGATATTGCACATATTAGCCTACTGAAGCAGTATCAAAAAATGGGGCAGTGTACATGTCTGATGACTAGTTAAAGCACTTTGGTTCCAATTATAGCTGTACAAAAGCCAGAGATCTTGCATGCTCCGATAACTGCCATGATAAATGGCATGCCTCCACCCAATATTCTGTTTAATGGCTAAAACTTGACAGGTTTTATAGGCACATTTGTAATTTACAGAACATGCCAGTGTTCTAAAAAAGAGGATAAAAGACCCCACATACTAACTTTAATCCATTTGGGAAAATAGCATTGCCCCTGAGTTGACTATGGCAGGAGGGGAATGGAGAAAGTATTCTTTCAAAACCACTTTCCCTTCAGAAAGACAGTCTACAAAGAGGTGGCCATGTTTTGAATTTTAAGAAACTAAGTATAAGCTATTTCAGCCGACTTTTCAAGTTTGGTTAATATTAAATATGGTAATTTTAAGTATTTATCTTAAGATAAAACAGGACATCAAGAGGCAGTTTAATATGGCAATGAATGGAGCAGACTGAAAGGGGAAAAGAGTCTGCAGGCTTCAGTGAGAATGTATTCCCGTTTTTCTCAAAAGAACATTAAATACAAAAACACACATAAGAGTCTTTCACACAGGAATAATTACAGTGTGCCTGAATGGTTTTATTTATTGCTTAAAAATAAAGACTTTATCTGTATGCATCTCATTAAAAAGTAGCTTGTACTTATGACAACGCTTTCCTGTCACTTTAATAGGCAAGTACGAAAGACAGTGCATCTAACTTTGACACATGGACAGGGCTTATGACCTAAACTTTAACAACGTCAGACCAAGCAAAAACAGTGTGGCAAAAACCAGCATCCAGAGCCTGTGAGAAAGCAGGAGTTCCATTTAATGTAGGATTACCACAATCACTAGAGAAATTAATCCTTTTCACCAGCCAGCCTGCCCCCCCAAATTCTGACCATATTCATGAGTTGCAGAAGTCAAGACTTCACATAACCAGCCTCTTAACACGAGGCAAAGCAAGCTAGGTGAGTTTCCTCACTTGAACTTTTAGCATTCCAAAATATTTAGTTATAAAAATTGGTAACGCATTTTCCATTTACATTTACACTTTGTATTGGTGAATTACGTGCATTTGTTTTTATAATTAGTGAAGGCCTTTGTAACAGAATAATAACTATCTGAGTGATTTAAAAAACCCTTAAATTTATCTTAAGATGCATCTGAGGCATCCCTCTTTTCCATGCGCTACTAATCAAAGGTATCCCAAGACCAAGGTCTGAGTAATTCAAAATTACTCATCTAGTCATACTGTATGCTAGTTTCACAAAACAGTTTAAGACAGGTAACCAAAACTAGAACATTTTTATTTGTTGGCAGTCCTCTCCTGGATGAAGTTAAAGCTAGCATCTCAAAGCGTTAGTGTATGAATTATTTCTGGCCATTAGTTTTAATATGTGCAGATGGGTGATGCTTCCTTAGGTTTATTTTAACTGGGTGCATTACACTAAGGAAAGCCTGCTATTTGTGCTGGAATGTGTTTTACAGGTTCAAACTGGTTAAGAGTATTTGAAGTAAAATATTCTCAGCTAATAACTGGAGATGCACTTGCTAGCATCTGTATCACTGCAGTAGCCATGTCACATAGGACACTTGTTTCCCTTCCTGTTCTTACTTGCCAAGTGGTATGCTTACCTTGTATTGGGGCTTAGTGACAAAGTAAGGATGGGACCTCCTGCCATTGCTCAGCTATCCCTGTCCAGTTCAGGAAAACAGACCCACTTGCTCCAGGAGAGCTGTAGTTACAGGTCCTCACATTAGGGGGTAATCAACAGGGACGAAGTAGTATGTGTGGGAGAGGCGGCAGGCAGGCAGGAGTGGGAAGTCATGGGTATAAGGACACTCGTGGCAAAGAGGCAAGTGCTTATTTCAGCTACAACTTCTGTCAAGAATACTGTTCTGGAATACACCACAATATTCATCCTCTGAACTAACGCCTAGCCTGGATACGCGTCATACTGAATGTTGTCTGTATTCCTTTGAGAACAGAGTGTAAACACCACCCTCTGTTTTCATGTCAGAAGAAGGTAACCAACTGCTAGACAGCTGCTCTTTTAGTGGAGGATGAATGATAAACACCACATTTTCAATTTTATACAAAAAGAACAAAAATGTGTAAACACCCAAAAATAATCACCAATTCAAAGATAACCAAACCCAACACTTGGATTGTCCTTAATGCAGCACCATAGCAGCAGTCTGGTCTGAGGAACAAGAGTCTTGCTGCTCATTCTGTTGTATTTACATGCAAGAGTAAAGGTAACATTAGCAACACTGTGATTTACTGTCTGCTCTCAAGGGGTCTGGGTCCAGTTTTAGTTTGTTCACATCATTCTCTTCATTAGGAAAGCTTTTGTAGTTGGCAAGGATGTTTTCCACCAGAAATCGAGCAGCTTCATCTATGTTGATGTTGTCCTGAAAAAGTTGTGAAAGTTTAAAAAAAGTCAGTGATCTTTTCACCAACAGGTTATAGACACATCTGCCTATTAAAAAGATTGGCAAATACGATCTCTTTTGTGGAAATTGTAACTTGACTTAAGTGGCTTGGGTAGAATTGAACACATTGCTTAATATTTCTGCCTAAGGTGAAGGCTGCAAGTCCTTTAAAGCATGGGAAAGGTTATCTAGTTTCACTGTACATTCCTTATGTAGAGAAAGGATAGGTTCACCTAATTTGATGAAGGGGACACACTGGCCCATTTTCGTGTACAGTGTAGCTGGGTAAGTGCTTTACTTGGAGGGTCTGGTTCTAAAACATGGGTATTGTAGAAAAGTCTATAGGAATCTACAGAAATTCCCTAATCTGTAGAAGGAAGGTGGATAAGAACAGGACTTACTGCCTCAGTGAAATGATGAGAGGGGATGCAGTGACTTGGACATTGCCTATTTCAGTTTAAGGGAGCTGTCCCAGCAGACCCATCCAATTGTCCAAGCAGACATAAGAGCTACAATTAGAACCAATATCCAAATAAAAGCATGCCAAGTTTTCTTATCCAGTTCCTTGCCTCTCCTGCTTTGAAGAGAAAAAAGTAAGAAGGGCTTTGAAATGCAATGTGAACAACTGAGTCAGATTCTGACAAGGGAATCACTTTCAACCATAATGGGAAGTTGGGATAGGGCAATGGTTAATTATCTGACAGATAGGAGGATAGTCTGTCTTGGTACTTTGTGGGCCACAATAAAAATCCACGGAGCAAAGCATGTATACTTTGACTTGTTTGTTTAGAACTTGAAGATATGCGAGATACAGGGCATAGTCAAGCTTGAGCGAGGAATCTTCGCTGACTTCCCTCACTTCATTTAAAATGAAACAAGAAACTGAGTTTGAATTGATGGATTATTGAGGGATACAAATTAGTATCCTGACACTTGGCTATAATAGATTTTTTTGGGGGGGGGGGGAGAAAGGGGAGAAGAGGGAAATGTGGAAATAAAGGACTTGAAGTGAGAAAGTGACTAAAACGGAAGCTTCCTAAAATGAAGCATTAGAATGTTACCTTGCCAGAGATTTTACTGATGGCTCTCTCCATTTAAGTGAGATTTGGAAACCAATAGAACTTTAAAATACGTGGTCTAGGCATTTGGCAGCCTAACACCCCCTGGCATACCAGCGTGCACGCTGCCAGGTATTTACTTGAGTGGATTTTTTTGGCCATTTATTTTATCTTGCAAATATTGCAAGATAAGCTATAAATGGGTAGATGGCAAGGCTATCCATATTGTTTTTAAACCTTGCCTAGTAGCCTCAATGTTTTATAGACCATCAGTAATGGCATTAAAAAGACAAAATATTCAGTCTTGCATGCTCAGAGGCCTTAAATGCTGGGTTTTATAAAAGCTCAGAAGTAAATTATATTTTATATTAAGGGATGGCTTTGTTACTGTTAACCAAGAAAACTGAAGACCTCAGTCCTGTATTATGAAGGCTTCTGCAGGTGAAGCCCAGGCTGCTGGACTCCCAGGGCAAGGAAGCCTGCCTAAAGGGGCTACAATGGTGCAAGGTAACCGTAAAACTTTCCCCCTGCTGATTGAGTCTGCACTGGCCACCTGGGCCAAAGTAAACCACACTAGCTGATCGATGAAGGAGCTTGGTCAAGGCATTCAAAAGACTAGACAGTGCAATGTGTGATCTGTACAATCAGCATGTTCCATGGAGAACCCTGACAACATTTAGAGTCATCCTATCCTGGCACAGTTCCCCTGAAGGCAAGTTGCAGCTGCTCCCACAGCAACATGAGGATGTAATTTGCTAGTCAGTGCACCAACATGAGCCCATACACTTGCACAGGATGCATTTGGTTGTTACTGGTCACAGCAAACTATGTTCTGGGGCTGTGGGATTAACATTGTACAAGGATAAATAGGCACTGCCTGGGGATAGGGACAAATATGGAATTCCCCTTTTACTAGATTGACCTAGATATCCACATGTACATCTTGAGGGTATCAAAAAATATCCCCACTTCTGAAGGATTTTTATTATTTGCCATTATTTTTTTCATTTTGAGTGCACAAAGGAACTATGATTGAAGAGAGCCAAAGACAACTCAAAATGCTTTCTAAAATAGTTTTAACTGTAGCCCATCTCAGAACCTTAAATACAAACGTATTTGGGAACAAGTCAGTTCTCAACTTGCTTTCTGAGATGGGAATTTTTTATTCTGTTTCTCTGACAAGAAAATCTAGTGTGCTGTACTTACAGCATCAAAAGAAGTGCAGCTGCTGCACTGCTGTAAGAGACACTGAACCTTCAACTCAGTTTGGGTAGCAACTGCAATTTATGGATTAAAAAAGGTACAATATCCAGACAGATCTAAAAAAGTTAGAGAGAACAAAGTTACCCATAATGGAATTTCCAGCTACAAAGCTTCTGTTTAATCTAAGACAAGAAGCAGGGCATTCATCATTACACCAGCAATGCAAGTTTCCTGTAGCAACAAACTGACAAGCAGCGTTCTTGCATTATCAAAGTCTGTTAACGTTGTACAAGGCATGCTATCTTGCCTAAACTATTGTAACCTCTTTCCTGGCCTCTTCCCACCTCCTTCCACTGGGTTTGCTTAATGCAATCATCTCCTCTTAAGTGTCAAAGCTCTCCCTCTCTGCTCTTACTTAAGGTGTACCCTTCCTCCTCTACCCAGTCTCTTCTCAGAGGCCTTCTCTTCCCCCATTTTTCACTTCTCTTTTCACATGCTGGCTGCCTGGAACAGCTATCTCACATTTATGTCTATTTTCCTATGCTGACTCATCTCCGAGACAGTTGAAGGGGAAGTGGGCAACTAAATGGAGGGGAGCAAAGGGGCCTTGTGGTTTAGTGCACTATAATCAAAGGATCAAGTAGGACAATAGTCTTCAGAATTCAGACTCAATGAGTTAATTCCTAATATGAAAAACTGATTAAGGGAGATTCTATGAATTCCCTTAGGGAATTCACTACTGCAAAACTGTGGAAAGCACTCAAGTACTATGGTGATGGGCTGTTATGCAAAGAAAACAAAAACCACCACACAAAAAAAACAAAAACAAAACACCTCTATGCTAGACAGATTACATGAAAAGATGGCTAGAATTCATTAGTAGAATAAAACATTAACCATTTAAAGACTTGGCAAGAACCCTTTGCTTACCTTGGGAACGGACTGAAAAGTTTTTTCTTCCAACTCTTCAGATTCAGTTTTGCCATTTTGTGCAGTTAGTTTACCAGTTTAATCACATCCCATATGTAGCTACACAGATCAGGAATAATAATTTGTTGCTACAAATAGCTATTCGAATCAGATAAGTCAAGGAACAAACAGAATAAAATCTACTGTACCAGTTGTACATGATTCTTTAACAAGAGACGCATGACTACCAGTAGTTTAACTAAAGCAGTGACTCAGAAGACCTGGTTTTAAAAAGTTTCCCTTCCCCAGGATTTTAATTTTGGGTTCTTACACACCCTACCTTCCACAATGAACAGGAACATGAGCAGCTCAAAGTATGGCACAAACTCACATTGGGAAGAGAAACTGGGCAAAAAAGGACAAGGTAATTAGTCCCACAAAAAGGAACTATCAGCTGAGATATTGGTAAGTAGAGCCTGCCTCCAGGATCACTGATTAGCCAGTGCAAATTACTA
The DNA here is from genome assembly GCF_002925995.2 of Terrapene triunguis. NCBI lineage: Eukaryota > Metazoa > Chordata > Testudines > Emydidae > Terrapene > Terrapene triunguis. The sequence continues at coordinate 43,361,194 of NW_020664436.1, forward strand.
GCTTAACAACTTTTACAAGACCATCCTTATTTTTCAGGAATACTCACCTTGGCAGATGTTTCAAACCACCCAATAAAACCACCTTCTCTGCAGAACTGGTCCATTTGAGAGGGATTCTGGCTGCCATCTTTTTTCTGGTCACACTTGTTTGCAAGGAGAACTGCAGGGATGGGGCTGCCATTTGGAAGTAGCACTTTACTGTCCAAGTCGTGTTTCCACTTGGAAACCGCTTCAAAAGTGGAGCCTCTTGTGACATCAAAGACCACAAGAGCACCAACTGCCTCCTTATAGTACACTCTTGTCATGTTACCAAAACGTTCCTGGCCTGAAAGAAACAGAGCAACAACTTTACATTTGTTTTTAAATCAGCAAAAGCTATGGATATAAACTGAAGTTATCCTAGGTAGATAAAACAATTTTTAAAACCAAGTTTGTCAGATTGATACATCTGACTCTAGGATTAAGTACAAAATTATAGTTCCTTATTCAGGTAAACTGGAAAAAGGAAGTCCCCTTGTTGTGTTCAATCAGCATACAAAGACCATTGCATAGATATGCAATGCATACCAGAGTATGGTACAACTGTTATAAGTTGATGAATGCTTCATATCAACCATTTGTCAATAGTCAGTGGTAGTGGTTTTTCTTAACTCCTCTTTGGAGAATAGCACATTGATAGTGTTTCCTAGGACAAAAGCAATGACCTCTGAAGGGTCACTGGCTTGCTAGACCTACACCAAGACGTTTCAAATAATTTCCTATGATTTCTTAAAAAGTGTTAGACCCTATAGTTGAACAACAGATTTCAGAGAGCCCACAGTGGATCTACAGAATGCTTAAATGTAACAGTTAGTTCAACAGTGCATACCATGACAGATGTTATGGGGACACATAGTATCTTTGAGAATACTGTATCATCTTTATGAATGCTATATAGATCTGTAAGAGCTAGAAGTTCTATTCTAGCTCCACAGAGGAGGTACAGGAATTTCCAACAGGAATTGAAGTCACTGGAGTAATGAATAAAAATCCTTAGACTGGAAACCAGTCTGGTGATGCCTCAGTCCTGGAGGAACTTACACATACCAGTTGGGTCACCTTTAACCAGGTCAAGGAACTGTAATTCACCAGCCTCACAGTGGAGAGGGACACTTGCTCAGTTGAAGACCCGACATGATGCTATGACCAAGCGTGACAGAACCTGCAGAAAGGGCCAGAAGTACTGCGAAACCTGCCAAGTTCTCCATTTCAAAGATAAATGACTGACTGCTTGACAAGTTAAGACCTCCATATAAGTGGTTTATGGCGATGTTCTCTCATGCTTTTGTTCTGGATAGATACTTTGCTTTATGAAAATTGGCTGTCACTGCCCTGGACTGCAACTGCTGAACTGAAGTCAGACTTACTCAGTTAATTGCAGCCCAAACCCCGACCTAGAAAGCTGTGGGATCCTGCTCTGAGAAAGGTCTTGGGCTATCACCTAATAGGTGTGCCCTCAAGGAGGCCATGAAAGGGTCAGAGATTCAGTTATGTTGAGAATTGACATACCATGTAGTAACAGTAGAAGTCTCCAGTTCTTCTCAGGGAATCAGACTTGGAGGATGAAGTGTATGTAACAAACATTACCCATCCCTTTCCCAGAAGGAGACAAGTACTTAAGAGACATTTGTTACTACAATGAACCCATTTTTAATTTAAGGTTAAGCCTTTTCAAACTCATCTCTGGAATGCCTTCTAACAATTAACTACTTTAGAGTTGAACAAGGAACCACACCAAATTATAAAAAAATGTAAGCCTCTTTTTGAGAGTTAGAGACAGGAGAATAGAATCTATTCAGACTTAAAATCTAGGCATATAGTGAAAGCCAGTTACGCTAGCTCAGGGGTCAGAAGTGGTGTGCCGAGGCTTCATTTATTCACTCCGATTTAAGGTTTCGTGTGCCAGTATTACATTTTAACGTTTTTAGAAGGTCTCTTTCTATAAGTCTATAATATATAACTAAACTATTGTTGTATGTAAAGTAAATAAGGTTTTTAAATGAAGCTTCTTAAACATTTTAAAATTAAGTTAAAATGCAGAGCCCCCTGGACCGGTGGCCAGGACCCGGGCAGTGTGAGTGCCACTGAAGATCAGCTCACGTGCCGCCTTTGGCGTGCTATAGGTTGCCTACCCCTGTGCTAGCTGTTGTCACTACTGCATCTCTAAAATACTGCTCTCCTTAAAATCACTAAGGAAGTTAAAAACTGTTAAAGCAGAAACATTTATTTTATGAATATACTTGTATGTGTTTAGACTGAAGCCAAGTTCATATTTTTTTACTTTCACTGCTGTGTGAAAAGCATGAAGCCTAGAAGCATGATCATAATAGTCTGGCCAAGAGCCATGTTTCAGTGTATGGTGCATTACAAAATGCTAGAATATCCATGAGAAAGTCGGGCATACATACAAGATCTGTATTACCATACTTGAATATCAAAGTGAGGTAAGGAAATTCAACTAGGAAGGGGAGGCGGGGGAAAGAGACACCTTCCACCGATATTTTATAGTGTATGTTTTATACCATGCCCATCATCATGGTAATCCTTTGGAACATACAGGATTTGCTTAATGCAAGCTCTTCTAATACAAGAGGTAGTTAAATAGCAACTACGCTATTGTCATCTCAGCTACATATTTGTAAGTGCTCAACAAGCAAATCTCTCTGCCCTATTAACTTTTTGGGTAAAGGAGATTGTTTAGCTGACTACAATATGCACTTCCCAGCAGAGGTAAACAAATATTAGCAGTACTGCACAACTCGCTAGGTAGGAAAGGAACTAAAACAGTTCAGCTCAGCAGCCAGTCCTTCTAGACCACTATCCTTATTTTAGTAATATCAGTTCTTAAATGTAATCTGAGATATCTGTTAGGAATGAACCTTTTTAGGATTAAAAAAAGGTGCCAGCCAAGCAGCTGCTAGAATCTGGAGTCAGCAATAACTGATAGAGTCATGTTCCCCCCCAGAACCATCTGATTGGAGTGTGAAGTGTTTTAAGAGGAATAAAATAAGCATCTTATTCAAGCTTGTACAGCTTAACATACTAAGTAAAACCACTTATTCATGTCTGAATATCTGTGACAGCAGAATTTTCTGAAGCTTTCATGATCTCAAACTTTGAATGCTCAGTAGCTGGCCTTTCAGTGACTTATTGCACATAACCCACCCATTTCCCTGGCTGGTCATCTCCTACTATGACCACCCTTCACCATTCCTTCCATAAACAACTCTCAAGGTTGCTTTCATCTGTCTAATGTGAGCAAAGTATGCAAGTTTGCAACTGATTTCTGACACCAGGGTCTGCTTCTCTTCAATAAATATTTCTAAAGTAGGCATTAGTCTTCCCCCATCCCCCTTCCAGGAAATACGCAAGAGCCTTTGCCAGCATTTAAAAAGTTTCAATTTACTTGTCAGCATTAACTTTCCTATATTCACATCCATCTGCCAAAAGTGTCACCAGTTGCCCCTTCATACATTTCAAGATGTCTTTTTTTTCCCCTTCCAATACTTTAAGTGAGGCCATAGCTGAGTGAGCCATCCCAGTCTTTTCAATTTCCCTGCAATGGGTCCTTGGTTGGAGATAAGTGATCCCAGATAATTTGCTGCCTCCACAGCTTGTCTGTTAATCCTGTCATCTTGCATACTGTTTATTAGCAGTTTTCAATCGCATTCAGGAACATTTCATATTCCTCACTGGTTTTTACACATGGACATTGTTGCACTGCATCACTGGGTTGTGGCAGAAAGTGTTCTCATTAACAGATCTGAGGCGAGTTGAGGTGTCCACTAGTAGAAAACCCAGCTCCTTCCACTTTGCCAAACCTTCCAAGAGTTCTCATAATACATTCTGTGCATATATATTAGAGAGGATCGGGGACAAATACATCCTTGTCTCACCCAGTGGAAAAAAAAAATAAAAAAAAAAATCACTCACTGTCAGGGTGTATTTATTGTCTGTACTGTGGTCTGTTGGTGGAGATTTGCAATGAGATGCTCTGGAATCCCCATGACCACCAATATGGTCTAAAGACAGTCATGGAGGACAGTATCAAACACTTTGATTAGTCAATGAAGCACATGATCAGTGTATGAGACTATACTCTGCATTCTGCAAGTCATGTGATGGATATTTGCAATTATGTCATGTCCCTCGGCCCACACTGAAACCAGCTTGTTGTGGTAGTGGTTCGTCTTCTCTTTCCCGCCCGCCCCTACGCAATCCTAGATTACATAGAGCAGAAGTTTGCTCATGTGCTATATCAGGGAGATGGTACAATAGTTACTGAACTGTTAGGTCTCCCTTCTTTGGTAAGGACAGAAAGATTCTCTTCTGCCAGTCTCCTAGCAACGATGTAGGACTTACTTTGGAAAACTTGCAAGGACTGCATTTGCCAATCACTGAACAATACTGCAGGCACATTTAGCCCTGGTGCTTTCCCAGGCTTCATTTTCAAACATGAAACATTTCCGCTCACAGGATTGATTGTTCCAGCTCGGTACTTTCTCGTCATCCTGTGTGATGACTGGCTGTGGTGAGACATACAGATTGTTACAGTAATTTCTTCACTTGTGTTTACTATCACCCTCAGTGAGAACTCTGCCATCACGCTGTCATTCTGTTTGATAGAGGGGAAAACCTTTTGGTAAAAGGTCTGACCACTGAACACGCATTTTATATTATTACTCTTCATAATTCTTAAGTTCCATACATTTTGCCCTTGTAATTCACTTTGCTTGTCTAATGTAACTTTGAATCTGGCTGCTCAGTTGCTTGTATTCCCCTCCTATGTTCTTCCATTTCCAAGCCACTCTTTCATTCTTCCACCAGCTCAAACACCTTCTCAGTTAACCAGGGCGTGGCCAAACACTGACTTCTTGGAATATGTGCTTTGGCATATAATAGCATAATAGTTTTTGTTCTATTCCAAAATTCATTGGGGGTTGTTTTCACCCGTACTGATCCCTCAGACCCATTCTGGACAGAAGTTATCCAGAATCAATGAAAATTATATAAATCCAAACTCAGTGGACTTGTCAAACTGAATTAAAATTTATGATGTTTGAAGCTAACAGCTTATTGTCTGACCCACTTCAGATTACATGCACTAAGGGAAATCTTTGTTCATTGGACATTCCATCTCCAGAATTGCTGTATTATTAGAGTCAATTTGGTAGCGTCATACTATCAGGTGGCCTCCATGTGTGCAGCATCTAGGATGTTGGTGAAGATGGTGTTTGTAATGAACAGGTGATTAGAGCAGCAGAATTCAGTTAAACATCTTCCTCTCACTTTGAGAGCCAATACTAGCAGTACAAAAATACAGTACAAGGGTATTCCCTTATTTGGGAGCAGTGCAAACCAATAAGAGGGGAGGACAGTTTGATACTTTTGCTATATCAAGAATCACGGCTATTGACTTACTCTTCAGATGTTGCATCAGAAATAGAAGCAGGATCTTTGAGCACGATGGAAGGAAGGAAGTGGGAGTCTCAAAATACATAGTCATCACATAATCCCAACCTCAAATAGCCTCAGGTAAGACAGTCAAGCAAGATGTAGGGCATTTCCAAGAAGAGGACTGAGTGGGGAGAGAGATGGGGAGGTTACTGGTAAACCAGGGAAGTGTTTAGCCTTCCTGTACTGAATACAGAACAAGCGTAGCAACACTAAATTTGTAATCAGTGAGGAAAGCAAAGTGAGCAAGACCCCCTCAGCAATGAGAATTTAAAAAGGAGGTATTGCTAGAACTTAACCAGTATATCCTCAAAATGAATACTAAGCTAATGACTCCTAAAACTGAATAAGCTATGTAATAAATCTCACCTTCAAAAGAATTATTTTCTAGCACACTTAAAGGTGCCATGTGCTTCAGTAAAAAAAAAGGGTACAAAAAAAAGGGTATTAAAAAAAAACAGCTTGCAATGCAGTTGTGAACTTTAGACCAGACAGTTTCATTAAAACACCAGGAAAAGGAGTGAGGAACAGATGAAGGACATGGGTTATAGATATGATTATGCAGATGGTACAATTATTTTAAATTTGAAACTAATATTTGAGATACTGCATAAGCAAAATTTAATAGTTTAAAGCCCTGATTTGAGATCAGCTGTTCTAAATAGCAATGCTTTTCTGAATGAGGTACAGGAAGAGCTGAGCTATTTTCCATGAATCAGAAAGGGCTCTGGGGGAAGGTAAGTGGCAGAAATCACAGCAAGAGTTGGTATATGTCAAGCTCCCTGCTCCACACAGACTAAGTATGGAAGATTCTTCTGCCTTTATGGTTTCCTTAGGTGCATTTCCAGCCAAGTTACATGTGACTGCATCACTAGGGACTTGTCTACACTGGCACTTTATAATGCTGCAACTCTCTCACTCAGGGATGTGAAAAGACATCCGAGTGCAGCAAGTTTCAGCACTATAAAGTGCCAGTATAGACAGCGAACCAATGCTGGGAGCCACGCTCCTCATGGAGGTGGGGGGTTTTTTTTGTTTGTTTGTTTTATTTTTTTTAAAAAGAGCACTGGGAGAGCTCTCTCCCAGCGCTCTGCTGCAACAAACAAGCCACGTTAAAGCCACTTTAATGTTGCCAGTGTAGACTAGCCATAGGAAATATTACTTTAAGTGTCAAAACCACAATGTGTGATGGAGGGCTAGTCGGCTCTGAAACCTAGATGAACACTTCCTAAACCTTTTTGTTTATCATCTAGAATAATATGATAGTGTTGGTTTTACAATGGTCCAGATGTAAACTTGAGACTCCTTAAAATACATAAATTTGAGGTAAATGTGCACTTCAGTAAAAAAGTACTGTTACCCTACAATAAGTATAGTTCAAAACATGTTATCCTGAGATTCCACATCAAGAGTGATATCTGTGTGAACAATCACCTGGGGTTCAACTTCTCATTTCTAAACTCCTATGCACATTGTGTAAATGGGATCATTATACATTTTAGCTGTCACTTATTGCAAGTTCTTAAATCAACTTATAGGCAACACTAAAGAAATGTAACACAATTGAAAGAAATATTTGCCTTGAAAATAAATTAAACCTGAGTTTGTACATAAGAGAATGGATATTCAAGCCAATGATTCTTGCACTTAATTTAACGAGTACTGCATGACTAATAGCCCAATGATTGCTGTACTACTTTTGAAACAGCACTACATTTTTACTATGTAGTGAGATAGATTTAGTAAACCTAGTGTTGCCATCAGCCACAATTCTGCTGATAAGCCCACCTTAATCGATTAGTCTCATTAGAATTGGTATGGCAACCCCCATTTTTTCATGGTGTGTGTGTGTGTGTACACAGTATTTTCTACTACATGCATCTGATGAAGTGGGCTTTAGCCCACGAAAGCTTATGCTCAAATAAATTTGTTAGTCTCTAAGGTGCCACAAGTACTCCTCATTCTTTGAGGATACAGACTAACACGGCTACCACTCTGAAACCAGTGGCTATACAGTGTACTTGGATTTTCAGAAAGCCTGTCAAAAGGCTCTTAAGCAAAGTAAGCAGTCATAGGATAAGACCAGTGGTACAAGTAGAATTCATTTCTTACTGGTATGCTGCACCAGCTAAAGGGGGAGGGGCACATGACCCCACCCCCAGCCCAGGCCCCACACTCTCCCTATGATCCATCCCATGTTACCCGGCGGGGGGTGGGGCACGGAGGGGGAGAGACTGCTGTCCTCTTCCCGCTGCGCCGGAGACTTCTCAACTGCAGGACTCTCCGGCAAAAGGAGCAGAACATGGGGCCACCTGGTGGCCCCACGCCAGCAGCTCCTCCAGTGCGGCTGTACTGCCCCTAGCCCCACCCTCTGGTGGAGTGGCTGTACAGACCCTGGACAGGAGACGCAGGCACACAACTGAGCAGAAGGGCTGGGGGCGGTACAGCTGTGCTGGAGGAGCTGGTGGCCTCACGTTCTGCTCCTCCTGTGTCTTTCCATTATGCCATACCAGCTATAAACCAGCTGGACCGCCCTACTTGCAACACTCGATAAGACTGAAGGTTTTCGAGGGTAGGAATAAAGAGTCAGTTTTCACAATGGAAAGGGGTAAACAGCCGGGCCCCTCAGGGTCTGTTCCAGGAAGTGAGCTGTTCAGAATTCATTAATGATCTGGAAAAAAGGGGTGAACAAGAAGTGGCAAAGTTTGCAGATCATACAAGATCAGCAAGATACTTAAATTGAAAGCAGACTGAGAAGTTACAGGGGGGGGAAAAAAAATCTCACTAAACTGAGACTGGGCAACAGAATAGCAGATGAAATTCAAAGTTGATAGGTGCAAAGTTATGCACATTGAATGGATGTTTTCAGAGAACTATTCATGGTCATGCCAAGATCTTTCTTTAGTGCTAACAACTAATTTTAAAATTAGCTGTTAGCACTAAACATTGTATTGTGTAGTTTGGGTTATGTTTTTCAATGTGCAACGGCGGTCAAACAGAGTATTAGGGACTATTATGGAGGGATAGATAGGACAGAAAAATATACCACCACTATATGTTGACACATCAACTGTATGGAACAGCTTCTGTATAAGGAGACTAAAAAGATGAGGGCTGTTTAGAGAAGAGATGACTGCTAAGAGGAGATAATAGAGGTCTATAAAGTCAAAATGTGACAAGTGTTATTTGCCCTTTCACATGGTTCAAAAACTAGGGGTTACCCAATTAAATTAATAGGCAGGTGGTTTAATTTAATCAAGAGGAAGTACTCTTTCCACAATGCACAATTAACGTGTGGAACTCATTGCCATGGGATGTTGTGATGGCCAAAAGTATAGCTGCATTCAAAAAACAAAAAAATGAATGAGAGAAGTTCCTGGAGGATAGGTCCATCAATGGCTATTAGCCAAGATGGTCAGGGATGCAACCCCATGCTCAGGGTGACCCTAAACATCTGACTGCCAGAAGCCTTGAGTGGAAGATGGGTGGATCACTCCAAAATTGCCCTGTTCTGAATACCCCCCAAAGCTCTGTTACTGGCCACTACTGGACAACATACTGGGCTAGATGGACCATTGATCTGACTCGGTATGGCAGTTATGTTCCAAGAATGGAATGCCTTTTCTGAGCTTGGTGTAATGCTAACCTGTCCTCAGTTACACAGGTGACTCTAGGAGAGATGTGACTAATGTGATGTAGTTGTAGGATGATTGGGGGTTGCCTATAGTCACTGTGTAAATTAAAATTTATTAGAAAGGATGTGGCCCAACCCTTCCCAGTCACCCTGTTTGTTTTTTGCTTCCTCCCCCACTGGAATCTCTTCAGAGCCCTGACATATTTGGTAAGTGTTTAGTAAGTTGTGGATGTTACTTCCAGTAGCACAGCAATTCTGCTGAGCAGACCTCCCATAATTTTGCACTGTAGATTCTGGCAACACAGGCTGAAAGAGGGACATGTCAAAGTCTGGAGACCTTTCAATGTGATCCAGCAGAGCTCTAAGTTTGAAAGTCTAAAGGAAAAGCTACCTTTAAAAACAAGTTTTATATTTTCAGGTTCACCTTTTCTTTGGAAGCTTGTAATGTAGGGACAAAGCTGACATAGGGATGGCCAAACCATCTCAATATAACATACAGTACTGGACAAGCAATAAGATCTACAATTTCATTGAATACATATTCAACATATGAATGACCTTTCATGTATATGGAAAGGCTGCATTATAAAAATAAATAACAGAATTGCTCATTGTAACAAGTTTTGCAGTGAAAAGGTCTGAACCCTTTTTATTCAAAGGGGAGCAAGGCTTTGTGAAACATGACTGCTAATAGCTTGTTTCCATATGAAACAGCACTGCACTTCTCATCTTTAAAGAAGGTTTCACGTCTTAATGTAATTTATAGCAGTGGCTCTCAACCTTTCCAGACTACTGTACCCCTTTCAGGAGTCTGATTTGTGTTGCATACCTTCAAGTTTCACCTTACAGTAACTTCTCACTTAAAGTCATCCCGGTTAACGTTGTTACGTTGCTGAGCAATTAGGGAACATGCTCATTTAAAGTTGTGCAATGCTCCACTATTACGTTGTTTGGCTGCCTGCTTTCTCCACAGCTGGCAGCCTCCCTATGCACCCCCTCCCCCCAAGCGCCTCCCACCAGACCTGTGGATCAGTGCCTTCCCCCTCCTCCCCCCGCCTCCTGCCCATAGCAATCAGCTGGCTTGTGGCATTCAGGAGGCAGGAGGGAGTGGGGAGGAGCAAGGACTCAGTGTGCAAGCTCCCCCCTCCCTATGGCAATCAGCCGGCTTGCAGCATTCAGAAGGGAGGGGGAGGAGTGATGACAGAGTGCAAAGTAAAGGGGGAGGAGGTGGGGGGGGAGAAGAGGCGGGGTCAAGGGTGGGGGCTTGGGGGAAGGGGTGGAGTGAATGAGCCAAGGGTTGAGCCCCCTGCCAAGTCAGTGCCTGTGCTTGCAAGAACAGAAGAGGAGCAGCCAGACAATCCATCCTCTTCCACTCTGACTCCACCACCTCAACCAAGCTTTATACGCAGCAGTGCTAATTGTAGTATTAAATTTTCTTTACAATTGTAAACCAAAAAACAAAAACACCACACCACACCACACCACACCACACAACACACACACACACACACACACACCCCCCAACCACTTATACCTGTATTAAATTGCTTGTTTAAAAATGTATATAATGCCTTTTGTCTGGCCAAAAAAAAATTTCCCTGGAACCTAACCCCCCTATTTACATTAATTCTTATGGGGAAATTGGATTCGCTTAACATCATTTCACTTAAAGTCACATTTTTCAGGAACATAACTACAATGTTAAGTGAGGAGTTACTGTACTTAAACTACTTGCATACAAAAAAAAAATCAGACAAATACAATGTACTGTGACACTTACTGCTCATTCTTACCATATAATTATTAAATAAATCAATTAGAATATAAATATTATACTTCAGTGTATAATTTATACTGCTTTATATACACAAGTCATTGTCTATATGACATTTTTGTTTGTACCAACCTCATGTCGTCTCTTAAAACTAGACAAATACCTAGATGAATTGATGTACCCCTGGAAGACTTTTGCATACCCTCCGGGGTACACATACCCCTGCTTGGGAACCACTGATTTCTTCAGTTCAGTTTTGGCTAACCCAGCTATGGCTGGCTTGAGCATACATTTCCTGCATATACTGTTTGGAGCAGAGGACTATCTAGAAGACGACAACTCATTAAGCCTCCATTCTAGTTGGTTCTTTATCATCTTCTGTTACTTGGCTTGATGAACAATATTTTGCAAATTGCTATTGCCAGAAAACTTATTTTAAGAGACTGCCATTTTGTTCATATCAGTATCTGTTGCATCTGTTAACCAAGAGTTCTTTACTAGCACTAGTAGGCTACCATAGGATGTACTAAAGCTGAATTCTAAGCAGTTCTGCACTCCTGAACTTTGTTTGCAAATCTGATAAATCAGCCTTACAGGTGCTGGAACTAAGTCAAATTGTTGCTTCATTATCAGATGTTAGGGTGAGTATGCAACACTCCTAGGAAAGAGTGAATATAATACATTTCTGTAGGTTCATATTTCAGTTCTGCATTAAAATACCTTTGCCTAGGAAGATTTAGCCTCCTTAAATTGTTCTCTTTTTTACAAGTCCCAAGTGACTTGTTTCAGCAAGATTTGACATTGCCAGAGTATTGTAACCTGACAATGCTAGATAAGTGCTACATTTCTTTACATATTACAGTGTCTGGGAATACTGGGTTAGGGCCATCTCACCACTTTAGATGACCAACTTGAAACAGAAAATGCATTGAGAATCTTATTGTGATAATAGGTTAAGTAGAAGCAAGGTTACTCCACTAGCTTACACTATTCTACATAACACCCAAAAAATTTTTTTAACAAATTAATGCAAGCCTTTGTTATAGGCAATGTCTGGCTGTATAAGCCTAAGATATGTACTTGCTAAGCTTTGTTTTGCTAACACATTAAAATGTGAGGCATTTGAAATAAGACTTCGAAGTGATATACAGAAAATAGCCAATATCTGTAAAGAGAAGTTTTCCATATAGAATGGAAAAAAATTGTTTAAACTAGTATTTTGACTGTCAACTGTCACCTTAACTGCAATATACAAGGTACCAACATGTTTTGCTAAGGGTAAGTTAGTAGATGCTGACTTTAGTAGCCCATAAATCTCATTCTGGTATCTAACTATTGGGTTAAAAAAAACCATGGCATCTGTAGTAGGTGGTCATTAGCTTTTAAGCAGCAAACAACTAGAAAGAATCACTATGCAGTAATGTATAGTTGGTCCAGAAATATTTCACACAGACATGAAATATCTTGGTCTGCCAACAGACCAAGTTGAACTCCAACAACTTGTAGTCAGAGCAAGCTTGATAAATCCTAGATAAGCTGCTTTGCTGTTACAGTTCACAGTACTACATTCTATGGGAATACAGAACAAGTTTGACTAACGTAGTATATCTATGTATCTCTTGATATAGACTGTTGGGTAGAGCTTTAATGCTGTAGGTGCTGTGAAGCAGGAGACTAAAAGACTATTCCTTGAATTTCATAAGTTTGTGAAATTCAAGACACCATCCCCCATTGAAAATAAGTGCACAAAGTCCCTCTGGTGAAAAAGGCTAAACATGTGTGTGTTTGTTATGAAAAAGAGTAATGAAAACTTATTTATATTTAAATCATTAGAACAACCAAAGATCAGAATTTAATAATGAATTCTTCACAGTTTGTGATTGTGGGTTAAAGTGTTAGCTAAAAAGTTTATGCCAGAGTGATAGGATTTAAATAGAAGCCAGCAGGAATTTGATTTATTTCACTTATCCGTATTTTTTAAAGAAATAATGTGATCTTAAATCTAATTATGCATAAAGCTCACCTATGTAAACACACATTAGAGGGAGAATCGGGGAAGTGCACTATTGCTGCTCCCTATTGTCTCAACCCATCTATGGCATCTTGGAAGGGATGTACTGCTATAAACACAGAATTTTAGTTACAGCAGTACAACCCTCCTGTTGATGCACTGGTGTAAACAATCTTACACAGTATAGCTTATTCTCATAGAGGAAGGGGAATAAACTATACTGTGAGAACATTTATATCACAACTGCATCAAAATTAAGGGTTATGCCAAGTACAACTCAACTATAAAGATACAGCTTCAATTGAAGTTCTGATACCAAAAAACCCATTTAGATCAGGCTTTACCTTAGATTATAACCAATTGGATAGGGGCTGCACTTTACTATGTTTGCATAGTGCCTAGAACAAAGGAGCCCCAACCCTGACAGGAAAAATCCAGGTATGCAAATAGATACCATGCATCACCTTATTCTTTAGGTTTCAGTTAGCTCCTCATTGAGATAAGTGAAGCTGTTCAGACATCTCAGGTCTATTGCAGGCTGTTCGCATACTGAAAACTTCATAGAAAGTGACAGTGCCATGAATTATCTTCATAACCAAGAGGCCATGGAGGGTTTTTTGTTTTGTTTTAAATCAAAAATACAAATTTTTACCACCATGCCACAAGGATCCTTTATTCCTTGATTATGACACTAATTACATGATCCCACTATAATTTCTGCAGGGCACTTCATTTGTTGCACGAACTGGATGGTGCATATTGAAGAAGGAAAAAAAAAAAAAAAAAAAAAAGGGTCCTAACAGCCTGAGCCAGAACCTCTACACTGCAATTAAACAGCCCTGCAGCCAGAGCCAGCTGACAGGGGACAGCTGTAGGTATCTAATTGCAATGTAACATACCCTAAGAGCCTTGGAAACGTGAAGCAAGTTAACTGTTGCAATGACATCTGTCTAGTTGCAGAACTTGAAACAATAGCTTTGAGAGGTGTCATGCACTGCATGTTAAGCATTGTCTCCATGAGTGCTAACTCAGATGCTCAACATTGTTACTGCTCAATGCAGGTAAGAAAGGAGGATCATATTTTGAAGATCAGTACAGTACAATGTGAGCAACAACTAATCTAAGCATCACTAGGGAGTGGACTTGGCAGAGTACTGCCACTTCCACAGCAAGAAGGAATCAAGACCAAAGAGCCTAACAAAGCATCTTCCCAAGGGGAAGCCAATTCAAGAAGCCCATTGGGCCATGTAAAGCCTCTAAGGATGTATCCACACTGAAAAAAAACACAGCGGCAGAGAGTCTCAGGCTCGCACAGTGGGGGTAAGAATAGCAATGTAGGTGTTCCTAGGCTTTGAGACCCTCCCTCACCACCAGGCTCCAGCACGATCGGTAATGCCTACACTGCTAGTTTTAGTCCCACAGCATGTGCCCAAGAAAACTTGACCCAGGCTCAGACTTGCTGCTGTGTTGGGTTTTTCTGCACAGGATAGACATGTCCAGGAGAAAGCCAAGGACAACGAGCAAAGTACAGCCCATGGATCAAGTCACATGCTTCCCTACAAGGATGCTGAGCACAGAGAACATGCACCACATTTCAAACATCTGCACAATCTATTGTGAGCAGAGTTTAGAAATACACCACCCCCTTCCCCCCCCAATCAAATCTGATGCCTGTTGAAGGTTAGTGATATTTAAAAAAAATAAAATAAAATAAAAGTGTTCTGAGTTTTATGAGGTTTATTTACGAGTTCTGCTGTTAGACATCTGCATCTGACAGGAAGTGCAGAGATTATAGGACACTTTGTGGGAACGAGAATTTTTTGGTTTGATTGTATCAGGCCTCATTTATTCTTTATGGAGCATTGCTCAGCACAGCTGCAAGAATGATTTCTTCTCTTTTAACTACAGCAGCAGGTGCTTCAAGAACACATTAAGCAGAGGTTCTGAAGTGAAGCAGAGAAAGTATCTTGAGGGATAATAGTGTTTCCTTTACTCTAATTAAGTTCTTCTTTCCTGGCTGGTAGAAGTCAAAAGAGCTTTCTTCCACAATTATGCAACAGCCCCCCTCAGGTCACTGGCTACATCTACATGGCACGTAGAACGTGTGATTGTAGCATGGTTAGGCATATCTATGCTAGTTTTAATCTAGCTAGCATTGGTGACAATAGTAGCAGACATGTGGTAACAATCTAGCTGCATCAGTACAAGCCTGCCAGGGAAGCTGGAGACATACTGACGTGGCTAGCCAGTATTGCCGTATCTATCTCTATTACCTGCACTAGCCAGATTAAAACTAGCCTGAGTATGCCTATCTCCCTACAATCACACCTTCATTTGCACTGTAGATGTACCCTTTGGTAACTGACAGACAGCAAGAAAGGAAGCCTTATTAAATTACATTCTGGGCAATCAGGCTAAGCACAGGCAGAGCATGCCTGTGACAAATTGAAGTGCCTTAAAACTGTTCCTCCAGAGGCTAAATTTAACAGCTAGAGAGGCTGGTTTACAGGAAAAAAGGCAAAGGACACACTTAAGAATGTTAAGCCCAGCAGCTGGGTGTAGGCGAGCTGGTTATAAATAAGAGTAGGGGGCAGAAGAGGGAAAAAAGCCTGTTACTTCTAATTCACCTGTGCACCAAACCAGGGTTACTGGGATTAAGTTGAGAGTAGTGTTAGGCTCCAGGTTAAGGTTGCCTTAAAGTCCTATTCTCAGAATCATTTCCCATAGTTTCCCCATGAATTAGCAACAATTCAAGTTGCAAGACTGGATTTGTAAAATTACTTAAACAAAAAGTTTCTGGAAAGTATTTATGCAACAGTAAAGAGATTAGAGACATATGATCAGATTGACAGAATCTCCTTTAGTTACCAGTATTCATTATAGCCACTACAATACAGTACTGTACATATGACAGCCAGAATTACATGTTAGTTTATATGGATAGAGTTTTAAAGCTGACAAACTAAAGAGCCACCATTTGATTCTTGTTGCACTATAAGTATTTTCTATCTCCTATTCAGTTTGAAGTGATGTTTTATTTGAAAACTGACACTGATTTGCTGACAAGGTATTGTTCTTAAAACATGCAAATTATAACACTGAAATCAGAAAATATGCACCAATTTTGAAGCCAGTGCTGAGATGTACCACTTTCTTGATGCACTAGTTTAGTGCCAACATAGTTTGACACAATTTTACCTCCTTTCCCCCTTCCCCGCCCAAATGTGTTTTATGGAAGGCACCAGTCCCATAGCTACCTTCCCTCTATAAACCTGATCTTCAATATTGTAATAATCTCCCCCAAATGTTTAACATATTATGGTTGCTCATGCTGAGATTGCTCAAATCCAAGTGCCCCTAACAGTTCTTTAGTATGTAGGAAGAGCCAGCTAAGTTCCTCCCCAGCTCCACATCACTTCTCACCTTAGACTCACCTAGACCTGTCTACTCACTAACCTCCAATGTACAACCTTAACTGACCATGAGTCACCCACCATCTGCAGACAGTTTTCCATAAACTATTTTGTTTACCCAGTTATTCATGTTGTGAAATTCCAGAGACAAGACCATACTGCATTACTCCCCCTCTGGCACAATCCAAGAATGGTCATTAACTTCAGTTGTTTTCTGCCATAAGCTACTCTTGCCTCTCAACACAATCACCCCTTCCATCAACCCATCAGCATGCATGTGGGCACAATATGATCAGTTAAGGCTCAGCATCTTCTGGAGAATGATGCAAGTTTGCATGTTGTAACATGTGAGTGTAGGCCAGTTTGAAACTTTTGTACTGGAGAGAAAAAAAAAGTGTTCAAAACTGGGTTGTGGTAGGGGATTAGGATACATGGTGAAGCAGAGCAGAGATCCACATTGAAGTACTTCCTGTGGTTTTCCCAAAAGAGGTTCAGAATAGAGCTGCTTTTCAGGCTGTTTCTCCCTTCCTGATGCCATGGGAAAGAAAAGGGATTGGTGAGAAAACATGTGGTATAAACTCATTTCAAGAAATGCCCCACCACAGAATGGAGTCCCCACTGTGCAGCTGTTTAGTGCACTATGGAGCCAAGACAACAATGCGGTTTCAGTAATGAGGGGTGATCAGATTACAATCAGTTTAATAAACTGCAGATCAGTAATAATAATCCACCACACCACCCCTACATGACTAGAGGGTTGTGAAAGGTAACCCAGGTAGATTATTCAGCTCAAGTGAACTTTTAGACAGTCTTCACAAAGAAATTGCATAAATACAAGTGAGGAGCTATACTATTGGGCAGAGAGACATTAACCCAATTTCTTACATTTTCACTACCATCCCAATGGCTGTGAAAAGTCTTTTGGAGATAGCCAAATACCAAAGGATTTTTGATGTGCTTCTCTTGTAGTTTTGTACAAACGAGGCAGCCCTAGGTGAGGAACTGACAGTGGGGTCCAGTTCTGTTCCAGTGTATACTGATTAAAACAAACCTTCTGCATTACCCTTTCAGTTAGTTCAAAAAATAAATAAAAAATAAAAATTAAAAAACCCACCACACACCTTCAAGGTAAACTAAATCCAATTTCCACCCTATGCTCTCTCTAGTGGTAGAGCATTCCAAGTGGCTGTACAGTAAGATTGACAGTTCAAAACTATGGCATCTCGTTTTACTAGTCAGAGTTCTATAGTGGTGGGTTAGATGGCAACTTATTTGAAGGTTTGTTTATTCAGCTGTATATTTAAATCCTGAATTGAGTTTGAGAGATTGGAAGCTTGTTAGGCAGCGTGTCATTAATATTAGATATTGATAGTTATATCTAAAGTTGAATTTCAGATCATTATGAGGCCTATTTGTCCATGGGAATCCAATTCTCGGAACTAGTCTCCTTGAGAACAAGTCTGTTCCAGATTCACTCGTGTTTTAATTGCCCTGCTTAGTTTACTCTAGTTGTATTCCTGAAGACTAGGTGCTGTTAGGCTGCTTTTATCCATAGGCTTACTCAGGTAACCCACTCATAGGTTTATCATGAGTTATATGCGAGTTTGTTTAGATATAACTCAGGATCTGGCAAACTATGTGGGTATGTCTGGGATGACTTATGCTAGAGACTTTTTGAAAGTGTTTTTGAACAAAAATTCTAGCTTGTTTTAAAGCTTTAAAAATGAAGCTATAAATAGTGTTTGCAAGGTTGAAGCAAAGTGCCATGCTTCTATGGGTTTGACATTTTTAGTCTTGACACTTTCATGGATCTAAGTTGAGCAGAAAGACAGACCAGTACATTGCTTCAGAACCTGGCACATCAAAAGACTGTCAGTCAAACAGTTAATACTAATCAAATTTTGGAACAGGAAATTCATGTTTGCGAATAGCTTGTGGTCTAAATTATCTGATTCACAAAGAACAAAAAAACAAGTTTACCGTATCTGTCTAAACTTCTCTGAATATCATATTAGAATACATGATGTTCAGAGAAGTTTAGGCCAGACAGGTACATAGCTTTAGAAAAAGCTAACGCTGTGTGCATTAGCACTTCAGTTAGTTTTTTAAAAAAATAATTCAAGGTAAACAAAATTCAATTTCCACCCTATGCTCTCTAGAGCAGTGGTTCCCAAACTTTAACAACCTGTGAACCCCTTTCACTAAAATGTCAAGTCTCACGAACCCCCTCCTAAAAATGAATATTTCCAGGGATTTTTCTCCTTTACCCAAGTATAAACTATAAAAGCAGTGATCTTGGAAATATAAAATTTGTTTATGACACGCTTATTACACATTAATTTTTATCATTACAGTATTATTATGAAAACAGAAACCTTCTTCCAAGATCTCACTTTTGTAGCTTGTATCACTTTGAATAAGCCTGTTATAAGACAAGGCTCCTATGTTTCATCAAGGAGTATCAGATGTGAAACAGCATGAAGGTATTTAAGAAGCCAACTCAAAGAGTTTCTCCTACACAAGTATTCAGGTCTTGAGCAGTCCAGGAAAACACACATTACAAAGCTTAAACTTGTTCATAATAATTTTAAAAATACTAGCTGCCTATTTAATTTTAAAAATAGCAAAAACTATCCACCACCCTTTCCATTTCTTATAATGAGCCTTGAAGTTTAAATCTCAGTGTGATAGATATGCTTCCTTTGATCTGCTTAGCTCTTGGAAGTCCAGAGGCACTGTGTTGCTGGCCCTGTGCTGCCCAGGATCCCTAGGGATATCTGTCTGCCATTAGGAAATTTTTTCCCTGGGAACCCCCTGTAACATTTCACAAATCCCCAGGGGTTCATGAACCCCAGTTTTGGAGCCACTGCTCTAAAAAAAAAAAGCTATGTACCTGTCTGGCCTCTATCACATTAGAATATATGATGTTCAGAGAAGTTTAGACAGATATGGTAAACTTGTTTTTTTGTTCTGTTTGTTAAATCAATGGCATCAGATAATTTAGACCACAAGCTACTTGCAAACATGAGTTTACTAATCAAATTTTGGAACAGGATTCTACTGTTCATGACTGACAGTCTTTTGATGTGGCAACTTCTGAAGCTTTTTTTTTTTAATTAATAAACAGTTAACTTCCTATTTGCAAACTATCCAAGAGACCAATAGATTCAAGTAGTCTAATAGACTTTGCATTGTTCACTTGAGCCCTCCAATGAATAGGTATGTTAAAAGATGTGCAACTCTGTTGCTGTCTGCTTCAGGCCAAGTAGAAACATTAAACCTTGAGCAATATCTTCTTTTGGTCAGACATACATGATCACATGGACCATATTCACAGCAAGCGCTCTGTGCAAGATAGTTATTCACTTATCTAGTTCTACTCCAAGCTCTTAAGAATTATGGGGTACACATTTCCCCCATTCTCTTTTCCTTCCATGTACCATTCAGGTGCATCATTTCTGGCTTGCCCCATTAGTCACAACACAACAGATATGGCCAGAAAACAGTACAGTAGAGTATATTGCGGCAATTCAGGCCTTGGGTACACTTGCGAGTTACAGCACAATAAAGGAGCCTGGGCGCACTAGCTCACTACCCGTCCACACTGGCAAGGCACGTAGAGCGCTCCGACTCCGCGGCTAGAGCGCTCCTGGTACTCCACCTCGGCGAGTGGAACAATGTTTGCTGCGCCCCCGCTGGAGCGCCACAGTGGCAGTGTGGACGCCCTGGTCTGCTAATGCACTCTGATCGGCCTCCAGAAGTGTCCCACAATCTCTGTTCTAGCCACTCTGGCCATCACTTTGAACTCTACTGCCCTGCCCTCAGGTGACCAACCTTCAGACCTGCTCTTTAAATTCTCTGGGAATTTTGAAAAATCTCTTCCTGTTTGCTCAGCCAGGCATGGAGTGCTATCAGCGAATCTTTCCAGGTGAGTATGCCTCCACACACCAGGTGAGCCTCAGTATGGAGCAATGGCGAGGTGCTGGACCTCAGCGTTTGCAGGGGAGCGCTCCAGCTGTAGGAATTACGATACCTTCGGGCAGATATCAAGGGACATGATGGAAAGTGGCCATGACCAGGATGCACTGCAGTGCAGGATTAAAGTGAAGGAGCTGCGGAACACCTACCACAAAGCCCGCGAGGCAAACCGCCGCTCCGGTGCTGCCCCCATGACCTGCCGTTTCTACCAAGAGCTGGACGCGATACTTGGGGGGGGGGGTGACTCCACCTCCATGGACACTTCCAAGCCCAGTGCAACAAGGCAGGAGGAGGAGCAGCAAAGCAGGAGCGAGGGTGCAGAGGCAGAGGAAGACACCCTGGAATTCCTAGATGCATGCAGCCAGGAGCTGTTCTCAAGCCAGGAGGAAGGTAGCCAGTTGCGGCGGCCGGTGCTTGGCGAAGGACAAACACCAGAGGAGGTTCCCAGTAAGCGGCTTTTATTTTGGGAAGGAAGTTATTCAGTGCAGGCTCTTGGGGTGAGGAGGGTTAGGGCTGCACGCATGCATGCCTAGATGCAGAATAGGGCACTGATGTGCTCTCTCATCACGGTAATCGGCCTCCATGATCTCTTCGAAGGTCTCATCCAGAACTTGGGCAATGCGCTTGCGCAGGTTTCTCAGGAGAGCCACTGTGGTCCTTGTCCCAGTCAGGCTAACTTGCCCCTCACGGCACAGTGATGTGGATAGGGGACCACTGCCGCACACAAACAAGCTGTACATGGGCCAGGCAGAAGCTGCATTACAGTAGAAGACCCTCCCTTGCTTCCCAGGTTACCCTCAGCACCGAGATCTTCCAGGACAAACTCCTGTGGAAAATGTGGGGACAGTGTTCAGTAGAGGGGTCCCCTGCCGCTGCTGGCTCTCCCCAAGGCACAGAAACCTAGAGGACAGGACAGCCGTGAAACAATCAGTCATGCTTGACGTGGTGCTTACTCACCATTTTGGGGCTCCCGTGAGTTGTGCGTGCTCGCTTTGGGACGGGCAAATTATGCTGTTGTGTAGACTGCTTGCCCTTAAGTACAGGGGAATCATTGCACTGCCTAGTGTGAACAATGCTACCTCTGTTAAGGGTTGCATTTTGCCTTTACAGATGCAACCTTGAGATCTCAGCCATCTGTGTTATCAACGGCCGAAAGACTCCAAAGAATCAGAAAGAGACCACATTAGAAGCAAGGAAGACATGTTGCATGAAGTAACGCAGCATTCAAGTAATGAAAAATCGACAAGTGCAGGAGTGGCGGGAGAGTGAAAGGAGGGTTTGCCAGCAGAATGAGGATCGCCGGCACCAAAGTACGGAGCAGCTGCTAAGCATCATGGAGCGCCAAGTGGACTCGATATAGGCGCTCGTAGCAATGCAGGTGGAGCACTACCACACCAGGCCCCCGCAGCCCTTGTCCCAAAACTCTTTTCCTTGTGCCCCCATGTCACCTCCAACCCACTTTCCCCAACATTCAGGTTCTTACCACCACCAGCTGCTTCCAACACCTGTAGCTTCACCACCCAGCCCTGAAAACTATGACTCTTACCCACTGCACTCAACCCCCATCACCATGCAGTTTAGCCATCCTGAAGTGCAGAACTCATTGCACAACACTCCAGATAGGACATACGCAAATCTGTGATTGTACCATTCCCCACCCCAGTCCCTTCCCCTTTGTTTCCCAAGCAGTTGTCTCTTTTCAATAAATGGACTTTTTGGCTTTGAAAACATTCTTTATTATTGCATAAGGTAAAAGAGATCTTAGCCCAGGAAAGAAACAGGCACTGCAAGTCAGTGTAGCAAACACAGATTCCTACTAACATTGGAACCACTGCACTTCACTCCCGTGCAGGGCACCAGACATTACTGGTGGCTTTCAGCCTCAAATTGGTCCCTCAAGGCATCCCTAATCCTTTCAGCCCCGCGCTGGGCCCCTCTAATAGCCCTGCTCTCTGGCTGTTCAAATTCAGCCTCCAAGTGTTGAACTTCCAAGTTCCATGCCTGAGTGAATCTTTCACCCTTCCCTTCACAAATGTTATGGAGGGTACAGCACGCAGATATAACCGCGGGGATGTTATCATTGGCTAGTTCCAGCTTCTCATACAGAGAGCGCCAGCGGCCCTTTAAATGGCCAAAAGCACACTCCACAGTCATTCTGCACTGGCTCAGCCTGTTGAACTGCTCCTTGCTGCTGTCAAGGCTCCCTGCGTAGGGTTTCATTAGCTGCGGCATTAAAGGGTAAGCGGGGTCTCCAAGGATCACAATGGGCATTTTGACTTCCCCTACGGTGATCTTCTGGTCTGGGAAAAAAGTCCCAGCTTGCAGCTTCCTGAACAGGCCAGTGTTCCGAAAGATGCATGTGTCACGCACCTTTCCGGGCCAGCCTGCGTTAATGTCAATGAAACGCCCACAGTGATCCACAAGCGCCTGGAGAACCATTGAGAAATACCCCTTCCGATTAATGTACTCTGAAGCTAGGTGGGCTGGTGCTAGAATTGGAATATGCATGCCATCTATCGCCCCTCCGCAGTTAGGGAAACCCATTTGTGCAAAGCCAGCCACAATGTCATGCACGTTATCCAGAGTCACGGTTCTTCTAAACAGGATGCAATTAATGGCCCTGCAAACTTGCATCAAGATGATTCCAATGGTCAACTTTCCCACTCCAAACTGGTTAGCGACCACTGCTTCTCCGCCGTCAGGACAGCTCTCAATCTCGTGTCCTTAAGCCGCAGGGTGGGGGCAAGCTCCTCACACAGTCCTATGAAAGTGGCTTTTCTCATCCGAAAGTTCTGCAGCCACTGCTTGTCATCCCATACTTACATGACGATGTGATCCCACCACTCAGTGCTTGTTTCCTGAGCCCAAAAGCAGTGTTCCATGGTGGTGAGCATGTCCATGAATGCCACAAGCAAACTCGTGTCATATGCATTACTCAAGTCAATATCATCGTTGGAGCTCTCACTGTCACTTTGGATCATAAGGAATAACTCGACTGCCAAACGGGACGTGTTGGCGAGACTCAGCATACTCTTCAGCAGTTTGGGCTCCATTCCCGCAGACCGAAAGGGAAGACAGAGCATGCAGTACAAAAAAACGTTGAAAAGTGGCGCCAAATGTGGACAGAAGCAAAGGGAATGCTGGGATGCGAACTGATGCATCACGGGGCATTGGGACAGGACCCAGAATGCCCCACATCCCCCACCCCCTTCCCACAAGCCACAGCACCAGAATGGGAACAGGTGCTCAGTGGGATAGCTGCCCATAATGCACCACTCCCAATGCCGCTGCAAGTGCTGCAAATGTGACCACACCAGTGCGCTTGCAGCTGTCAGTGTAGATAGACTGCAGCACTTTCCCTACTGTTGTCTCAGAAGGCAGGTTTAACTCACAGCGCTCTAGATCTGCAAACGTAGCCATGCCCTCAGTTAATAATCATAGTTGCCTTGTGCTCCTTATGCATATGTGAAATTGCTTAAGTCTGTGGTGCAGTTTTGCCAGATTCTTGCTGACTGATTTAATGGTCCATTGCAGAGTGTTAGAGTCCCCTGATCCTGAGGCTTTGTCTTCACTGCCAAAAAAAGCCACCTGAAGGTAAAATCCTAATCAAGACAAGGCATTGCATAGTTAATTTGACCAGTTAACTTGTGTAGACTCCCCGTAGGCTTGAACTTGACCTAACTCACATGAAAACGATGAACTGCCTTATCCTACTTTGAGTTAGCTAACTTGAGATAAAAATCCTAGTGAAGAACACTGGATAATCCTCAGTTTGTGAAGACAAAGCCTGATATTGCTGAACTGGCAGTTTGTCAGACCACAAGAAGATCAAATGTCTGTTACAATAGGGCACGAGGCATCTTTCAACCAACTGAGGAGCAGTATCGGCAAATCTGAGGCCTAGCCTAATTTTCTTGCATAGTCTATCTTAACGGTCGCTCAGGGGTGTGAAAAATCCATGCCCCTGAATGGTGCAGTTAAGCCTGCTTACGTGCACATGTAGACCATGCAAGTCAAAAGGAGAATTCTTCCCTCAACCGAATACCGCCTCTCAAACCCTTCCAGTCAGCAGAGGTACTGCCTACACTGAAGTACTGCTGAAGTGCCATTGCAAAATTTTGAGTGCAGACAAGCCTTGAGGAGAGCTAGCCATACCCTCCACTACGTCTTGTGGACTGAGAAAGGAAAATCCCAGCAGATGCCTTCCTTCTTTACCAACCCCATCCCCGAAAGGGCAGACCTGAAAGAACCCTCCCTGTGCCCTCTGCATATTAGATACAAATTGATCAACAACTTTGGTTATAAAGTGGTATGGACTGTTTTAAGTTGTGCAGAATACCCCTGGTTATTAGTTCTGTATTATGAAGGCCGCCCAGTCTACCACAACTTCCTGCAGAATTTCTGAATTTCAGCTCTGGCTAGTTGACATGCCAACAAAGGACTGCAAAGAGCAGTCTTCTTTACTAACTGTTGCCACTGTTGGCTTCCAATGCCAGGGCTGAAGACAATGTTGGCAGTTGCTACTTAAATGTAAACAAACATCCAGGAGTAGTTGGAATCTAGGTGCTACTGTCCCCCCAAAAGCCACATATACTGAAGATAAGTTATGGCTGACCTGACTCTAAGAGGCACAAATAAATGCCATTCAAATTGCTAATTACTGGAAAGCATCTGTTCCATCTTGCTTCTAGAAAAAAAATCTACACTGTAAAGTCACACTGTATATGCTAATGCCATATGGCATTGTAAATTAAACAACAAGCTTTTCACCCTCCGACACCTCAAGGAAAAATAAATGCAAAAAAGTTTAGCTCCAGTTAAGCGGTTTTATTATGCAGTGTTTGTGTAATTTCATGCTCATGTCAGAAGCAGAGATACTTCTCCTCCCCTTTTCCTCTAGTATATGCAGCACAGCTTACTGAAAAAGGAAGCTTGTACAAGATCAACCAAGAGCTGAAAAACACAGGGTGAAAGTGCTGGCCTTACCCAGAACTAGGAAATATGGTAAGTTAGTTGTGCAGTAATGCCAAAGTTAGATTTCTTTAGCAGTCCTGCATTTAATTTGTCCTGGACAGGTGGGGGGGCTGCACAATGCTTTTATTTTAAAAGTTCTTGCCTCTGGTCACTAGAAACTTTTCCAATGCCCCTGCAACTATTTCTGACCTTAACTCCTGCCAACATGGTGCATTGGGGGGAGGGGGGAGGGGGGAAGAAGGAGGGAAGAGGGAGATGGAAGAATACAAAGCAGCTGCCAGATAGGGGGACCAGATGTCCTGATTTTATAGGGACAGTCCTGATATATGGGGCTTTTTCTTATATAGGATCCTATTACCCTCCACATCCTGTCCTGATTTTTCACTCTTGCTGTCTGGTCAGCCTACTGCCAGAGGAGGAAGCAGACCTACTGGCCACCTGCAATTACATTCGATTGAGTCTACCAGTCTGCTAGGACTTCCTATGCATCCAGTTACCAGTGGACAATTAGGTCCTACTTAGGAATAGTTGTGAGTGGTAGTCAGGTTCTTGTGATACTGTAAAACATGGAGACTATTTTGGTACTTATCTAGACTCCATATTCTTGGAGATCTCTCACCTCTGTGTTAATGGAATTCTGCAACTCTGTTCCTTTACTACATGATGCAGTGTCACAGTGTTATTGAGGTAGGGAATAGGCCTAGGGTGGATTTTGACCTTCTAGTAGAGCAAGTTCTAGAAGGAACTAATTTTGTCCACTCTAAGCCTGCTGAATTAACTGGGTCTTCGTGTGTCAGGACAGAGTTATATTGGAAATTTCTTTGCGATTAACTAGAGTCTATATGAGTCACCACAATGGATAAGGAAATACTATTTGTTGTCTCATGGAGATAATGAATGGTGCTTCATTTTCTAGCATTCAGTAAATACGTATTCATTTTTGGAACCATCTAAGTGTCATTCAGAATTCAAAGCTACTGCATATGTTCCAGAAGGCTTATAAAAGAAGCTGATAACTAACAGCTGGAAGTCTCCAAAGTAGGCATAATGTTGTAAGGAGGAAATGAAGGAACATGTCAATGCACTGCAGTAGATCATTTTGGGAAGAAGAGTCACATTAAGATTTATAGTGAACAACAACAAGAAGTAAGGAGAAAGTTCCAGAAAGATTGAATTCAGGCTTTCAACATAATGAAGAAATAAGGGATATGAGAGATCTGAAAACTGAACTAAAGCAAGCAAAGCTTAGAGGTACAGAGATAGCGAAAAGAGGAATAATGCTATATGTCTTTGCTTGGGCAGTAGTATTTAGAGACCTGAATTTTAGTGTTGCTAAGATGTCAGAGAGGTGAGTGACAGGATCAAGAATTGAGTGATACATACATTGCCAAGTCAGTCATGGCACGTGGTTCAAACAGATTGGCACCATGCTTTTTCCAGTTCCTTCAGTCTTACTGCTGAAGTTGAGAAGCTACACAACTGAGTGCAGTAGCTTTAGCTGCATCAATAGTAAACTTTCCTATCTCATGCAGACAGATTCTCATATGAAATTTGAAAGATGCGGCCAGTTGCTCTTGTTCACAAACACCTAGGCACTTGATGGTGGTGACTAACCAAGGGTGCACTGGGAGGGCAAAGAAGATTTGCTAAGGTACTCAGTTTTACTCACTAATAATTAAAGGCATTTAGCATTTACCAAGAACAGGTTAAAGCAGCTGAATTATGAACTACTACAGCCCACAAAAGGGCACGAGGGGAACCGAATGCTCCAAGATGCCTTGGAAGATAGAAGGGGCTCAGTTTAATTATGCTCATGTGCAGCTCAGACTCAGTTATGGTGCAAGTGAAGACAAGGCAGAACGTGGCATATCCATCGCCTAGCCTTCCACTAAGTCTTTTTTTATGGGAAATAAAGTGGAACATAGTTAAAACTTAACTATACCAGATTTATGAACGTATTAATGGGTTAAAAGAATTTCAGACAAAAATTATGACTGCAAGTTAGCAAAATGAGTAGATCAGTGACTCATTTTGAACCTGTCCAGCTGCTCAGTTTAACACCCAGAGGTATCTTTTATTGTATTAGAATGAAGCCATTGAACAAGAATTGGGTTAGTCAGAGCCATCATCAATATTTAAAGGACATGCTTGAGAACCAATTGTAGTCTTTAAATTCCCTCTGAATTTAAAGTAGTTGCTAGTGAGGAAAAAAGTTAGTAGTCTCTTACTACTGGGTGTTTCATGAAAAATGTCTTTCCATCCTTATTCTTAAGGATGTTTTAATCATTTCTGGAAAGTCCACGTATGAGCATTAACATTCTTTGTGCTGAACTGCCTGATAGCTTAGTAGTTTGTCTGCCTTCAAGAATACTAAAAGCCTTCCAAGACAGGAGAGTGATGTTTATTCTTGGAAAGTCATCTAGCCTGTTGAGTAGCTTGAAGTTTCCTCTTACTCGCTGCCATTGCTCAAAGCATGTTTAGGATGTGGCATTCTTAGGGTTGAGAAAGCAGCCCAGACAGACAAGTTGAGGGGTTAAACACACAGGAAGAATATCAGAGACTATCAGGGTTGGAAGAAAGACCTCAGGAGGTCATCTAGTCCAACCTCCTGCTCAAAGCAGGACCAACCCCAACTAAATCCCAGCCAGTGCTTTGTCAAGCCTGGCCTTAAAAATGTCTAAGAATGGAGATTCCACCACCTCCCTAGGTAACCCATTCCAGTGCTTCACCACCCTCCTAGTGAAAAAGTTTTTCCTAATATCCAAGCTAGTCATCCTCCACTGCAACCTGAGACCATTGCTCCTTGTTCTGTCATCTGCCACCACTGAGAACAGCCTAGTTCCATCCTCTTTGGAACCTGCCTTCAGGTAGTTGAAGGCTGCTATCAAATCCTCTCTCCCTCTTCTCTTCTGCAGACTAAACAAGCCCAGTTCCCTCAGCCTCGCTTCATAAGTCATGTGCCGCAAACTCCCAATAATTTTTGTTGCCCCCCTCCCACTGGACTCTTTCCAATTTGCCCACATCCTTTCTGTAGTGGGTGGCCCAAAACTGGGCACAATGCTTCAGATGTGGCCTCACCAGTTCCGAATAGAGGGGAATAATCACTTCCCTCAATCTGCTGGCAATGCTCCTACTAATGCAGCCCAATATGCTGTTAGCCTTCTTAGCAAGAAGGGCACTCATATCCAGCTTCTCGTCCACTAATTCCCAGGTCCTTTTCTGCAGAACTGCTGCTTAGTCAGTCAGTCCCCAGCCTGTAGCAGTACATGGGATACTTCTGTCTTAAGTGCGGGACTCTGCACTTGTCCTTGTTGAACCTCAGATTTCTTTTGGCCCAACCCTCCAATTTGTTAGGTCACGCTGGACCCTATCCCTACCCTCCAGCTTAGTGTCATCTGTGAACTTGCTGATGGTGATATCCCATTATCCAGATCATTAATGAAGATGCTGAACAAAACCGGCCCCAGGACCGACCCCTGAGGCATTCCGCTGGATACCGGCTGTCAGCTAGAAATTGAGCCCTTGATCACTACCTGTTGAGCCCAACAATCTAGCCAGCTTTCTATCCACCTTATAGTCCATTCATCCAATCCATACTACTTTAACTTGCTGGCAAGAATACTGTGGGAGACTGTATCAAAAGCTTTGCTAAAGTCAAGGTATATCACGTCCACCGCTTTTCCCATATCCACAGAGCCAGTTATCAGAGAAGGCAATCAGGTTGGTCAGGCATGACTTGCCCATGGTAAAGCCATGTTGACTGTTCCTGATCACCTTCCTCTCCAAGTGCTTCAAAATGGATTCCTGGATGACCTGCTCCACAATTTTTCCAGGGACTGATGTGAGGCTGACCGTTTGTAGTTCCCTGGGTTCTCCTTCTTCCCTTTAAGAGATGAGCACTGTATTTGTCTTTTTCCAATCGTCTGGGACCTCCCTTGATTGCCACAAGTTTTCAAAGATAATGGCTGATGTGACTGCAGAGCCACTGGCCATCACATCAGCCAATTCCCTCAGCACTGTCAGATGCATTGCCTCCGGCCCCATGGACTTGTGCATGTCCAGCTTTTCTAAAAAAGTCCTTAATCTGTTCTTTCACCACTGAGGGCTCCTCACCTCTTCCCTATACTGTGCTGCCCACTGCAGCAGTCTGGGAACTGACCTTGTCTGAAGACTGAGGCAAAAAAAGCATTGAGTACTTCAGCTTTTTCTACACTTGTCATAGGTTACTGCCCCCATTCAGTAAGGGTCCCACATTTTTCCTGACCACCTTCTTGTTGCTAACATACCTGTAGAAACCCTTCTTGTTACCCTTCACATCCCTTGCTAGCTGCTACTTCAATTGTCCTTTGGTCTTCCTGATTACACCCCTGCATGCTCAAGCAATATTTTTATATTCCTCCCTAGTCATCTGTCCAAGTTTCTACTTCTTGTAAGCTTCCTTTTTGCATTTAAGCTCACTGAAGATTTCTCTGTTAAGCCAAGCTGGTTGCCTGCCATATTTGCTATTCTTTCTGCACATCGGGATGGTATGTTCCAGTGTCCTCAATAAGGCTTCTTTAAAAATACAGCCAGCTTTCCTGGACTCGTTTCCCCCTCATTCGCCTCCCAGGAGATCTTGCCCATCAGTTCCCTGAGGGAGTCAAAGTATGCAGTCTCTCTGCAGTCAAGAAGTGCTAGAAACAACTTTAAATTAAAAGCTCAGGGATTGCAGAAGTTGATAAACTTCCTCTGACCAAACCCCCACTTCTAGGGAAGAAGCTTCCCATTGACAGATGTTGAATAAAATCTGTCAAGTCCTGCCATGACATGGATTTGTAAGGAAGGAACAAGAACATATAGTGGTCATTAAGTGTTCTCTATATACCAGAGTTTGCTGAACTTTTGAAAGCAGAGTCCCCTTCAATGAAGTGAAGCCAACTGCACACTCCCCTCCATTCCCTTCAAACCTACTGTGTTCTGTAAACTGAGATGGACAACCCTTTAATATTGCCTGTGCTCCCCACCCGGGGGCACTCCACACTTCGCAAAATACTGCTGTGCACAAGTGATTAGTCTCTCCAATAGCCCCCTGTGGTCAGTGATGTGTCAGGGGCCTCGCTCACACTTCAGCATTCAAAAAGCGCCACCCCTGGTCTAGCACTAGTGCTGCTTGGTCAACACTAACAGTAGGAAGAAGGAGGAATACTTGGGGCACCTTAGAAACTAACATTTATTTGGGCATAAGCTTTTGTGGGCTAAAACCCACTTCATCGGATGCATGCAGTAGATACACACATCCACCCACCCCCCCCCATGAAAAAAAAAAATGGGTGTTGCCATACCAACTATAATGAGACTAATCAATTAAAGTGGGCTATTATCAGCAGGAGAAAAAAATCTTTTGTAGTGATAATCAGGATGGCCCATTTCCAACAGTTACAAGAAGCTGTGAGTAACAGTAGGAGAAAAATTAGCATGGGGAAATAGTTTTTACTTTGTGTAATGACCCATCCACTCCCAGTCTTTATTCAAGCCTAATTTAATGGTGTCCAGTTTGCAAATTAATTCCAATTCTGCAGTTTCTCATTGGAGTCTGTTTTTGAAGTTTTTTGCAACTTTTCATTTTCGTTTAAGAAGAAATATTACTTCATCTGATCAGCAACTCTATTATGCAGCATAGTGGTTTAGGGTTAGCTAGTCAGAAGTTCCTCAAAATGTTTTGAAAGCTGCAGGTCACCTTTTTATCCACTCTGTTCTCAGAATTTGAAATGTGACCCAAAACAAAGGATGGAGGTTATCCCATTTTACTGATGGGAACGTATAGCACCAGATACAGGTTAAATGACTTTTCTAAGGCTGCACAGAAGAGTTGTGGCAGGACAAGGAATTGAACCCTTGTCTCGTGTCCCAGTTCAGCGTTTTAGACAGAAGGACCACATTTACCTTCCAAAGTCGTTCCATCCCACCACAGTGGTGCTCTCAAGGCCAGACAACTTTATCCCCCAAGCCTACCTGCCTTCCCCTCATTTAGAGAGATTATGAGAACTCCTGATCTGACATGTTGATGGAGATTGTATTCCACCTGCCCCCCCAGCAACCTCTACCTCAAACTCCGATGTCAGGCAGTGTACCCATTCCAACACAGTGAGGAGGCGGCTTACAGGGGGACATTGGGCTGGAAAGGGTATTTGCTTAAGAGATTCATGCACAAAACCCTTTCCCCAATACTAGAGTCTCTTCAGAGGTCCCTAAGAGACAGTCTACATTCATTTTGCTGCCGCCGCCCCCCCCCCCCAGGCCCCATCAGCTCAGAGAGACATCTTCTTCCATAAGACAGTTATATGCTACTTGATTAAAAGATGCATACACACATCACTTAGCATTGGCACCAGAAGACAGGCATTTTGGTTATAGAATTGCTGCTGGAGTCATGAGCATGACTAAAGGATTCTTTTATAATAGAATTCTGCCAGTAGGCAGACTTTGCTAGTGTTGAAATGCTAACAGTTTGCTTTAAATTGTATTTAAGCAAAAAACTTTAGACAAGAATTACATACCTCTGGATCATTTTTGCCATGTTTGTCCTGAATCTGAAACACTGAACTAGACCTTGCGTGATAAGTGTATGGTCCAATCCCCAAAATATAGCTGTGTTATACTACTGTGCAATGCTGCTGCAATAAAGAACATGACTAATAGTTACATAGCTGTTGGAATCATGTGACCTGAAGATAGCAAAACAAGTGAATTTGACAATCTGTGACAAGGAAGTCCGCAATTCCTTGCCCTGGGGAAAAAAAAAGTTACAAGTTAAGCCTTGACCTTGACAAGTTAACTATGGCTTCCAAGCACACAACTCAAACTAGTGCAGGTCAAATACTTAAGTCAGCATAGCCTCCACTGACAAAGAATCTGCTAGAACTGGAACTAACAAAGACCTGAAAGCCACAGCATGAGGGATTTGTTTCTTCTTTAGCTAGAATACCCCGCCCCCCGCCTGTTTCCCCTCCCTCCATAGTTTGTTGAAAAGCAGTTAACAGTGCAATGTGTACCTAAGAGTGACACACCTCTGCACAAAGAATTCTGTATCATGGGTTTGAAGGGGGGGGGCGGGAAGTTTGTTCTCTGAAATGGTAAAACATGTCACAGTGCAAATTATTTTTTGCCTAATGAACTGGAATTCTACTCAGTACCTTAAAAGAAGACATGTCCATTATTATGTAGAAAACTAGAGTAGTTAGATGTTCTAAAACAGTGTTCTCACCCGAACAATTCACTGAGTCTCTAGAAGGTATTTGTTTTTAAAGGCACCATAAAAACTAGAATCAATTTTTAAGAAGTCTGGTAAAATTCCAGGGGGGGGGGGGGGAAGAGGGGGAAAGAAGAGAAGAGACGACCTAGAAAAGGCCAAATACCACAACTAATTTAGTGCCCATCTCTCCTCTGTATCCAGGAGAGAAATACCCTTTTCCACACAAATATTGTTTCTAAGGGTACGTCTATACTTACTGCAGGACCCGGTGGTAAGCAATCAATCTTCTGGGATCGATTTATCGTGTCTTGTCTAGACGTGATAAATCGATCCCAGAAGTGCTCGCCGTCGACGCCGGTACCCCTGCTCCACGAGAGGAGTACGCGGAGTCGACGGGGGAGCCTGCCTGCTGCGTGTGGACCCGCGGTAAGTTCAAACTAAGATAGTTCGATTTCATCTACATGAATAACGTAGCTGAAGTTGCGTATCTTAGTTCGAAGTGGGGGGTTAGTGTGGACCAGCCCTAAGCCCTGGTCTACACAAAAGAGCTAGGTTGATGTAAGGCAGCTTACATAGACCTAACTCTAAATGTCTACACTAAAATGTAGCCTGCACTGCTGTAACTCACCCTCTAGACTGACTTAACTCCACCTCCGCAAGAGGAATAGCACTTAAGTCAATGCACTTAGGTCAATGCACTGTCACTGTGGACACTGCGCTGCTTGCATTGACTGCTGCTGTCTTTCAGAAGCCATCCCACAATGCCCCTCACTGACAGTTAAATCGGTGCAAGCCCTCCAGGTAAGGGCATGTACAACTGACACAGAGTGTAGTGTGAACATGCAAAAGCAGTTTAATTACTGCTGGGGCTGTAAGTCAATGTAAATTAGGGCGACTTAATTTTCTAGTGTAGACATATCAAGAGCTTGCTTAGGGTAGCTTGAAATCCACAACCACTTAAAGCCTAATCTTGCAGTCCTCGCTTACTGAACGGTGAGAAATCTGGTTGAGTTTTGACTCAGATTGCAGAATTGGACCACAGACCTCAAGAGCAATGGGACAGACTGTGGGGGAAACAGGGCATGGGGAAGAAAAAGAGCAAGGGGTCCATCATACACTGCAGTTAAGGTCAGAGATGCACTCAGAAGGGTGACATTCCTTTTTGCTTGAGAATGCCAATGCACCTTCAGTTTGATTGCTTAAGAGTTTCTCTCTCCTCAAGTGTATCCAGGCAACCCTACCCTTTGAGTAGGTATAGTTCAAGTTACTCTTTGATAAAGGGAAAGTTGTATGCCAAGAGCATAATTCCTTACTATTTGTGTTTAAGTCCTGCAAGAAGATTATTTCACCATACCAATAAGTCACAGGCTGTAGAGATGCTACTACATTAGTATAGTGTATATATATTAGTGGCTGGATTGCCTTGACGCAACAGTAAACAGTAAGTGATCAGACTGAAGTAATACAAGTTGAACCGCTCTAGTCTGGCACCCTCGGGACCTGACTGGTG
The DNA here is from genome assembly GCF_002925995.2 of Terrapene triunguis. Lineage (NCBI taxonomy): Eukaryota > Metazoa > Chordata > Testudines > Emydidae > Terrapene > Terrapene triunguis. The sequence goes on from NW_020664436.1 coordinate 43,395,212, forward strand.
CCAAACCAGAGAATTTGCTGAACCACAGGAGGTCAGCATGTAGTGAGTGTCTCTATTTTTATTCTCACCAAGGCAAATAAACGGAACAACACTTGCAATGCCACCTAGCCAAGGGTTACCCACTCTCTTCATAACGAAGTATTAGTGTTGTTATACTATTTTACTGTATTGGCACAAGGAAATAAGTAGATAAAGCATAAAAACATGAAAAAACCAAGCCAGACCATGGATGTTGCTGGACCAGAGAGTTCCAGACTAGAGAGATTCAATCTGTACTTATTGTTTGGCAAGGATGAGGAATTACAGTTTGGCCAATGAGGGAATCATAGGACTGGAAGGGCCTTTGAGAGGTCATCTAGTCTAGTCCCCTGCACTCATGGCAGGATTAAGTATTATCTAGACCCAGGGCCGGCACTTCCACTAGGTGACCCTAGGCGGTCGCCTAGGGCAGCAGGATTTGGGAGGCGGCATTTTGCCACCCTTGGCAGAAATTCGGTGGCGGGTCCTTCACTCGCTCCAGGACCCGCCATCGCAGTGCCCTGAAGACGCAGAGCGGAAGGATCCCTGGCGCCGAAGACCCAAGGCCCCCGGAATGCTCAGAGGAGGAGCGCTGCCGCCTAGGGTGGCAAAAACCCTGGCACCACTCCTGTCTAGCCCATCCCTGACAAGTGTTTGTCTAACCTGCTCTTAAAAATCTCCAGCGAGACTCCCCATGTATTACAAGATCAGTTTCAAGTCTTGGGGCCTCTTAGGTTCATCTCTGCTAGTGTATTCATAAATTGCAGTTGCGGCTGGAAAGGTCTTCCCTCCTTCGGCTTACCAAGTAGTTGCATCCTTTCCTCCAGGCAGACTTTAGCCATAAAACAACAAGCATGAATGACTAGCAAAGTACTGCAACATATTTTTCCTTGACGGCCAACCCCAAAGCCATAGTAAGGAATGCTGTTTCCTGCCTTTTCAGCAGCACAGGGCAAACCAGCAAAGCTTGCAACACCTGTACAGTATTTTTTATTTGCATGGTGTTTTATAGAACAGTAAGAATGATCTTGCTCCAAAGGACATTCCATTTAAAGCACTAAAACAGTTCCAATTCATTTCTAGAGTTAATCCAGATCCCATTAACTCTGACTGCAGTTTGAGTCCCTATCTATATAGCAAAGTGGCTCTCAACCTTTCCAGCCTACTGTATCCACCTTTCAGGAGTCTGATTTGTCTTGCGTACCCCCAAGTTTCACCTGACTTAAACTACTTGCTTACAAAACTCAGACAAATACAAAAATGTCACAGCACACTTACTGTCTCATTATTTACCATATATTTTTTATATTATATAGTATTTTATATTTACCATACAATTATAAAATAAACCAATTGGAATATAAATCTTGTACTTGCATGTCAGTGTATAGTATATAGAGCAGTATAAACAAGTCATTGTCTGTATGAAATTTTAGTTTATACTGACTTTGCTAGTCCTTTTTATGTAGCCCAGGGGTCGGCAATGTTTGGCATGCGGCTCGTTTGGTGCTTACCCTGGCGGGTCAGGCCAGTTTGTTTACCTGCTGATGCAGCAGGTTTGGCTGATTGCAGCCCCCACTGGCTGCGGTTCGCCGTCCTGGGCCAATGGGGGTGGTGAGAAGCGGCGCGAGATGTGCTGGCCATGGCTTCCCACAGCCCCCATTGGCCCGGGACGGCGAACCGCGGCCAGTGGGGGCCACGATCGGCCGAACCTGCCGCATCAGCAGGTAAATAAACTGGCCCGGCCCGCTAGGGTGCTTACCCTGGCGAGCCGTGTGTCAAACATTGCCGACCCCTGATGTAGCCTGTTGTAAAACTAGACAAATATCTAGAGGAGTTGCTGTACCCTCTGGAGGACCTGTGTATCCCCAAGGGTACAGACACCTTATCAACTGCCTGTACCTCTCCCCCTCCACAATATTTATCCTCACAGAAAAAAGTTCAGGGTTGTGATATTTGAGATTGTATGTGCTCCTGAATTTTTATATATAACCCATAGGATGCACCCAGATACCCTGTTGACAGATGCATAATCAAATGAATCCGTTATTAAAGGCATGCAACACCACCTTGAAGATGTGTAGCAAGGTTACAATATTTGCATCATTTGTTGTGTAATTGTATTGTGCAGTATCTGCAGCGAAATCAATGACAGCATCTTGAACTTATACCAAGTTACATGGCAGTAACCTCTTATTCAGATGGTCTGGAAATGTGTGCTGATTACAGATTAAATTGCAACTAATATTCCTTTGGATTAAAGGACTTTGACATGGATATTATTAAAATTTGGTGTAAAAAGGACTGGTTTAGGAATAAAGAGCAAATGATGAGTGGATATAAATTTTTGCCAACTATGGGTGCTTGAAAAGTGCTACTTCTGGAACATGCTGTATTAGAGGCTATGACTTATCTTCTATGGTTTTAAGCATTAACACTTCATTTACTTGCTGAGGACCTTATTTGTACCACTCAACGCCAAGATTAAATGGATATGAAAGAGAGCCTCAAGCTAGAATGCATAGTATTCTCCCCAAAAAGAGAATTAACGCCCGCGGGCCAATTCTTGCATACTCCCTGGATTGGGATCCAGAAAAACAAATCTTGATTGAATAAACCAAGGGACAGCTTGATATATGTGTGGTGGGATGAAATGTTCACAAGTGTTTCTCAAGCCCCATCTTTTTGCTAAATCACTATAATCTTTGAAGTTGACACTAGTCTTATTGTAAAAATCCCACAATAAAAAAAAAATGGTGTGATGCAAGTCTGACTATTATTTTGCAGTGGATATTTACTTTTACAGCAATCACCTCACCTGACAAGTTGGGAGGTAGTTAACCTGCATGCTCAGGTCACAACTAGAGATCTGCACAGGTCACTGAAAGTCAGTTAAAAACATTGCACAATACATATTACAGAAAGTGGCTCCATATGAACTAGCATGAAAGCCCTTCTTCTGGGCCAATGACAGTGGTCCAGTTCAACAATCTTCTCCAGAAACAGCTTCTGGTTACAGGATTATGAAGAATTGAACTCTGCCACTTTTATCCAGTGATCAGACAACCCATCCAACTTGATTATTCAAATCTAGACTGACAGCATATTGCTATATTTCTACTGAAAGAAACAGATTTTAATATACTGTAGTATACAGAGTTGACAAGGAGTTGCCCACCCAACTTCCATTGGGTAGGAGAGGAAGAAATGGATCATCTATTGATAAAGTTGGGAGTTTTGTTTAACATGTTTTCCACTATATTCTGCACATCTATAACAATGCCAGGCAAGAAGCTTTCAATTTTACTCATATGTAGGGCCCTACCAAATTCATGGAAATGAAAAACATCACGGACTGTGAAATCTGTATAACATAGGGTAGAAGCACAAAAAAAGACCAGATTTCACAAGGGAGACCAATGTTTATCAAATTGGGGGTCCTGACCCAAAAGGGAGTTGCGGAGGGTGGGGGGGGGAGGGGGGAAAAGGATGTTGCAGTATTGCCACCCTTACTTCTGTGCTGCCTTCAGAGCTGAGTGGCCAGAGAGCGATGGCTGTTGGACAGGTGCCCAGCTCTGAAGGCAGTGCCCAACCAGCAGCAGCACAGAAGTAAGGGTGGTAATACCACAACCCCCTACCTACAGTAACCTTGCAAGCCCCTGCACAACTGTCTTTTGGGTCAGAACCCCCTACAATTACAACACTGAAATTTCAGATTTAAATAGCTGAAATCATGAAATTTATGATTTTTGAAATCCCATGACTTTGAAATTGACCAAAATGGACCACAAATTTGGTAGGGCTCTATTCATATGCTGCAGAGATTGGAAGCACAACTTTGCTCTGCCTAGGGTGACCAGATAGCAACTGTGAAAAATGGGACAGGGGTGGGGGTGAGGGGGGGGGGGTAATAGGCACCTATATAAGAAAGTCCCAAAAAACAGGACTGTCCCTTTAAAAAGAGGACATCTAGTCACCCCAGCTCTGCCTAACTGGCATAACAAAGTTCACACCCTATATCAATATTATTCAACAACTCCAAAATAAAGGAAAACTTGTTTATAAAAAGTTATACTGGATTACAGAGCAGTGAAATACAAACAGGGACATTGGAAATATTTACAAATATTCACAAAAAAGCAAGAGACTCTCACCCAAAATTGGCTGCCTAAATATACTAAACGTTCAAGGCTTTCTGCAATGCCCTGCATCACATTTCTGGTGTGGGTACTTTTCCTTAAAGCCCTGCTGTCATCTTCTCTATTCACTTTAGAGATAGATACATAAAGTGAGCCTTCCAAATCCACATGCAAACTCCCCACTCCCATGAGACAACACTTGAAAAATAAACAGATTACTACATGATATGGAATTTATGCTGGTGCAACCTTAGTTCAGCTGCTGTCTCTGAAGACAGAAACTTTAATTAGTTAAAACAAGAATTGTTACTTCATGCAATAAATGTTGCACTTGCTAGCTACTGCACAGAGTTGTGAGCAGCCAGAGCTTCATGGAATTTAGGGGATTCATGCCTGTGCTTTTATGACTAAGAGCAAGAGATTCAGAATACCTCAGCTGTAAGCCACTTCCTTTTTACATCGCCATGGCACATGCAGACACAAGATTAATACATTTCTTTGTAAAAGGTTAGTATAAAGACATCTGAAAAAAAAAGAAGCCATTCACTCCAAGAGATCAGCTACAATTCAAAGGGGTGGATTTTAAGAGCTCTGTAAGAGCAGGGTTTTTACTACAGCTATTTTATATAGCTTCTTTCATGCATGCTACCTCCCAAAGGAAAGTACTTATATGATTTTAGACGAGTCCACTAAGTATGTGTCTCCAACATGGGATCAGTCTTCACTCTCTAATTCCTTATCACTTACTCACTGGGTTGGCAAAACACAGTACATTCAACCCTTGGAAGTGCCATGCGATAGAGGAGTATTGGTGACAAACAACATTCATTCTTTCTCTACCTGAACAGCACTTGGGTCATTCATGAAGGGGTGGGATGGGGGTGAAAGAGAGAAAAGACAAGGTGGACATGAACAGAAGAAAAACAGACATTTGTGGTCTGGAAATTGTAGTTTCTAGAGGCCAAACCAACATATACCATGAAGATGCCCTTTCTAGGGAGATGCAGGGAAAGAAACTGAGCAGTTTAAAGAGAATAAAATCATTGTACACAACTTGACCTAATTGAACTGTATCCATGTAAAGTTACATCTATTCATACCCTAATAGACCACTAAAGGTCTATTTCATCAAATCTGAGATTAAGTCTTCACCAAGCTTTGCAGATGACAAATAGTTAATATTTATTCTAGAATTCCCCTAATACTTTTCATATAGAAGGGTTTTGATCCACAAGTACCAACAGGACAGAACTTAAAATGTCATTAGCTGCAAATTCATTGGCAGGTCTGTACATCAGTAGTATGCTTTAAGCCCTTACTTTGTTATCTTTGGGGGGTAATAAGTAATACTTCCATCACAAGCTGACATTTTGGCAGCCAGTAAATCAGCCCCAACTTAATGTCCCTTTAAGCCAGTTTTATCTAGGAGTTTAAATTAAGCTTTTAGAGGAGAAGGTTGAGCTTTATAAACTTAATATAAACAAAAGCAATTCTTGTCCAGTTGGCTTCAGTATAATTGTACCGGATGCCAACTAGTAAAACTGGGGGGGGGGGGGGAAACGGATGGACTACACGGCCTGTTCTCTGCAAAGCACTATTTAAGTTTAATTGTATTGTAATTAAATTCTTCCCTCTTATAGTGTAACTTTAATATGCTTGGCTTTTGCACTTAGTATTGCAAATGGATGTCTCACTAATTGAAAAAACTATTGTGGAATCCTTGTTGCAGCCTTATTTTAGGAATCGTTTCAAGCATCCAGAGCAACACTGATTGGACAGTTTTGTTACGTACACACAGTACACGTACACCTTGCAACTTCAGAATGTGTTCTGGGCCTCTAGAATCACCTATCCCACAGTGCCTAAAAGCCCCTGCATTGAATAACGACTGTTTCCAAACATGAAGCAATGCATTGTGAAACAAAATTAAGAGGATCTGCAGGGTGTACTAGTGCAGCTGCACTGTTTGTGGCTTCCTAATCATATTATGAAATTCCCATTCTAGAATGCACTGGTTTCACTGGACATTAGTTGAAGATCTCATCCTAGATGTATTGTGCCATGGCAACAAGATTCTGCAAATGGTTCTTGAAGGCTAACTAGGAAAACTGCTTTTGGTGAACAATATTGCAATGCACAAAAGAGCTCAAATCATTCCAACTTATGTTTTTCTGCAGTGCTTGTTTACCTAGGCTAGTTGTTAATTGAAATGAAGAAAACTGAACAGTCCTATATTGCATAATCAGTGTGACTAATACACAGGATACCTGATTATTTTTAAGTCGGTCTCTCTATATAGATATGAATTTGTTCTATGGGATGGGGGGGAGGGAGATTTCTCCTTCACACCAAATTACTTAAATTTAAAGTGAGAACAGGGTTGTGTTTTGGTTTAAGTTTTATATCCTTGAATTTTGTAGGATCACAATGCTTGATTTGTTTAGAGCACATGGTATTACAAGCAGGGTAGTTCAAATATAGTAAGGAATTGTAAAGAATTGTGGCATCTTACAATTCTTCATTAAAACTACAGAACTCTACTATGGCAAGATATTTAAGTTCCTTTGTTTACCGATTGTTTATAATTTGACTTACTTTGCATGCTAGTAATTGTTCACAGAAGAGATTACTTAGTATTTTCAGAGTTGTAAGTTACCTCCAGTTATGAGGGCTTTTTAGAACTGTGCGCTAAATTTAGATTTGAGATTATGAAAAATTACCAAAATGCAGCATGTCTCATCCTATTAGTTCTCAGAACATTAATGCATGCTTTCCAGAACATGAACTGAAGCAAGCTATTTTTCTTTGCATCTCAAAGACATTCCCAGTGGAAAAATAGGAAAACATATGTACACAGTTGAGTTACTGCACCACACATCTCCAAAGGCAATGATTCACAACACAGGTGAACTACAGATTTTCAAGTCAACCATGATCATTTTCTGAAGTGATGAAATTCTTAGTGCACGAAATGCAGAGTTTGAGGCTTGCTTTGGAATGCAGACATCTCTAAGAAGGTACACTGCACAAGATATCATAATAACTGAAGAAAAGCAGTGTGTAATAAGCTAAATGCTGCATGCTTGGGAGTTTTAATTATGAGGGTATTACAAATAAGAATCAAACCAGTTACCAAACTGAAATAAAAACAATGACTTTTTTTTTAAAGCCACAAATGAAAGGCTTAGTGTGACTAAGGCTCGTCTACACATGCAGCTGCATCACTGCAGCGAGTCTGGTGAAGATGCTCTATGCCGCGGTCGGCATAGTTTGGCACGCGGCTCGCCAGGGTAAGCACCCTTGCAGGCCGGGCCAGTTTTATTTACCTGCTGACGGGGCAGGTTCAGCCGATCGTGGCCCCCACTGGCCGCGGTTCACCGTCCTGGGCCAATGGGGGCTGCGAGAAGCCACGGCCAGCACATCGCTCGCCCGCGCCGCTTCTTGCCGCCCCCATTGGCCCGGGACAGCGAACCGCGGCCAGTGGGGGCCGCAATCGGCCGAACCTGCCGCGTCATCAGGTAAATAAAACTGGCCCGGCCCGCCAGGGTGCTTACCCTGGCGAGCCGAACGTTGCCAACCCCTGCTCTATGCCAACAGGAGAGAGCTCTCCGGTCAGCATAATAAAACCACCTCCGTGAGAGGCGGTGATAGCTACATGGGTCGGAGAAGCTTTCATACAGACATAGCACTGTCCACTACGGCACTTATGTATGTGTAACTTAGGTTACTCAGGGGGGCGACCCCTGAGCAATGTAACTTATGCTGACGTATGCTATAGTGTAGAAATAGCCTAAATTGTATATATTCTTTACATACAGCTTAGAGACAATAAGCCTCTTATGTAGGAACCGGTGTTTAATTCATTATCAAGAGCTTTTATGCTCTACTGCAATAAAACCCAACAGCCTAAAGATACAGCAAGCCAAACCAGTTGCTGAGAGTGAGTGAGCTCATTAACTCTCAAGCAATCTACTGCACCAGATGAGAGGGATCTGTTCTCAACAACAAAACTGAGAAGGGAGTATCAAATATAAAGTTTGTGCTCTCCCTTAGAGACTGCCCCCAGCCACCCCCCCCCCCCAAAAAAATTGGGACTTTCATTCTATCTTCCAACACATAGGAAGATATGAAGCCACCCCCCAACTCAACTTATTGTAGTATTTCCTCCCTCACCCCATATTCCACTGTGAATCTGTGTCAGGGATTTCCCTCCTGCACCTCCTTCCCTGCCTCCCATGGGACCAGGGAATTTAATGGGAGTTAGGCACCTAACTCACTTGTGACCTTTTGTAAACCCCAGTAGGTGTCAATCTGCATCTTCAAGTGCCTCTGACTCATGGATTTTGAGCAAGTTACTTCACCTTTGTCAGTTTCCTGCACTTTTTAAATTGGGATATAACTCTAACTCATAGCTAAGTGCTTTGAGATCTCCAGATGAAAAGCTATAACAGTTCAGAGTTCTTACTGCGTGCAAGTCTTGGAGTTAGTGGGGTTATGAGCAAAAACTGAGCATGTTAGAACTCAAGTAGTGTGCAAGAATATAGAATCTTTTTACATCATGCATTTCCAGGTATTTTACTTGTTGTTTGCATGAAACAATTAATTTTAGATAAGCATCCTAGTGATCTAAAAAATTTAGAGCTATTCTTCCTTACCACGATGAAAGCCTTAAAAAGGGGGGGGGTAGATTTTCTGCCAAAAATGCTAAAGTAATTTAATTGTTGAAGCTTTAATAGCACTCTTACTTCAATCTGGCACTGACATTAATGACTCTGGAATAGAGCAAAATCAATTGCTCTCCGAGCCCATTCCACTTCTTTCACCCTAGAGCTCTGATGTGAATACAAACATACAGACTAACAATACCAGCACGATTAGGTCATTTGCATTAACTGTTATAAAGAAAGGAATAACTAGATTTATTTTGTGCCATTTTATAGAACTGCAGACCTCCATCACCATGGTGATATCTAGGCAGAGAGCAAGATAGGGTGTTTGTTTATTTTTAAGTCTTTAGATATCTCATTAAAGTTTGTTCCTTCAGGGATTTTTAAACAAATAGAGAAATTGATTTCTAGATAGAGCCACATTTGCAGCACACCGTTCTAGCTCTTGGTTCAAATAGTATATAAGGTATGTTACCCAAGAAGGGATCCCTCACTTTGTATTGAAATTCAGACTTGAAAAAAATCCTTAACTATAATTAAGCAGCCTTTTCTTCTGCAGCGTGAAAGCACACCAGAATGAGTCATCACTTCTATATTTTTACCTACTGTTTCCTCCCCCATTTCACAGGAGTTCAACTAAACTGGTTCCAATACCTTTTCTGGAAGTTATATCAGGTACCAAAGTGAGGCAAAGGCATTATAGCATTCTACTAATACATGATGGCTAAAGTTTAGTCTTATTTTATGACTTTTGTTTCCTGTACCAGCATGCAACTAATTACTGCTCAGCTCCTCCTTAAAGTTACAGTGATAGGACTATCTGATTTCCCTCCCCTGCCATGACTAAGACTACTGCTCCTCAAAAAAAGACTGCAGCCTAGCCTATTTTAAATTCAGTACACAGGCATGTATACAAGCACCAGAATCTCTTTAGTATGATATCACCCAATTACCATTCCCCTAAACTAGCTTATGTTACCTTTACCCCTACAACAAGAAGTCCCAACACTCCTACAATCTCTATACTAGGGAATTTCGGGGGGGGGGGGGGAAATCCCACCACGACATATGAACTGGTGCCAAATCACTTCAGCAACTCACTGCATTGAAAGAAAAGGTGCCATTTTTAATAAGGTCTAGCCTCTCTCAGGACCATGACTAAATTCTGTGGACATTCCACTACCTCACCAGTCATTATCCAGTGACAATGCAATCAGAACCCATAATGGACTAGCACAGTTAAAGAAGTGCCCCCATAATGGTAATAGTAATGCATTATATGAATACCAAATTAAGAGGGGAACCCTCACTTTAATCTTTCCTTCACTTAACTCCGGGAGGAAGGCCTCTTTCTTCCATGAGGTATGCTAGAGAGTCTAGCTAGACTACTTCACAGCACTTTTTCTGTTAGGCCCCAAAGCTCAATAGGATTAAGGATAAGCTTATGTTCAGAAGAGTTTAACACATTTGTATTAGTTTAGAGTTTCCAGTTACTTAAATGTTTGTGTAACCTTAGTTTTGTTTTTGGTTGTTTAAAAAAAGGTTACATTTGACTCTTGAAACGGTATTCACCACTGAGCTTTTTAACCCATGTCTAAAGTTTTTAGCCTGCATCCACATACAGCCCCAATTATTTACATCCAGCTGTGCAGGGTTTGAAGATAGCTAATAGGTGGTGCTAGAGGGAATGAGGATCACATGTTCACAGATAGTCAGTGTCACACCCTTTAGTAAAGTGACAGGCTTTATTAAGAGAACCCAAGTTATTTATAAGTAAGGTTTGTTACTAAAATTATTCCAACTTCTCACATTCTCTATTTTCCATTTGAACCTGCTAATGGCCCCAGTTACGTGATCAGGCCAAACAGATTTATTGCTAAATATTGGATGTTTGTAGAACAAATTTACGCTGGAATTTGTTAACACAGTGTTAACTGTCATTCTAAAACCACATAGCCAGCTACTAGCAATAAACTTGCAGATAGTAGCTGAAAGGATTTTTGAATGTTACTGCAGTGTTTAAATGAGGTGTGGGGAGGCCTATGGGAGTCAATTTGTGCAGCTTTTCTGGCCAGCTGGAAGTCCTTGAGTAAACTGGTTTCAGCAGAATGGAGTCCAGGAACAAGCACAAGCTTAATTTATACCTTCCACAAAAGAGCTGGCACCTCTGGTGATGGGGCAACACAAGACATAGGTTAAAAGTCACTAAAACATGGGACCCATCTGATACTGAAAGACACCAATTACATATTCATCTTCATCACAAAAAAAATGAGGCTGAATTGTGGCAACTGGTGAGAGAAAATGGCTGTGACATACTCACAATAGATTATTATTCCCCTCCCCCTTTAAAAAATATAGTACAGGAATTCATTTTATGAATGATAGCAACATTTTATTCTTTAATCCATTGGCAACAACAGTACAAGCTCTCTCACCATTTTTCCAGTTTACCTTAGCCCACCCTTGGAATACACATTGCTAAAGATGGAAGGCCACTGCCCAATCACCTGCAAAAGTTAATAGCAAGACAGCCACCTGATCATAATGAAAGTTCCCTGATCAATTCTCCAAAGTCCAAAACACAAGGGCATCAAGTTCTTTGCCAATATATTCACTCTCCATGGCCATTCAGCCTTTGGCCTCTACCAACATAATATTAAATTGTTACACTGACATCAGTCCAATATGATTGGCACCACCAATTTATTTCACAGCTAAGTGGGCAACTTTTAGTCACTATTGACCTAAGCTGGATAAAACCTGACATAGCATGAGGAGGCTCCATATTTATTATTAAGCTAATAAGACTGAGTGGCACAAGAGGTTAAGATCCAAGAAATGGATTTTAAGACAACAAAGACATTTAAGGGTAACATTTTCAAGATTGCTCACATGATTTAGAAGCCTACAGGCCACTGAAAGGCAGGTAGGGACTTTTGAAAGTTTTACCCTAGGTGATTTATTGTAAGTGAACAAGAGCTGATACTTGACACTCTGGAATAGTTTCCTTCACCATCCCAATTCTCATATACTACATGTATGTATATTTGTTACAATTCATCTTTTTAAAATTCTGCTTAATCACTTATGTTTAGTATTCACTTTTATAGTTAGACTACAAAATCCTTAAATGTTCCAAGAGTCCATACAGCAACTTCAATACAGTTTCTTCTCCATAAATATTTGATACAAGTCAGAACAATTCTACTGAATCCAAAATGAGTCCTAGTTCAGGGTTCTCATAGCAGTGTGAACTCAGCTGCAGAAGTCAGGTGCAGTGTTAAAAAATCCTGCACAAGGAAAGCTGGAGGGGGTAAAGTCTTTATAACTTTCATTTCTATTTTTGTGCATGAAGAATGTCACATTTCCATCAAGAGTTAGTGGCAGAAAGGCAATAAACTGTATCACAACTTCAGCCCTTTTGAGTTTGATACATTTTCTACAAAAATACCTTAAACGTCTCTATGGTGTAACTACTCTCCAAAAACACCATTTAGGATCATTCATACTACTCTATATGGTAATAGCTTCAAAGAGGTATATGAAAACACTTTCTACATATTGCATTAACATCTAGGATTTTGTGGTTTGGAGAATCCACATTCTGTTTTTAAGGTCAATCTAGGTACCATAAACTGTACTGAAATTGTGACGGGTAGTGATGTTGTTTGCTACATAGCTAGAGTACCATGCACTATATTGTTTGTGCTTTGCTGACTTATGCTGGAATAAGACTGCAGATACTGTTCTCTTGGACCCACAAAGTTCAGTGGGAAAGTCATGAGGCCGTCCCAATAAGCAGGATGTTAAAAGCCATCCTTCATATGGAAAGCACATAATACAGAGCATTGACATTTGAATTAAAGTCTAATTTCTTACATCTAGAAAGACAGACACTTGAAACAAAGTGATGAGAAAGGGCAAAGAAAACAGCTGTGTGGCTGGACACTAAGGGCTAGATATAAACTAACTGAAAAAAGGAAATGTCAGGTTAGAGATGTGTCTGCATCTTTAATCCATCTCATAGTGTGAACACAGCAGAGGAAAGTGTGATTTTAGACACTGTGGGCTGTTTAATGCCTCAGCATAAGGTGAGTTGACAGAGTGACAGACTTTGGGTTAATTCTCTAACCCAGATGTGCCCCAAGTGCAGCATGAGGTTTGACTCATACAACATTCCTTTCCTCTGTATGTAATTGCAGGCTGTGAACACGGTTTGTCAGCAGCAGGCTTTTATTGCTGGAGAACTCAAGAAAAAAAAATCCTAGGCATTTTTCCAAATATACAAGTATTATAATCAGACATTTTGTTTTTGCACTGTCCAAGAAGTTGCAAGAAGACTGACCTTAGCCCTTCAGTTAACAAAGCAGACCTGAATACTGCAGTCTAGAGATGCTTCCTCCAAACTTGAGCTTCACTACATGCTTGAGTTACTTTAAGTCAAACAGGGGTTCCAGCACTAACTTGGAATAGGCTACATTTATTTTAAAGCTATTTTAGAATGATGGACATGAGTATGGCAAGACTGAATGAGCTTCACAGTTCCCATGCTACTGAAATTCTGGAATAAATCAGAACAGTTTATGTTCCCCTAAATCAGGTGGTCAGCAAGACTACCACTGTCTTTTGAAGTCAGCTGTTAAGCCCCCAAGTGATTGTGGCCAAACCAAAAGCATGGAGACACATTAGATGTGTCCCAATTACAATGAATGAATGGAACAGTAGCCTGGCAGGATGCAATGCCCTCTTTCTCACGTCTTCAAAAAAGAAGTTAAAAGCTTTGTTAGTGTTCTGGGCCCAGAGGAAAAATGGAAGTCCAGCATGGCCAGGGCAAGAGGGCAGAATGAAGATGTAGAAGAATATAAAGCCAGAATAGGACAAGTAAGTTTTTCTCTATTAAGGTTGAGACAAGCATGATCTCACCACAGATGTGCCCGGAGAAGACAGGCTTAGCTGCCTATTTTCCTCTCTAGTTTATTACTGTCTTGTGCAACCCAGAAAGCAACAGCGCCTGAAGGGGCCCAGGAGAGCTCGGGGAGAGACTAAACGTGCTCACTCTTCAAGTCCGTGCAACTTCCCTCGTGCTCTTACCTGCGATGTCCCAGAGCTGCAGCCTCACCAGGGTCTTGCTGTCCCAGTGGATGACTTTGAGGGCAAAGTCCACCCCGATGGTGGCCCGGTAGTGCTGTGAGAAGAGCTGGTGCACGTACCGCTTGATGATGCTGGTTTTGCCCACGCCCAGCTCCCCGATCACTAGCACCTTGAAGAGATGCTCCCGGCACTCAGGCACCCTGGCGCCCCCGCCTTCTCCACCAGCCATTCTCACCGCCTCCCCCGTGCCCAGCAGAACCCGCCGCAAACTGCTGCTCCCAGGGGAGCTGCCAGCCGCAGCCCTCGGCAACGCGGAGCCCTGGGGAAGGGAGCCGGGACGCTCGGCCCTGCTTACACGCGCGGGCAGCTTGTTGCAAACTTTCTTCTTGCCCAACTACTTTCTACCGCTTGCAACTCTCTGCCCCGCCCCGGCTCGGGACAGGAATGCAACCACCTGACTGGAGTCACAGGACGCGGAAGCCCGGCGCGTTATAAAACCCCAGGGGGAGGGAGGAGAGTCGTGAGTGGCAGGGGGAGGAGCCCAGGCCCGGCCCGGCCCCTCCCCTCCCCACCCACTCCCCGGCCGGTGTCAGGCGCGGCAAGCGTGTCTGGCTCTGCCCCTGGGCGCTGCGCCGCGTGGTGCCCCATGAGCCTGGGCGAGCTCTGCCCTGTGCTCCCTGCACGCAGGGGGAGCCGGGCTGCCCCCGGCGCTGCCCGAGTCGGTGGGGGGCTGTGAGGAAGGGGCTGCTGGAGGAGAAGGGGGGCTGGGCTGCAGGAGGAGGCGGAGCAGGGACTGGGGCAGAGCCGGGTGCCAACGTGGTGGGGGGACTGGGGTCTATTCTTGGACCAGCGGGTGTGTTCGAGGAGCCAGTCCATGTGCGCACCGGGGTACCGGAGGGCTGGGTGATGGGACGATAAAGCCGGGGACGTTGCAGGAACAGGCCGGTGGGGAGTGTTGATGCGTGGTGGTGCTGCCTTGTGTTGTGTGAAAAGGGGGGCAGCGTTTGGAGTGAAATGGCTGCACCAGGCCCACTAGCACCCTTTTGTAGAGGGGTGTGCGGAACCGTTAAAAAAACATTCCTGAGGCTCCAGTCTGTTCATCAGCACCAGATACATGCCAGTGCCTCTTGGATAGCTCATCAGGGGCCAAGCTAGCCTTTCTTCCCCTCGGCCCCCTTCCAGTCCTGGATCGGATGTAGCTGTGGAGCAGCAAAGATTTACAAGGGCAAGATGTCAAAGCAAAGACTCTAGCGTTTTCCCCTCCTGCCTGTTGACATGCTCTGTGGCCTTGCCCCAGACAGTTCATCTCCTCCATTATCCTCCTCCCTTTGGCAAACAGGCACCCTCGCTTCCCTTTCTCTACCAGCAGTCAAGTTTTCTTCCATTTGGTTTTTCTGGAGAATATTATGGCAAAGGGGTGTTTTGTATAATCAAGTATGAGAGGGGTAGCCGTGTTAGTCTGGATCTGTAAAAAGCGACAAAGAGTCTTGTGGCACCTTATAGACTAACAGACGTATTGGAACATAAGCTTTCGTGGGTGAATACCTACTTCATCAGACGCATGTACAGTCAAGAGGCATTTCTTGCTAGATACCTTTAGATACAAAGGAAATTGGATTTAGTATTAAGCATTTCATAGGGACATCAGCTCATGGGAATAACATAATTTACATCTATTAATAAGCATGGAAGATATAATCCTCTAAAGGGGCTCACACAATAGAGGAATAAATGACATTCCCATTTGTTGATTTCTCATTAAAATGCTTAATTGTAAATCCAGTTCCCCGTGTAACTAAATTTATCCAGAAAAACACACTTCTTGTCATTATAAAACAGCTCTTTGCCATTGCAGAAGCCAGCATTAATTGCATTTGGTTTACCATGGTTCACCTATTTTTAAAAATGTATCTGCTGCTGAACATAATTGAGCAGACACTTGTTAGTGTCTGACATAAAAGTATGACAGGATCCCTGCCCTAAGGACTTTATTATCAATGTGTATAGATAGAACGATGATGCATTCAGTATAGATGGAGGTGGGTGAGAAGAATACTTGGGTGTCAAAACACAAGGATAGAATTGATGTTGGGAGACTGGTTTTATTTTATGCTTTCATGTTAGGTTTTCAGTCATTTGTCATGCTACATTAACTTCCAGAGTTTTCTTTTTTAAAAACGGTATTATAGAATTGTCAGACTGGAGTGGTAATAGGAAGCATCTGAATTCAGATTAGGGGCAGAATGCTAGCCAAAAGGAGGAAACCAAAGCTGGTAGGCACACATGGACAGCAAGGCTGTTCTGGGTGGTGTGGCAGAAGGTGCAGATTCTCCTGTGGGAGGGACAAAAACAGGCATGGGAGTGAGTGGAGTTGGTAGCATCAGACATGCACTGGAATGTATTAATAAGAAGAGCTACACTTACACTGTACTTATCTTGCAGATTGTAGGATTGTTTTCTAAACAAATAAAAAATTAAGACTTACTAAAACCTGTAACAAGATCATCACGCCTTCTTTTCTCAAATTCATGTAATCAAATTCAAATCAGCAGTTTAATATAAAATTTATATAGGGATCAATAAGATTTAACAAGTCTATCAGGCCTGATTCCGCTCTCATGCTGGTTTTACACCTATGTAATTTTATTGACTTCAGTGGTGTTATTTCTGGCTTACAATGATGTAAGTGAGAAGAGAATCAGGCCCACATCAGGACTACTACCAGCAGCCAATGGAGATTTTCCTTTAGCTCCATGGTGGAGCTTCAAAGTACTTCAAGTACTTTGAACTTTAAGTGTCCTGGTTCAAGTTTCACCTGGCATTAAGGTGAAGAGACAAAAAATGAAAGTGGTCCTTCGTTTGACATGCGTAGGTGGTGATACTCAACACAGGTAGAGAATCCCTGAAACTCTGTTGCTGACAACGACAATAACACACTTACCACAATGAAAGGGACAAAGTTACATGAAACCTTTGCAAACACCTCTGTGCACATACATGTGATTAATTACTGGGGTTAATGGTGGGCAAATGATGTGAACAGTGGATTCAATCCACTCACCTGGCTGACATATAAAAGAGTGTGTTGTGGGACAGAAGAATACAAAGAATCCATGGCACCACCCAGAAACTCCTGGCACACAGACAAATAAACCAGGCAGTGAGTTGGCAGCAACTTTTGTGAAGAAGAGTGCAGATATACACATACATGCAGTTACATGGTGTGAATGCAACAACCAAAAACTGAAAGTAAAGCCTGAGAGATAGCCAATAAAGCTTATCTTTCTCCTTCAGTCATTAGGGAATCTGACTAGTTTTAAATATGGGTTTCACATACAGTCAAATATAATGCTCTTTCTTGTGTAGAAAAGGATAGGAACATTTTTAACTTTCCTAGCATTTCCTTATCACCCTTCTGGTCTTCCTCCCTGAAGTCCTCCATACCTTCTCTTTAGAGACACATCACCCTCAGGACTTTCTTCATTCTTTCCTCCTATTTATAAAGGTGGTTATCCTATTAGGGAAGAGAAATCATATCATGTAATTAAGTGAGCAATCACACAACTCAAATAATAAATGGGGCTGTCGATTAATCACAGTTAACTCATGCGATTAACTCAAAAAAATTAATTGTGATTAATCTCAGTTTTAATCGCACTGTTAAGCAACAGAATACCAATTGCAATTTATTAAATATTTTTGATGTTTTCCTACATTTTCAAATATATTGATTTCAATTACAACACAGAATACAAAGTGTACAGTGCTCACTTTCTATTATTATTTTTGATTACAAATATTTGCACTGTAAAAATGATAAGCAAAAGAAAGTATGTTTCAGTTCACCTCATACAAGTCCTGTAGTGCAGTCTATCGTGAAAGTGCAATTTATAAATGTAGATTTTATTTGTTACATCACTGCACTTCAAAACAAAACAATGTAAAATTTTAGAGCCTAGAAGTCCACTCAGTCCTACTTCTTGTTCAGCCAATTGCTAATTCAAACAAGCTTGTTTACATTTGTGGGAGATAATGCTGCCCACTTCTTATTTACAATGTCACATGAAAGTGAGAACAGGCATTCGCATGGCACTTTTGTATCCGGCATAGCAAGGTATTCATGTGCAAGATATGCTAAACATTCATATGCCTCTTCATGCTTTGGCCACCATTCCAGAGGACGCATTTCCATGCTGATGAAGCCTGTTAAAAAAATAATACGTTAATTAAATTTGTGACTGAACTCCTTGGGGGAGAATTTTATGTCTCCTGCTCTGTTTTACCCGCATTCTGCCATATATTTTATGTTATAGCAGTCTTGGATGATGACCCAGCATACGTTGTTCGATTTAACAACACTTTCATTGCAGATCTGACAAAACACAAAGAAGATACCAATGTGAGATTTCTAAAGATAGCTACAGCACTCGACTCAAGGTTTAAGAATCTGAAGTGCCTTCCAAAATCTGGGCGGGATGAGATGTGGAGCATGCTTTCAGAAGTCTTAAAAGAGCAACACTCAGATGCGAAAACAACAGAACCTGAACCACCAAAAAAGAAAATCAACCTTCTTCAGGTTGATTCAGGTAATGAAAATGAAACATGCGTCGGTCCGCACTGCTTTGGATCATTATCGAGCAGAACCCGTCATCAGCATGGACGCATGTCCCCTGGAATGGTGGTTAAAGCATGAAGGGACATATGAATCTTTAGTGCATCTGGCACGTAAATATCTTGTGATGCCGGCTACAACAGTGCCACATGAACACCTGTTCTCACTTTCAGGTGACATTGTAAACAAGAAGTGGGCAGCATTATCTCCTGCAAATGTAAACAAACTTGTTTATCTGAGCGATTAGCTGAAAAAGAAGTAGGACTGAGTGGACTTGGCTCTAAAGCAGGGGTTCTCAAACTTCATTGCACCACAACCCCCCTTCTGACAATAAAGTTACTACATGACCCCTGGGTGGGGGATGGGGGGGTTGGAGCCAGAGCCCTGCTGCTCCGGGTGTGGGGAAAGGGGGCCACAGGCCAAGCCCTGCCACTCTGGGTTGGGGTGAGAGGGGGCTGCATCCCGAGCCCCATTGCCCTGGGTGGGGGTGAAGCTTGGGCTTCAGCTTCAGCCCTGGGTCCCAGCAAGTCTAATGCTGGCCCTTAACGACCCCATTAAAACCCCCACTTTGGGGTCCCGACCCACAGTTTGAGAACCGCTGCTTTAAAGTTTTACATTGTTTTATTTTTGAATGCAGTTATATTTTGTACATAATTCTACATTTGTAAGTTCAATTTTCATGGATAAAGAGATTGCACTATAATACTTGTATAAGGTGACTTGAAAAATACTATTTCTTTTGTTTTTTGCAGTGCAAATATTTGTCATCATAAATAAATATAAAGTGAGCACTGTACACTTTGTATTCTGTGTTGTTATTGAAATCAATATATCTGAAAATGTAGAAAACATCAAAAATATTTAAATAAATGGTATTCTATTATTGTTTAACAGCATGATTAATTGCGTGATTAATCACAATTAATTTTCTTAATCGTGCAATTAATCATGATTAATTTTTTAATCACTTGACAGCCCTAATAATAAATTCTGAAAACAAATGCTCCAGAGTACTCGATAAGAACAGGTTTAAATATTTTTGAGCAATTACAAGTAACAAAAAAGTCTATAAAAGCCGGGATGTGTTCACAGACAATTCACAAACAGAAAAAGGCCAAATGTGACTAATAAATTGTTCACAATTAATAGTTTGATCAGCTCTAATTACATTACAACATGCCAGACAAATAGCAATGGATCTTGCTGAACAAATAATTTGCCTTAATTTCATTATTATTCATTTCATCTAAGTTGGCTGTAATCAGTGTAGAACAGCTTGGCAAAATTTGGATAGCGAAATTCAATCAGTTTATGCAGTCCTGTTACCCTTCTGTCTCTGCATAGTGCAGTATAATCAACCCTGCATGAGATTACAGAATAAAGTATATAATCGCTATCCACCTAGTGCATGGCAGATAATGTTTGTATTGTGAACTATATTTTGGTGGCACACGGTCTTTTGCATGGAATTGTATTTTTCAACTGGGTCCTCTGTGCCAGTGAAAATCCCTCAGTGAATAAAGAACATTGGCATTACTGTAGAGTAATTAGCATTATACATTGTTTCCTTCAATTGCCTGCACTGAGGGACTTGGATAGGGTTGTCATGATGCCATTTTTTAACTGGCTCAGCTGATTCTTCTCATTTAAAATCAGGTGCCAGTATCATATTTCAACTAGCAATTGTAAACGCCTTTTGTTTTTCTTTTCATACACTGGACATTTCAAGAATTACTCCATGAATGAGAAGAGGAAATGAAAGCTTGACAAAGTGGTGCTGTTGTAATCCCTCTCACTTAGCCTGAAGGCTGAAGAATAGGATTTTTTTTAAAACTTGATTTTCTACCACAGCCCCTGGTTGATCTTGGCCTGCCCATCCCATAGGGGCACTGTGCTGAGTCACATACTTGTCAAGTTTCAGAGTAAAGGTGATAGATGGTGCCAAAGGAGGTCAAGTTTGAGTAGGGGATCTTGCTCTTTCCCTGGCCAGATGCCGGGGACATTAAAATATTTTTCCAACTGTAAGTAACCTAAAGACCATTCAATCATGGATACAAAAAGTTGAATAAAACAAAATTTCTATAAAATGTAGTGGTATTGCTTCTCCATGTTTTCTTGTGTATCTCTTTCTTCAAAACTGTCTTTTCCAATCTCTCCTCCACCAATTTGTCTTCTCTCCCCTCCACCATTTTGTCTTATCTCTCTTCTGTCTTCCCCATCCTGATTATATTCATTCTTCACTTTACCAAATCTTTTGTCTTCTCCTCTCTGTCCCCCCTTTGTTTTCCATTTATATTCTTTTTTCTTTTGGCTACTCTCCTTCTCTCTACCACTACTTAGGCCTTCCGTTCTTCTCCCCTGAATCCTCCCTTTCCCATCCCATCCCTCTATTCTTTCCTCTATGTTCCTCATCCCCTAATCACTCACTTCCTCTACCCAGATTACAGTGAGAAGGGACAGAAGGGCCAGCCAGCCAGGAGAGGAAAACTGCAGTAAGCAACCTCTCTTCTTCCACAACACTTCCTCTCTCCCCTGTAGTTGCACTGGCTGTGAAATCTACAGCCAGCCTGGCCTGAGTAGCTTGGATAACTATTGGGCAGATGTACTACTAGAGTTAAAGGGAATTGTTTACTTCCAAGCCACAGAGCTCAGGACCACTGTGTGGAAGCTAGTTCAATCCAATGACTGAATTCATTTCCATGGACCTTTACATAGCCTCCCCACCCGCTCCAATCGGTAGCTCCTCTGTGCTGTCAGTCTGTGGACACAAAAGCTGTGTGGAGTAAAATGGAATCAATGGAGTAGCCAAGACTGCTCAGTGCTGCCAGCAGCAGGCCTGGTGACAGGAAGTCAAATTTAGGTTGCATAGGCCTCAATAAGGCCTAGTCCTGTGAATAAATAAGTATATGCTTAACTTTGTGCACAGTCTGCATTCCCAGTCACTTCAATGAGATTACTCATGTGCATAAAGCTAAGATTGTGCATACGTATTAGCAAGGTTGAGACCTTATTTTCTACAGTGCAACAAAAAATACAAAGCAAGAACATTCTATGACCACCAATATAACTAATAGCACAGATTTAAAGACATAATATATACTTATTTCCTGCCTAAATATGTGCCATTTTTTAATTTACACTTCATAGGTGCTGCTGAAAATATGGATGCCATCTGTACTCCAATTGTACCAAACATAGTTCAGATGCCTGGAGACATTAAGCAGAGTAATGAAAACGGTACATTGGTGAGTCTAAAAAAATAAAACAAAACATAAAGATTCTCCTTGCTAGAACATATAAAATAAATACTCTTTGATCATCAAAATAGTTGAACACAGTAAATGTGGCAGAACCAGGCATATATCCAGGCGTGACAGATGAAGGGGTCTGCTTCAAAGAAGAACAGAAACAAGCTTGGAGGAAGTCACATTGCCTTCAATCACTATGTGAGTCCAGCACGAGTGTGGAAAGAGACCTGCTGATTGAATTTTGCCTAGAGGATGGAATGTTTCCCCACAGACTGATTTATGACCAATCTTTGAAGAGAAATGGCTTTTGTAGCAAAGCTTTGGCTGCCTTTTTTATGTGGTGATTGAGCTTACTTGCTCCCTGATCTACATGGCTCTTATTAATCACAGGCATTCTGTGCTGGGCCGATTTCATCATGATGTCTGTTCTTCTTTTGAAAGTCCTCTCTGCAATCTTTGCCATAATCATGTTTGGTGGGTGAATTTATTGTTGGCTGAGGGTGGGAGAGTGTGAAGCATAAAATACTCCCGCCATGTTCTCTGACTGCTTGAATCTCTGTTCCCTGGCTCAGAGCTGAGGCAGTTAAATGAAGTAAGAGAGTAAACAAGGAAAGGGGCAACAACATCATCTTAACCCTTTATCTACAATTCCATAAACTCTGGCTAGGAGAGCAACTGTATTCAACCCACTCACTCCACTGTAGCAGTAGGGGCAGATCAGGAAAAGAGGAACAGCTTTATAGTCACCTGGAATTTTTTATATCTATTTCATACTGTAGCTGAAACTGAAAAACCCCAAACCCATCCCCTTTCTTCATCATCATCATCATGCTGGAGAAGATAAAGATTAAAACATTGAATGTCAGGAAGATGCTGGAGATTTCCAATACTACATTCATGTTGGTGAGCCAATCAAAAGATTGATAATATTCTTTTATAGTTGTTAGACAATCTCAGACAATAGATGTACTAACTCTGTACCATACCACATTATATCTATAGCTACAGAAATATGACTGAAGTCAGATATGAAATATTCAATTACAAAATGACACTATTTCTCTCATGAAGAGGCTAGATTACGAAATATTCAGAATTACAAAATATCTCATAAAAAGTGTGATTTCTAAAAAAAACCAAGCATCAACTGTATGGTTTACAGATATCTATTAATGGTCCAAATCTGCTACCCTTGCTTAATGTGAGTATGCGTGACAGACTCGCCCCCCACATAAACTAATTCACACAAGCTCAATATATCAAAAATTACTATATTAAGTTTTAATCAGAGAAAAATTATTACATTGGAAAAAACTGAAAATGGTATCATTTATTCTAATTACTTCACAGAGTCAGAAAAAGTGTCCATTTCTCTCCTCAACCAGAAACAAATAAATCCCCAGTCTACAGGGCCGGCTCCAGGCACCAGCTGAGCAAGCTGGTGCTTGGGGCTGCAGACTGTTCGAGGCGGCATTCTGCCCAATCCTAGGGCGGCACGGCCACTTTTTTGTGTGTGTTCTTGTTCCTCTCTGGCCGCCCTGTAGGGGGCGGCGGCGCGGAGAACCAGAGCGCCCTGCAGGGCAGTCCTCTTCCTTCCCTCCCCGCCGACCGGAGCGGAGCCCTCGCGGCAGGCGGCAGGAGGCGGCGCAGTGGGAGGGGCCGCGTGGCAGCGCTCCTGCTGTAGCCCTGGCCACCCCCTTCTCTCTCTCTCCCGCCCGCTCCCTCCCTCTCCCCCCCCCCCGGCCGGCCCCCCGGCACCCGCGCCCTGCCCTTGTTTTTTTTTTTTTTTTTTGCTTGGGGCAACCAAAAAGCCAGAGCCGTCCCTGCCAGTCTAGCAACCAGTTAAGCATGTGTTTAACTGAATGCACCGTGAGTAGTCCAAACCACTTCCATGAGATTACTCATGTGCATAATGCTAATCACATGCCACCAGGGCTTTCCTTTCTGCAGTGCAACACAAAATACAAAGCAATAACACGTCATGACCACAAATATAACTAATAACATCTATTTAAACAGATAGTACATACTTACTTCCTGCCTAGATATGCACTGTTTTTATTTACTCGTCATAGCTGCACATGAAAATATGGATGCTGTCTCTACTCCAACTGCACCAAACATAGTTTAGATACCTGGTGACATTAAGGCCATGTCTATATGTACAGCACTGCAGTGGCGCAGCTGTACCAATAGAGCTGTGCTGCTGCAGCGTGTGTGGTGAAGATGCTCTATGCCAACGGGAGAGAGCTCTCCTGTCGGCATGAAAAAACACCTCTGCGAGAGGCAGAAGCTATGTCGGCAGGAAAGCGCTTATGCCATCGTACTTATGTCACTCAGGGGAATGGTTTATTCATAGGCAGTAATGTAGACATAGCCTAAGTCACTAAGAATGGTGATAGCAATATATTGGTGAGTAGAAAATAAAACCTCACGATTCTCCTCACTAGAAAATATAACAGTCACTGTTCGAGCATCAAAATAATTAACATAGTATATGTTACATGCCCTTAACTATGAACATATTTAAAATATTCATAATCAAAATAACACTGTACCCCTACAAAAAATGTTCTGCAATACATTCTTCATTGTATAGTCCTGCTCTCTCTAGCACCCCAAGAATACTAGTAACTTAGACAGGCACACATTATTGATTAATTAGTATTGTTATTATTTATTATTTATTTATGTTACCATAGTGCCTAGAAATCCCAGTCAAGGACCAGGACCCCACTGTGCTAGGCGCTGTACAAACACAGAACAAAAAGACAGTCCCTGCGCCAAAGAGCTTACAATCTAAGTATTAGATAAGAGACAACAGATGGATACAGACAGACCAACAGAGGAGTACTAGGAAACAAAGAGACAATATAGTAGGCTGTGGTCTCAGCACACCAGCTCCCATGTGCAAGTGGCACAAACAGGTAACCAGTGCTTGTTAGCTTTCAGTCCTTGTTAGCTACAGTCCAGATGTAGCAGCATAAAGTGTCTCATGAAAGGGAGCAATAATATCAGTATAATCTTTCAGAAGAATTAAAGATGGGAACAAGCTGTGAAATTCTGATCCCGAAGGGGAGTGGAATTAAAAGCTTTGTTCTGGATTCTCTTCTGTACCCAGTGTCCAATGGGCTGCTCTAAAGTCCCCTAGGAGCTATCCATCAGTTCTTCTCTGGCCAGACTCCATCTCACCCCTGACACACACTCTACACTGGAAGCTCCAGGGGGTGGTACAGGAGCTGGCTTTGCTGACTCTGACAGTTATGGGTATATCTATGCTGCAAAGAAAAAACCCTGCTGCAGTGAGTCTCGGAACACAGGTTTATTGACTCAAGCTTGTGCTATGGGGCTAAAAATAGCAGTGTAGATGTTCCCGCTTGGGCGGGAGCCCAGGTTCTGAGACCAGCATCTGCACTGCCTATTCATAGTCCCGTAGTGCAAGCCCTGCAAGCCCAAGTCAATCTCAGAGCCCAGGCTCCAGTCCGAGTGGGAATGTCTGCACTGCTATTTGTAGTCCTGTAAAGTGAACCCAAGTCAGTTGACTTAGGTGCTGAGACTTGCTGCCACAGGTTTTTTTTTTCACAGTGTATACATACCTATGACTCCCCCAAGCTGGAAGAAATCCCCAGATGAGGAGATCTGGTGGCTTTCTGGACCCTTTGTGCTGCCAAAGCATCGCCAAAGGGTTGGAGTAAAGGAGAGAATTTAATCCATCATGTTTAAAATGTAGTGAGAAAAAATAGCAGCTAATTATGAATACCTGTGATCTCAGTCTGACAGCCCCATTATCATCCCTCCTTTCCTCTCCCTCTGCCCAAACCCCTCAGCTACTCAGCCATACAAGCCAGCTAGAAGTCATGTAGTCAAAGTATAGGTCCAAAACTTTTTGGAACAGGATGAGTTTTTCTTCCACTTGGAAAAGATAACTCTATTCAGCCAACTTCTCTGCCTGTAGCAAAGTCATTTCTCTCATCATCTCCTTTATTAATTTTTATTTTATTCATTTTTTTGTGGACTCGTAACATTATACACTAAAATATTATGTTAAATTACAGTTGTAAAGTCAAGTCAAGAGCTCAAGAGTTAGGAAATGATAGAATTAAGATTGCCCTGTGCAACCTTAATTCAGCCTCCCTTGTTCATATGAATGATAATCTTTAATTACATGTACACACACAATTTTTTCCAGAGGACCCTTTCCTCTTTCAGTGTAGAGAATGGATAGTGCTCACAGTCTCCCTGTTCTCTATTCCTATGCCTTGTGCCACAGCAGACCTTGGATGCCAGATGCAACAATTGAGGGGAAGCCCTGATCAGCTCCTGGAGTCCAGGGATGGGCCATACCCACTACAGATGGACTCTTGGGGAAATTTAGCTGCCATACTCTGACAAGTGTGACAGGCTGTGGCCCTCCACTCCTATCTTCTCATATAAATGGCTCTGAATCCTCCAGTTCGTGACCACCATTGTGTACTTTATTTGTGTTTTATCAACCATTACCCTCTTCAGTCCTGTGCAGCAATTCTATTTACAGTGTCATACAATCATAAGAGAGGGAAGAGATCTCTCCACACAGAGCTGTCCCCTTACCATGGCTGGCTGGTCAGCTGACCGGCCTGCCTTTCTTTCTCTCCTTCCCTCTCCTCTCTTCTCCTCTCCTGGCACTTCCTTCCTGTGCTCGTTTTCTACTCTTGCAGGCTAATTAGCTCTTTAGTTCTCCTCAGCCCAAACTGATCTAGAAATTAGCCACTCGTTCCCTCACTCAAGCCCTCTCTGGGGGAACTATTTGGATTTACAATGACCAGAGTGCTGATTGAGCTGCTGGTTCTCAGCACTCTGCCACACAAGACTTTATGGAACGTATGAACTGAGATGTCTTGAAGGCTTATAATTTTCCCAAATTTGGGCAGTTTTTCATGAGGCTAGTAAAAGGCACATCCATAATACCAAGAGAATCCTCCTGCCAATGTTCAATTCCTGCTCAATGAAATGTCTGTTATAAAAATTAACATGAGCCATTGTCCCCTAACTTCATTCTGACAAATGGCTCAACTGTTTTTGCTGAAGTGTTCTGGAAATATTTGGCCTAACACAGATACCTGGCATGAAAAATCATTGCTAGTAAAGTTCGCAGATGACACAAAGATTGGTGGTGTAGTACACAGAGAACAAGTTACTCGTACAGAGTGATCTATATCACCTGGCTAAATGGTAACAATCCAACAAAGTTCATTTTATTGCCACCAAATACAAGGTAATACATTCAGGGGAAAACAATGCAGGTAATAACTGTAGGATGGGAGACTCTATCTTGGAATGCAGTTCTCAGAGAAGGCCTGGGGGTAATCATAAATCACCTCAGTATTAGCTGTCAGAGCAGTGCTGTGGCATAAAGGGCTAATGTGATCCTTGGATGTATAAAAAGTGGAATACCATGTAGAAGTAAGGAAGTGATCTTGCCTCTGTTCATGCATTGGCAAGACCAGTACTAGAATCCTGTATCCCATTTTGGTGCCCATCAAGGATGTGGAATTCCTGAAGAGAGTTCAAAGGAGGGCCACAAAAAAGATTCAGTGGCTGGAAAATAAGCTTACGACGTGAGGCTTAAGGAGTTCAACTTATTCAGTGTATCGAAGAGAAGGTTGAGAGGTGAGTTGATCGCTGCGTATAGGTATTTACATATGGAAAAGAGATCTGACAGTGGGGTGCTCATCAATCTTGCTGGCAAAGGCATTACAAGATCTAATGGCTAGAAGTTGAACTTTAGACCAATTCAGTATTGCAATAAGATGCAATTTCCTAGCAGTGAGGGTAATTAAACATTGGAACAGCTCACCAGGGGAAGTGGCAGACTTGCCATCACTTGGAGTTTTTAAGACAAGATTGGATGTTTCCTTAAAAGATATGCTATATTCTGGGAGAAGTTCTGTGGCCTGTGTGCACAGTAGATTGGGCTGCATGGTCGTAGTGGTCCCTTCTGGCTTTGGAATTTGTGAATCTATGAGTCCCCCTGTTCATCCCCTTCCTTCATAGGCCACAGGGGGAAACGGAATGCCTGAATTGCCCTCCACATGCTCATAACACTCTCAGCTCCACATTAATCAAATAATCATATCAAATCTCATGCTTCAGGGCTTCAGTCAGTCTCCTTCAGGCATTAGGAAAGATATAATTGTCAGATGTATTCTGGTTTTGTTTCATTGGTTTGGGGTTGGTTGTTTTTTTCCCCACCTTCCTCTGAAGAATCAGAAGTTGGCCACAGCTGGAGGTGGGACACTAGATGTGGTGAAACAGTGCTCTGAGGTGGTATAGAGAATACTCTTTCGTAGGTGCCAGGCTGTGTGCCCACATGCAAAGGATCAAATTGATTGCCAGATTAGGGGTCAGGAAGGAATTTTCTCCCAGGTCACACTGGCAGGAGGCAGTGGGTGGGCATTGCCTATCTCTGCAGCATGTGGTGTAGAGTGCCTTCTGGGATCACCTGGGCATATCTTACCTGATCAATCCCTGCCATCACAGGTGCCTTGTGCATTGGTGGCACCTCAATCTCTCCTGTTCTCTGCTAGTGGAACACTACAGTTTTGTCTCCGGAGGACTGAAATGCTTTAGTCTAACTTAAGTCATTGGGTTCAGTGAAGGGGTAGCTGGGTGAGATTTAATGAGCTATGTTATACAGGAGGTCAGATTTGATGATCTATGGTCTCTTCTGGCCTCGAACTCTCTGAAATCTATAAACCTATGATCCTTTCCATTAAATGTCTTTAGGGAATGTGGGTATGGTGTGGGATCCCTTCTCTGTTAGTTAGTTCCAACCTCCCACCCCTTGCCTTGGGGTGAAGGACCCTTCTGCAGCCTTGGGGAGGCAGGGATTTAGCCTGAAATCATGCCACTTTTATGAGCCAACAAACAGTTCCAGTGCCACACCAGCATTAGTCCCTCAATTACCAGTCAGTGCACCTCCTTCCCTTTCGGCTCTGGCCAATTATGACCCGTGAAGCAAGCTCATGGTGGCAGTGGTGCTGGAACCAATTTAAATGGGGGTGCTGAGAACCACTGAACCAAACTGTAAACCCTGTATATAATGGAATTCACTTCAAGCCAGGAGGTGCAGCAGCACTCCCAACACCCCTAATTCCAGCACCTATGCATCGTGGCCATACAGATAGGCTCTTCCCTTAGCACGTTCCCCTGCTCTGAGCTCAGACTCCCAGTCTGTGGTGTCCCTGCACAGCATGTGCCCTCTCTAGCAGCCTGTGCAGTCCTTTCTTGAATCTTAATCCCATCCTCCAATCTAGCCAAGAAGAATTGGCAGCAGCAAGTAGGGATGGGGGTCTCCTGCCAGCTCTCTAGCCAGCCAAGGCTCTCAAGCAGTGGAGTGGCCAGCTTCTCTTGTCTGCCCTTCCCCTAGCCAATCAGGGCTCAGAGGACAGGGCCAGACTCCAGAACACTGCTGCTGATCTGTGGAGTGGGACTGCAGAGTGGGTATTTATCCTTTCTCCCTACTTTTTATTTATGTATTTATCATTAATTATTATTACTATTATTATTTTATATATACATATCAGCGGAAGCATGGCCTTCTAGCTTCTGCGTTACTTAGCAATAAGGCAGTTAAACAGATACAAGCTATATTCAATCTGGCTGAAGTGCACATTTATTCTCTGAACCACTCTATAATCTAGGGAGAACTCACTGCCTACACATTTTTAAACATTCTGAACATAATAGAGAATGAAGGGCTGGTTCTAGGCAGCAGTTCTGACAACATAAAAGCTTGTTTAATATTCAGGGCGCACATTCCTAAAACGTTGATGTACCTTTTAAAACATCTCACTGCACATCCACGCCTCACTGCAGATTTTATTTTTAAGGTTCTGACTTGTCTCCTGTTCCTTTGATTCATCAGGCTTCAAAAATGGTAAATGTTGGCGAGGAAACTACTTAACAGAAAACAAATAAACAAACTAAAAAGACCAAAACCAAAAACCAAACAACTACAGAGAAATTTCCCGTTTCACATAGAGCTTCCCATTTTGCTAAGGTTTACTGTATTTCTTATTTTACTAACTTTGTCCTGGCCCCTTCAAGGTCCATATCTTTGACCTTTTCTGCAACTGGAATAACAATCATCAAGGCCAAATGCTTGGAATGGGGAATATTGCTGTTCGGGTTATTTTTCAGTAGTCCTCTTGGTCAAGTTACTTTACTAAGACCCTGATCCTGCAAAGACTTAGACATGTGCTCAGGTTTATGCACTGTGATTTCAATGGGGCTACTCATAGGGCATAAATTAAGCATATGCATTAATCTTTGCTGGACTGAGGGTACCGAATGCCCTCAACATCCATGGAGCAGAGCTGATTTTGACTGATTAGTACTTATTAGTATTCAAAACTCTTCCATACAAACACACAAGGCTTCTGTTGGATTACATACCTTAGCCTTAGGGCCCTTCTTCCTGATGAATAATTTGCAATGCCTTATAATCTTTTTGCTGGCATTCTGTCTCACCATAGTAACATTGGTTATGTAAGAATCCCTTCACTTGTGACTCTTTTGTATTTTGTGAGCATGGTCTATTTATTTCAGAGCTCCTGTTCTTCACAGTTGATCATTATATATAATTCAAACGCAATTAATTCAGTGTAGACAGCTCACAGGACAGTCAAGACAGTACCTTAGCAACCTCTCTCTGTGATTTTGATTTTTTTTAAGATTGCAAACAGATATTGTCTTGGAGTTTAGTAGAGGTGGCTTATTAATCATAATGAGGAGGCAGCAATTACCTTTTTAGTCTAGGAATTTGGAAGATGCTAAATGATTTCCTAGAGTTCATTGGATGAACTTTCATCCAAGGCTGTTTCAGCACACCATAATTGATTTTCCTAGTGTAGTTCGGAGATGCCAGTGAAACTTGACAGAATGATGAGTTCCTAAAATTGCACCAAGTAACATCACAAACACAAACTCAATTATGGCAAATTTTAAAGAAATGAAAAAAAGATCTGATACAATGTACATATTTGTGCCTCATCTCAGAAATTTTAGTATTGTAAAAATAAAAAGGCCTATACTAAAGAGAAGCTATCCTGAACAAGACTGGGAAGTAAATTCTAATGAGAACACTTCAAATAAAACTAGCTAGAATCACAAGAATCACTCCAAAAACAGTGCCAGATCACAACAAAGATAGGGAGACAATGAGAAGCTATCACTGAGCCAGATTCCTCAAAGGAAGTGTTTATACAAGTGTGATGGGGCACCTGCCCCACACTGGGCTCTAAGGGGTTAATAGAGACCTAGAGAGGCTGAGCAGGAGGCAGTCAATCAGAGAAGGGCTGAAGGGAGCAGCCAATCAGGGCCAAGAAGGCCCATATAAAAAGGGAGCTGCAGCACAGAGGAGGACTGTTCTCTGCTGGGAGCCCAGGGAGGAAGGCCTGTGTCTCTGGAGGGCTGAGAGAACTGACAGCACCCTGGACAGAGCAGTGCTGCTAGCAGGGACCAGGGGCGTGAGAGACAGCTCCTGGCTGGCTGCTGGAGTTTGCAGGCTGAGGCAAGGGCAAAGAGGATGTTGGGGCCACAAGGAAGTGGCCAGACAATTTGCTGCATAGCCACTAAGGAAAGTGGCTGAACAGCAGATTGCAGGCCCTCCAGAAAGGGGCAGCACAGTGTGTGGTATGGCTGGAGGGCTGTGTTGCTCAAGAGGATGTTGCGGTCCTTGGAGAGATGTGGGTCCTAGAGCAGGAGTGACAGTGGTGAAGCACCATCTGAAGAGGGCATACTAACATGCAGAGCTAATTCCCATGACAGCTGGCAGGAGGAGCCAGAGTGGTGAGTGAACCCTGTTACAACAATCTTTCTCTCTCCATCACTCCCAAACCATTGTAGTTTAGGAGAGGCAGCATAGTCTAATGGACAGGCCATTAGACTTCCATTCAGGAATTCTCTTTTGTGTTCTACCCCTAGATCTGCCCCTGACATGTGAGCTTGGGCAAGTCATCTCATTTCTCTGTATCTCAGTTTCATCATCTATATATTGAGATAATGATACTTACTTTCCTTTGAAAGTGATTTGAGATCTATGGATTAAGAATGCTCTATAATCACTAGTATGTGTAGTGACCTGATATTCCAGAATCCCTTGTGCCCCCAAATCCAAATTTTCTTACAGCATTCTAGTGAAAGAAATGACAAATGCTGTGATCTATTATAATTATTTTTATTAATTTTCTGTTCTCTTTAATCTTCCTTCGCTTAACTTTTCCTCTTGTATCTGGAGCCTACCAAGGAACTAATTGAAGATATTTAAATATGGACCTCTGTAAATCTGTTTTAGATATTCTGTTTACTTTAACATTTCAAATCATAAACCAACATATCTCTCCTTTACTACTGAATCAATCAGTACCAATTAGTCTATAATTTCTTACATAAGTAGGCCAGACCTTACATTTCCAGAATCCTGCAATCAGGGCCTAACTAGTTGTTGTTTTTTTTTTTTTAAACCCTCTAATTGCTGGTGCTAATCTCATCATTCACTTTTAAAAGGTGTCAAGCTTGGCTTGTTTAGTCTAGGAAAACAAAGGCTGAGAGGAGATATAATTGTTCTCTATAAATATATTAGGTGAGTAAATACCAGGGAGGGTGAAGAGCTATTTAAACTAAAGGACAATGTTGGCCCAAGAACAAATTCAAGCTGAGAATTAAAAGGTTTCTAGCCATCAGTGGGGTGAGCCACCCAGTAGAAGTTGTGGGAACAAATAACTTAATTAGTTTTAAGATAGCTGGACTTGAACAAATTTGAGTGCACTTGTATGATGGGTTTCTTGTGAGGGAAGGGGGCAGGACTTAGCAGCCTTGGGGCTCAATTCCAGATAATGTCTTATGTGCCTAAAACTCATGCTTCAGAGTTGCAGAGGATTCCTTCCACCCTTCCCCTCCCCAAGTATTTTGAAGACTCAGATGACCGTGGCTGGAGGTGGGACATTGAATGGGGGTGGGCTAGGGCTCTGAGTTGGCACCAAGCATCCTCTCTCTCTCTCAGGTGCTTGGCTGGCTGGTTGTTGCTCACATGCACATAGTCTAACTGGATCTAGACTGTTCTCAGTGGTAGCAGATGACCGAACAAGGAGTAATGGTCTCAAGTTGCACTGGGGGAGGTTTAGGTTGGATATTAGGAAAAACTTTTTCACTGGGAGGGTGGTGAAGCACTGGAATGGGTTACCAAGGGAGGTGGTGGAATCTCCTTCCTCAGAGGTTTTTAAGGTCAGGCTGGGATGATTTAGTTGGGGATTGGCCCTGCTTTGAGCAGGGGGTTGGACTAGATGACCTCCTGAGATCCCTTCCAACCCTGATAATCTATGATCACCATATGTCGGGCTGAGAGAGAATTTTTTCCTGGGTCAGACTGGCAGTAACCTTGGGAGTTTAGTTGTATTCCTTTGCAACATGGGTGCAGGTCACTTACCAGAATTATCTGGGTATATTTCCCTGCCACTGCAGGGACCTCGGGCATTGGTTCATCTTGGTCCTGCCTATTCTTTGCATGTGGCACATAATCATCTTATCTCCTGTAGGCTGTAATATTTTTGTCTAATTTTGGTTGTTGGGTTTAGTGCGCAGGTGTTGGTGGCCTGTGATATACAGGAGGCCAGACTAGATACTTTGTAGATCCCTTCTTGCCTTAAACTCTGTGACACTATGACTTTTAGTTGCAGAGCTTCCCCTCAATGGTTACCCCATCACTAGGGTAACACTGCAAACTTTTCCTGAGACTAGGCTTTTGGCCTATAGAGAGGTTTCCACAATACTGTTTGGTGGGCAATGTGTAGCTTTGACAGAGCCACCTGGGCTTCCACCAAAGCACCAAGATCTCATCTAGCTTCTTCCCAGCCACTAGGTGGCTGCCTGCAGATAACAAGAAGTGAGGTTTTTACCCACGAAGGTTTTTACCCAAGTGAGGTTTTTACCCAAATAAATCCCTTAGTCTTTAAGGTGCCACCAGACTCCTTGTTGTTTTTGTAGATACAGACTAACGTGGCTACCCCCTGATACTTGCAGCTAAGATGGCTCCTCCTCTGAACTGCTAATGTAGTTTCTTGCCTCTAGGTAGGCAGCTAATTGGAGAAGCCAGCTCAGATCTCACTATTGGCTGCAGTAGCTTCCCTTAGGGATGAAGAGTGAGCCCCCCTCTGAGACGAATATATTTTCTATATAGTCACTGGGAGCTGATGGTGTGAACTGATAACGTCCCCTAGTTACAATCTTATCATTTTCCTGTTGCTGGAACTTAGCAAACAGTTTCCTCCCTAAAAGTGGTTCAAGATCAGAGGGGCTTTTCTTCAAGCCATTGTTTCACAGATGTGTGGTGGTGTCTAAGAGCAATAAATGCTCTTTCAGAACAGCAGCTTGTCACAAGAAGTGTCAGACTTTTTTTTCCCCCCTCTCTCCCTCCCCATGAAAAGATTTCCTTGTGCAGCCCACTATAAACTACTTTAAGGATTCTTCAAGTCTTTTATTTAAAGAAATCTGAACTAATATTCTGTTTCTTCCTGCAAGCCAAGCTGTCTGAAATCTGAAACCCAATGGTAATTCTGATTTTGGAAAAAATAATCTATTTCCAAATGCTGGCATTAATCCCAGTGATCCTTTCTTTTATTTCTGTCAGGGCACAGTTAAATGTAAATAAAATTTTCTTTTTAAAACATGTCTTTAAATAGAATCTAGTGGCTTGTGAAGGACAGTAGATTGAAAGTCTATGGCTCTGATCCAACAAAGTACTTAAGGACATGTGCAAACTCAAGCATGTGAGTAGTCCCACTGGAGGCAAGAGTATACTCATATGCTTAAAGTTAAACATGTGCTTCAATGTTTTGCTCAATCAGAGCCATACATACCAAAGTCCTCTCCACATACATACCTCATACATCAGCAAATTGAGCTTTCCTCATGGTTCCAACCTGCTGAACTGAAAGGACCACTGGCATAGTTCCAGGCTTATCTGCAACTCTAATCCCTTTCTTGGCCTCCTTAAGGGCATTTACTCAGGTCTCAGGCGTCTTAGCTGTCTCCTCTCTTGGGGCATATCCTGCTTCCTCCAGACTGGGTATTTGGGCTTGCAGCCTCCCTGCCAGGGCCGGCTCCAGGTACCAGCTGAGCAAGCTGGTGCTTGGGGCGGCAGATTGTTCGAGGCGGCATTCTGCCCAATCCTAGGGCAGCACGGCCG
>NW_020664436.1:43430614-43499621 GCF_002925995.2 Terrapene triunguis
TACCCACGAAGGTTTTTACCCAAGTGAGGTTTTTACCCAAATAAATCTGTTAGTCTTTAAGGTGCCACCAGACTCCTTGTTGTTTTTGTAGATACAGACTAACGTGGCTACCCCCTGATACTTGCAGCTAAGATGGCTCCTCCTCTGAACTGCTAATGTAGTTTCTTGCCTCTAGGTAGGCAGCTAATTGGAGAAGCCAGCTCAGATCTCACTATTGGCTGCAGTAGCTTCCCTTAGGGATGAAGAGTGAGCCCCCCTCTGAGACGAATATATTTTCTATATAGTCACTGGGAGCTGATGGTGTGAACTGATAACGTCCCCTAGTTACAATCTTATCATTTTCCTGTTGCTGGAACTTAGCAAACAGTTTCCTCCCTAAAAGTGGTTCAAGATCAGAGGGGCTTTTCTTCAAGCCATTGTTTCACAGATGTGTGGTGGTGTCTAAGAGCAATAAATGCTCTTTCAGAACAGCAGCTTGTCACAAGAAGTGTCAGACTTTTTTTTCCCCCCTCTCTCCCTCCCCGTGAAAAGATTTCCTTGTGCAGCCCACTATAAACTACTTTAAGGATTCTTCAAGTCTTTTATTTAAAGAAATCTGAACTAATATTCTTTCTTCCTGCAAGCCAAGCTGTCTGAAATCTGAAACCCAATGGTAATTCTGATTTTGGAAAAAATAATCTATTTCCAAATGCTAGCATTAATCCTAGTGATCCTTTCTTTTATTTCCGTCAGGGCACAGTTAAATGTAAATAAAATTTTTCTTTTTAAAACATGTTTTTAAATAGAATCTAGTGGCTTGTGAAGGACAGTAGATTGAAAGTCTATGGCTCTGATCCAACAAAGTACTTAAGGACATGTGCAAACTCAAGCATGTGAGTAGTCCCACTGGAGGCAAGAGTATACTCATATGCTTAAAGTTAAACATGTGCTTCAATGTTTTGCTCAATCAGAGCCATACAGACCAAAGTCCTCTCCACATACATACCTCATACATCAGCAAATTGAGCTTTCCTCATGGTTCCCACCTGCTGAACTGAAAGGACCACTGGCATAGTTCCAGGCTTATCTGCAACTCTAATCCCTTTCTTGGCCTCCTTAAGGGCATTTACTCAGGTCTCAGGCGTCTTAGCTGTCTCCTCTCTTGGGGCATATCCTGCTTCCTCCAGACTGGGTATTTGGGCTTGCAGCCTCCCTGCTAGGGCCGGCTCCAGGTACCAGCTGAGCAAGCTGGTGCTTGGGGCGGCAGATTGTTCGAGGCGGCATTCTGCCCAATCCTAGGGCAGCACGGCCGCTTTTTTTATTTTTTTTTGTTCTGCTCCGGCCGTCCTGTAGGGGGCGGTGGCGCAGAGAACCAGAGCGCCCTGCAGTGCAGTCCTCTTCCTTCCCTCCCCGCCGACTGGAGCAGAGCCCTCGTGGCAGGCGGCAGGAGGCGGCGCAGCAGGATGGGCCGCGTGGCAGCGCCCCTTCTGTAGCCCTGGCCGCCCCTTCTCTCTCTCTCCCGCCCGCTCCCCCTTCCCCCAGCCGGTCCCCCTGCACCCACCCTCTGGCCGCCCCGTTTTTTTTTTTTTTTTTTTGCTTGGGGCGGCCAAAAAGCCAGAGCCGGCCCTGCTCCCTGCACTTCACTAAGTTTAACCTAGCAGGTCTGACCTTAGTCCAGACCCTGCAGTTTTGTTCTCTTTCAAAGGGCTATGACTACCAGTGATCAGCCAACTGTCACAAGGCACAATACATTTATTTTTAGAACAAAAGCATTACAGAGAAAACATATCAGAAAACAATTAAAGGTCTAAACACTTGTTAGGCTTACCAGAAGTCATCAGCCTTCCACAGAGGGACTCTGGTAGGTTTCAAAGTCCTTCAAATGCTTCCCACAGGGATCCACACTATCCATTCTTCTCCCTTCTCTAAGTTAGCTAGCTTGGATAGCAGAGCAGTGAAGCCACGGTAGCATGGTCTTCAGTGTAGGCAGAACAAACCCACCTGGGACCTTGGGTAATTACTCGCGTGGCTAGCCCATGCTGAAGTTTGTGCTGCCGCAGCTTCAGTGGTTTGGTTAAGCTAGCTAAATTAAAGTGAGCTCAAGTAT
Organism: Terrapene triunguis; assembly: GCF_002925995.2. Lineage (NCBI taxonomy): Eukaryota > Metazoa > Chordata > Testudines > Emydidae > Terrapene > Terrapene triunguis. Next base: position 43,432,701 of record NW_020664436.1, read on the forward strand.
GTCTACACACAAGTTGCATGTACACCCTGTGATTGCAATGTAGACATTGCCAGTACAAAAGACAGAAAACATGTAAGACATCAGCTCTTAGATGAAGAGCAAGTGACTTAACCTGAATGCAGGAAACACCACAAAGGAGAAACAATTGGCAGAACTAGCCAATTGAAGGCCTACAGCCCCCTTTCATCAAAATAGTGCAAAGCCTCAGGTCCCATGTGCCTCTTCACTAGGCTTGAATGGCCAGGCAATGTCCGTATCTAAAAATACCTTCTAGAGTGGGAGATGTCCCTTGCTTCTAGATAAGGACCTGGTCACAGTGATCCAAGCATTTGTCACCTCCAACCTGGACTACTGTAAACTCAGTACAGTAGATGCTGCTAATTAGCAACAAGTTGCCATTATCTAGCAGTTGCCAATAAGCAGAAAGCAGGTTTGTGGGGCTGGAGCCAAGGAAGGAAGCGCTTCCCTGTCTGCAGCCCCGCAAACCTATCTGCAGGCAGCGTAGCAGCAGGGATGGGGGCTGCAGGCTGGATGCTGGGGCTTTGCATGGGTAGGGGAGATGGTTAGGGCAGCAGCAGGCAGAGGTACCATGCAGCTCTGTGGGCCCCCAGCACCTGGTATCTGGGCTGCAGCCCTCCTCCCTCCTGCTGCCCTTCCCACAGCCTACCCTTCCAGCCCACAGCACTGGGACTCTGGCAGGGGTTCCCCTGTTGGGCAACTCTTTACCTCCTATACAATCCCTGGGCACTGGCCATAGGCAGCTTTGTGGGGCTGCAGCCAGGGAAGCCACCTCCCCTTGCTTCCTTCCCTGGCAGCAGCCCTGAAAACCTGCCTCCAGCTCAGGCCTTTCTTCCAAAAAAAGTTATCAATAAGTGGCATGCTGGTGCCAATATCTGAACTCCATGAACATTAAGAGTCAGTGGATGGGATTGGTTCCAAGCAAAATGTTGCCATTAGCCAGAAGTTAACAGGATTGTTATTAAGAGACATCCATGGTCTATATGAAGCTGAAAGTGAGGACAATGTACAATAAAAGTGACGTACAGAAGGCCACTGCCTGCCTTCCCCATAGCTTAGGGTGTGGTGAGCACATCAGGCCCAAATCTCTTCATTAGGTCCCAGACAGCTTCTGATGCTAGTATAAGGCCTTGATCCTAATTTTCAGATGGATTGAGCTCCAGCTGTAGCAAAGACCAAATTTTGATCTATGAATGAACATGACAGCTACACTCCTCTGGGACAATGCAGATCACAAAGCCCAGGACAAAGCATGCAAGAGCTGGCAACAAAGTGTCCTCTGTCCAAGGTAGCTGGATAGGGAACAGTCTTTCTGAGGCAATCAGATGAATCCAGAGTCTTTCCATCTTTAGGAAATACTCCAAAACTGTCCTCTTCAAAAAGGCCTTGTCTCACTTACAACATTGACACTCCCTTCTACCAAAAAACCACAACCAACCATCCAAGAAAAAATAAAAAACAAAAACCCAGAAGCACCCCTTCCCCACCACAAAACAAAAGTAAACGAGAAAAATTTTAAAAGCCCTAATAGAAGTCTATCCCCAGTAGAATTTTTCTCCTGAAAAGGGAGACTTGCCTGACATACCATGAAGTCTGCTAGGAACTTTGCAGTTGCTATTGATTTTGTGTGGAAGGTGCTCAAACACTGTAGTGATGGAGCACAGTATAAAATCCTTGGATATGCAGTAACATAGGGGTTGCTACCAGCTATCCGTACCATAAATCACTGAATAGCCCAACAGCTAATAGCTTTTAGTCACTAAAACTGATGTGGGTCCAATTTGAAAAGGCAACCTAGAGGCAAGAGGTTCTCTAAAACATTACCAATGTTTTGAGTCATTTAGTCCATTAATATCTGGTTTTATAATAAAATATTTATTGTCCATTGTTATTTACTTCAGTTAAAACTGTTAAAGAATAAATATAAAACATCACATTTTAATAACTGTTTGAGAAACGTATTACATTTTGCCAAAATTCTGTATTGCTTCAGCTGTGTTTTGTGACTGTATTTTCCAAAGGCCTTCTATACAGTAATTGTTTCAGATGTACAGCTTCAGGATATAACAGCTTAGACAGATCACTATCACCTCAGCCCTTCATCTTCTGGCAGTAGATAAACTGGGTTTTATGTGGTTTACAATGTGGGGAGTTTTCAGATGAGAATGTAAGACTTAACAAGGTCTTGTCTGGTCCAGTTTTCAGGAGTACTTAGCACTCATGTTGGCTACATAAAAGCTAAGCCTGATCTTTAGCCCATACCCAGTGGGGACAGGCAGCACACTAGAACAACTCTGCCTGAGGTACAGTACAGTCTTCTCTCTCTCACACACAGTGACAGAATGAAAGTGGAAGGCAACAGTTAGGTTGCCTAGGCCATCTCACTTGGTGGTGACCGCAATACCATCCAAGGACAAGGGAAGGAATTTGTGCCTTGGAAGTTTTTAACCTAAGCTGGTAGAATATAACCTTAGGGGGTCTTTCATGCAGGTCCCCACATCTGTACCCCAGAGTTCAGAGTGGGTAGGGAACTCTAACATATACCATGAATATTGTTATTTTGTTAGTGAAATGCAAAGAGCTCCCAGTGGAGAAACTACAGCATTTATTTCAAGGAAATATGTTTGCAGTGTTATAGCTGTGTTGGTCCCAGGATATAAGACAAGGTGGGTGAAGTAATATTTTTTTATTGGACCAACTGTGATGGACTGGCAAATGTAACCTAGCATGTCATGATGTGTGTAGATTTTAAATTGTTTCATGCCTATTGTATAATCTGTCTTCCAAAAATTCTCTGCTTAAATTCAATGGGAACATCCTCTCATTTTTTCCATCTCCACAGTGCTAACCAATATCAGAGAATGTGGCTCTAACACATCTGCTAAATATAAAAATAAATAAATAAGGATGTGCTTTAAATCGGAACCATGCTCTGGTTGTCTCAGTGTATTTTCTGTCTGAATTGCCTTGACAGCCTTTTTAGGTTGTAAACTCCACAGTGCAGGAACAACATCTTCCTTTGTGTCTTACCCTTGTGTCAGTATCAAGCACACTGTCAGCACTGCACAATTATCAAGTAATTTCCCCTCATCATACAGGCCAGGTTTCTAATGTGCTGGGGGGTGCTTCCCTCTGGCTTCGCACCAGACCCTGCCCCCGCTCCACCTCTTCCAGTCCCTACTCCGCCCCTGCCCTGCCCTTTTCTGCACCATCCCCCAAGCGCACCCAGCCCTCGCTCCTTCCACCTTTCCCCCAGGGCCTCATGCACACTGCAGAACAGCTAATCTGCAGCAGGCAAGAGGCACTGGGGGGGGGGGGGGGGGCGGGGGGGGGGGAGCCGCTGATTGGCAGGGCTGCCCTCAGGTGGGAGGTGCTAGGGGGAGATGCTGAGAGAGGGGCTGCCAGTTGGTGCTAAGGACTTCCCCCGCCCCCCCCCAATGGGTGCTCCAGTGCAGGAGCACCTGGAGTTGGCGCTTATGCCCCTTGTAACTACATGTTTCTATTTAGAGAAACAAGGCGGGTGAAGTAGTATTTTTTTTTTTTTAATTGGACCAACTTCTGTTGATGAGAGACAAGTTTTGACCTACGAAGAGGCCTTCAGGTCCCAGAAAATGAAGCATGAAACCATTTAAAATCATTTGCACACATGACCTGCTGATGGGTTACATTTGCCAGTCCACCAGAAGTCTGCATATTTGTAATGAAATAGGTCCATCATAAATGTAATGAACCGAACATGGGGCTCCCCTTTCCTTTATTCTATCTTTTCTGTTGTAATTAAGAATGACTTGTACTGAATTATGTATTTTTCTTGATATTCTTATTAACCCTGTAATGGGTTTCTTCCACTGTGGGATTGTTATTAGAGCTGCACAAAGAATGGAATTTTTGGTTGCTGGCAATTCTGAAAAATAGAAAAAAGAAATTGTTTCACATTGAACTGAAAATAAAAATTTTTCATGTTAGGCAAATCAAAAAAATTCATTTCCAGGCAAATGAAACAGTTCAGTTAGACAAAACCAATATATTTTTCTTTTTATTTCAAACATTTAAAAATATTTTAATAAAAATTAAAGGAAATTTTGAAATGAAAGTCATTTTGAACCAAAATTCCAAAATGAAATGTTTTGATAAGTCAAAACAAATCATTTAGATGTTTTTCAGGTTTATTTTTGACCAACACAATTTGGACCCAAATCTGCATTTTATTTATTTATTTATTTTTACCAAAAAAGTTGTGATATGTAATAAGCAGTCTGACAAGGTGTGAAATGTCACACAAAAGTACCTAATTTATTTAGGTGATCAGTCCTCAATCTGAGCATTTGCTTGTTTTTTCAGATTTGTCAGTATTAAATTAAAATAAGCCTGTAGAGGTCTATTTCTACTTAATTGTGATCTGACTATTTCAACAAGATAAGTGTCCTTTTATGAAGCTATCAGGTAGAATACATCATTATTTATCTTAGTTTTTAATTTTTGTCTATAAATCACATTTTCTAACACCACTTGTGAGAAGTACATGTAGTTATTTGAATAAAATATTATTCTCCAGTTCTAAACTGATAAACCCTTGTTTATAATCTTAAATCTCCGACTTTGCTTCTGCTCTCAAAAGCCTTGTGCAAGAAACAGTAGTGACTGTCATATCTAATTGCATACTCACAAAATATTTGTCTATATCAAGCCATCTGTTTTGGCAGGCTTTTTTCCCCCCATGTCCCAAAACAGAGCAAGACAAGGTTACAATTATCTTCATTCATAATATTATCCTACCTCTTTCCTGTGATCTGACACTCACTTGTTGTGACCTGACTTCCAGAAGGCAATCTTCTGGAAAATCTGATGCACAATTGCTGTATCTAGTTGTCAAGTTATTACCATGCACTGTCATTTCATTATCTGCTGTACAACATGCTCACACTAGGCAAACTATTGTGGATGATATATAATGCTTCCTCAGGAGCCAAACCAACAGAATCCTACTATCGTTTCTGAAATATTTCTTCAAGCTAGAACAGGCAGGCAATGGTAATTCTTCACATGATTCAAAAAGGTGTAGACATATTTGTGCTCTCTGTTAAATGAGCCGGCTTATTTTGTATTTCTTTGTATATTATACATTGTAAATGTTTTAGTGCCTGCTGAGGATCTAATTTTGGTAATGTCTGTCATTAAAATATATTTTTATTCAAACTACAGTTAGAAACCTTCCATTTCCTGTATTCTTATTTTGTTTCCCAGCAACTAAAGAATGCCAGCACAACAGGAAACTATCACATTAAATACACTCCACTTGTCTTCTGCACTTAGCATTCCCCTCACATGGTATGACAATTTCTCTTTTTCAACCTACATTTGGGACTCTCAAGCATGTTGGACCCAAAACTTAGATTCTGTTCTTTAAAAAAGAAACAAACCCCCTCCCCCCAAAAAACCCACAACCCCTTACATTGATGCCCAGACGTACCACTACTTAAACAAAGCAAAAGGGTGCCATGCTGTGAAGTACACACACAGTGCATGGGCAATTCCTGTGTCCAGCAATAGCAAAACACACATTATTCACTTCTTTCCCTTTTAAATTTTAAAGATTTTCTGCCCTTTGACCTAGGATTTTTCACCACACTTCTGACTTCCTATATGTACACCATTTTTTATTGGTATCTTTACTTTGAAAGAGAAGGGGATCCTAAAACTTCTATTTCATAAATGAAAATACCTTCTCAACTATTCTTCCAGCTCTGACACCACATGAAGCAATGTAACCAAGTTTAGTAGAGGGCACTGAAAACTCTAAGATTAGTCAAGCTGAGATAATATTTGACAGAACACTCTATTGAGGTTGGGAAAAAATCATGCCAATATTATGGGGTTTATTTACAGTGGACACAAACCTGCTCCCATTGAAGTCATTGAATGTTTTGCCATTGACTACAATGAGAACAGGATCTTCTACTAATTCTGGTTCAGCTGTTCCTTTCACTTCCCATCATAGTTTGCATACAGCAGTATCTTATAACCTGAGGCTACAGTAAGTAATACTCCCTCCTATTTTTAAAAAAAATGTTCAGCAGCCATATTTAACTCATGCACTCTGCTTATTAGAATTATAAATACTTTTTTTGACTTGATCACCCTTGTCATGTGTCTTAAAGAGCTGAATACATAAGTGTTAGGAGCAGAGTTAAATACAAAAATCATACTTCTTAGAAAGATAAAAGCTAGTTTCACACTAGTAAGGTCAAATACTTGGGAATTATTTTGAAAATGAGCTAATCAGGTCTAATCAATTATAGTCACTGTTACTGACTTTGTTTGGCTCTTATAGGGGATATAAATTACAAACTTCTACAAAATTATTGGTTTGCAGCCTTCACACTTTTGTTTTCCTTGTAGATAGATCTGAATAGCCTTGAGAACCTTCAGATCTATCCAGGTTAAGCTCTGATTCTTGCAACTCAGACAAATCTCTACTATTTAATATTTGTATATACCAATATAGTTGTGCATGGCCCCTTTACAGCAGAATAAAGGCTTGTTTTCTGTTTACAATCTAGGTTAGATATTAGCTAGAGAACCACAGAAAACACAACAAAAGTCATTTTAGAAGACAGTAGGTTTTATGCCAGTAAATTCAGGAAGGAGGAAGGCCACACAGACTTTTGTGCTGGAGTTGCTATCCAAAGGAGGGCTTCATGTCATGGCAACATAGGGTGTAATCCAAACTCCACTGAAATCAACGGAGTTTTTCCATTGACTTCAATGGACTTTGGATCATGACCAAGGAGACAAATTAAACCCTTATATACCAAAAACGAGAACCAGAATATATAGAACTGAGTGCTATTAATTTTGTGATGGACCAGATCCAATACAAATACATTTGCATTCAGTGCATGGTACTTTATTTATATTTTTATATGCAATTACAAAGCGATAATCAGGCGCATCTACACATGGACCTGAGTAGAAGAAAAAAGAGAAGACTGTGACAAACGAAAAGACAGAAAAGAGTCTTAAAACCCTCAGTCACATTTTGGTTTTAGAGTTCAGGGCTGAAGTTCAGTCTGTTCAGTCCTCAGCTTTTGTGAGGGCAATTTGTACCTTCAAAAATTGCATGGGCAATTTTATGTACAGTACCTGCAAATGACTAGCAAGTATTAGCACTTGCAGATCTCTCCTTTTGTGAGTCAGCTAGTTAGCCTGTGCTAATATCTGTACCTACTAGTCATTTGCAAGTGCAAAAAATATAGATGTAAATTTTGCAGATGCAATCGGCATTTGAAAAGTGAGGGCTAATTAATCTTGACATATTTTTGAAAAACTAAAAGTAAACATTTCCCCCTCACTTACAAATAAAGTGTGAAAATGTTTTTTTTTTTTTTACTTTGTAGCCTTGTAATTTAAACAGACTTAAAATCCCTATTCATTTTATAGCCCTTTCCAAAACAATAGCTTCCAAAATTAAAAATATTTTGTCCTAAAATAAAAATTCATTAGTTAATACACATCAGAACACTCCAGCAGTCCAACTACTGGCTATGCAGTCTGCTCATCTCTGAAACTTCTATCTTCTTCTCCTCTGCCTTGTTAGAGTGTCCATATATTCAGTCTGAGTCTGGAAAGGCAGATACTAAAGGAATATGCTGGTAGGACAATGGGCTGCGGATGGGTGTGTGTACAAGCCCAACCTCAATCAAGTTTTTGCATATGCATTTTGGGCTATTGACTGGACAAGGTAGCCCAGCAATACTTTGCTTAACACTTAAGGACTTTTTCTTGCAAACTCAACTCCCATTTCAGTCAAGTAAGTTGAAGGTATAGATTCATAGGGTATGTCTACACTGCAATCAAATGTCTGCAGCTAGCCCATGTCAGCTGACTTGGGCTGGGGGGGGCTCAGGCTACGGGACTGTAAAGTTGCAGTATAAACGTTGCAATGGAGCAACTTCAGCCCAAGCCCAAATGTCTACACTGCAGTTTACAGCCTTGTAGCCCAAGTCAGCTGACATGAGCCAGCCATGTGGGTTTAATTGTAGTGTAGACATACCCATAGATGCTAAGGCCAGAAGAGACCATTGTGATCATCTAATGTGATCATCTGTATAGCACAGGCCTTAGAACTTTCCCGAAATAATTCCTAGAGCATACCAGCTCCTCACAAGAGGCACTCAGCAGTATCTTGCAGGATTGGAGCTCACAAGACTTCATTTAACCCTTCAATAATATTTTACTTTTATAGTGCCAAGACTTTCAAAGCACTTGGCAATCATCAATTAAATCTCTCAACTCATAAGTGAGATAGGTATTGTTATAATCATCATTTTACATATGGATAGACTAAAGCTCAGAAGGCTTCAGCACCTCACCTGGAGTCACACAGAAAGTCAGGAATAAAACATCCCTTTTTCTAACCATTAGATGACTCTTCTTATGTGAGATGAAAAGAGACTACAATCATAATCAAAACTATCTGCGAGATAAATATCCTGTACTTTAAATTGACACAGTGCAGCCAAAAGGATCTGAGCACTATCATTGCCAGCAGGCATTGAAGATGGATTGGCCATGTGCTTCGGATGGAAACTGATTCCATCACCAGAGTAGCAATAAGATGGACACCTGAAGGGAAGCGAAAACGAGGCCGCCCAAAAACAACATGGCAAAGAGCTGTGGAAGCCGAGCTGAAAAACCTGGGGCACAGCTGGGGAACCATTGAAAGACTTGCCAGAAACAGACAGGAATGGAGGAGCTTCATCGCTGCCCTAAACACCAGAGGGGTAATGGGAACATGAGGATGACTTTAAAATATATGAACAACTTGTTATTTTTATTTGGTTTAGTATTGCATAACACTCATTGATCTTAGTTTGATGATAATCTTCCTGTCCCAGCAGATGGATATGACAGTAAGAAAAAGTTCCTCAAACCATGTTAAGTTTGTTAAATAATGAAACATTTGTCTGGAGCCCGGGAAAGTTAATCTAAACTGGGGATGTGTCACATGCTGTATTTCTATGGTGATTTGGATATCTCTGAACATGGGGTCACAATTTAGTGAACTGATGTCTTCATGGATTACAGTAAAAACCAGGATGGCAAAAGCATACCTGCACTGGAAAGGTAAGGTCAATATAAAATAAGCCTGGATACCTCACAGCAGTAAAATTAGACACCATAGGTACTCTCACTCTGAAACACTGGTGTCTTCTCTTTGAGGAAGAAAATCAAGGAGGCTTGTCTAGTGACTGTGTTACAGACCATGAATGTTACAGACAACGTCAGCTTAAACTGAAAAGAGTATGTTCAACAGTCTTTGTGAAAACTGCCATTTTAAACACACTGCAAACAAGTTCAATGGAAAAACATCCTCCAAAGTGAGTTTCTGGGTCGCATTGTACACATGTAAAAAGCAACAGAGGGTCCTGTGGCACCTTTGAGACTAACAGAAGTATTGGGAGCATAAGCTTTCGTGGCTAAGAACCTCACTTCTTCAGATGCAAGTAATGGAAATCTCCAGAGGCAGGTATAAATCAGTATGGAGATAACCAGGTTAGTTCAATCAGGGAGGGTGAGGTGCTCGGCTAGCAGTTGAGGTGTGAACACCAAGGGAGGAGAAACTGCTTCTGTAGTTGGATAGCCATTCACAGTCTTTGTTTAATCCTGATCTGATGGTGTCAAATTTGCAAATGAACTGGAGCTCAGCAGTTTCTCTTTGGAGTCTGGTCTTGAAGTTTTTTTGCTGTAAGATGGCTACCTTTACATCTGCTATTGTGTGGCCAGGGAGGTTGAAGTGTTCTCCTACAGGTTTTTGTATATTGCCATTCCTGATATCTGACTTGTGTCCATTTATCCTCTTGCGTAGTGACTGTCCAGTTTGGCCAATGTACATAGCAGAGGGGCATTGCTGGCACATGATGGCATATATAACATTGGTGGACGTGCAGGTGAATGAGCCGGTGATGTTGTAGCTGATCTGGTTAGGTCCTGTGATGGTGTTGCTGGTGTAGATATGTGGGCAGAGTTGGCATCGAGGTTTGTTGCATGGGTTGGTTCCTGAGTTAGAGTTGTTATGGTGCGGTACGTGGTTGCTGGTGAGAATATGCTTAAGGTTGGCGGGTTGTCTGTGGGTGAGGACTGGCCTGCCTCCCAAGGTCTGTGAAAGTTGTCCACAGTTCCTGGGGAAGGCGGAAACCCCTCCCATTGCTGCTTCACCAACTGTAATGGCCCCTTAACCTTGCGGCCATACACAAGTTCAAATGGTGAAAACCCTAAACTGGGATATGGTACAGCCCTGTAGGCAAAAAGCAACTGCTGCAACACTAGGTCCCAATCATTGGAGTGTTCATTTACGAATTTACGTATCATGGCCCCCAAAGTTCCATTAAACCTCTCCACCAGGCCACTGGTTTGATGGTGGTAAGGGGTGGCAACCAAGTGATTCACCCCATGAGCTTCCCACGGGTTTTTCATGGTCCCTGCCAGGAAATTAGTTCCCAAATCTGTAAGGATGTTGGAGGGCCAACCTACCCTGGCAAAAATGTCTGCTAATGCCTGGCACACACTTTTAGCCCTGGTGTTGCTTAGAGCTACTGCTTCCGGCCATTGCGTAGCAAAATCCATGAAAGTCAGGATGTACTGCTTTCCTCTGGGTGTCTTCTTTGGGAAAGGACCCAGAATATCCACAGTTACTCGCGGAAATGGGACTTCAATTATGGGTAGTGGCTGGAGAGGGGCTTTGACCTGGTCTTGGGGCTTTCCCACTCGTTGGCACACCTCACAAGACCAGACATAATTAGCAACGTCCTTGCCCATTCCCTCCCAGTGGAAGGACTTCCCCAACCGGTCTTTGGTTCTGTTCACCCCAGAATGGCCACTGGGATGATCATGGGCTAAGCTCAAGAGCTTTACCCGATACTTTGTGGGAACTACCAACTGTCTTTGAGGATGCCAGTCTTCCTGGTGTCCACCAGAAAGAGTCTCCTTGTATAAAAGTCCCTGTTCTACAACAAACCGGGATCGGTTAGAAGAGCTGAGAGGCGGTGGGGTGCTCCGTGCCGCCGCCCAAGCTTTCTGAAGGCTGTCATCTGCTTCCTGCTCAGCCTGGAACTGTTCCCTTGATGCTGGAGACATCAGTTCCTCCTTGGACTGTGGACTTGGGCTTGGTCCCTCTGGAAGCGATGCAGGTGCTGGGGCTGTTTCCATTGACTGTGAACCGCTGTCCGCTGGTGCACTATGTTGTATTTCAGGCTCTGGCTGAGCCTCTTGGGTAGGGTTACCTGCTGCTTCTGCCAGTTCAGGCTCGCTGGTGCCCTCTGGTGTTGGAGTTGTAGACGGGTTTGCAAACGCTGTACTCAGTGCTGGCAATGGTTCTGGTGCTGGTTGTGTTGCCCGTTCCGGTTCTGGGACTGGTTTTGGCTGGGTCTCTGGGATTGGATCCACTACGGCTGTTGCAGTCGTTGGCAGGGGATCCGGTTCCACCACCTTTGTCTGGGTCTCTGGTAACACAGACGGGGCCCTGGTGGACGGCTCAGGAACAGGGATGGGGGTGAAAGCTTGCTTAGCCTGGCTGCGGGTGACTATTCCCACCCTCTTGGCTAGCTTCACATGGTTGGCCAAGTCTTCCCCCAGCAGCATGGGGATGGGATAATTGTCATAGACTGCAAAAGTCCACAATGCTTGGACACAGGTGCTGAAAGACCATTTAGAAAAGAAATATCCCCTACTAAGAAAAAATATATGAAAAGAGAGAGAGAGAGACCAGGCACACCTGTCAGCAGTTCTGGGTCCCAAGGGTCATCAGCATTTCCTCCTCAAATCTCCATCACGCTCTACATCCTTTGTAGCATCCTGGAGTATGAAAATGTTGTGAAATACAAACAGTAATTTCTGGAACTTGAATGATGCAAATGAGATAAGACATACTGCTTGAAACAGGGGCTCCAGAAAGCAAGCACTAAGCAAATCACCATCTGCACAGACTATAGTATGATAACACTGAAAAGCTAGTCTATGGATTGATGTTGCTATTTGATGTGTTTTCCAGCAAACCTTTCATCAGATTCATTGCTGCAGCTGATACTTATTAGCATGTGTCTTTTCATAAAAGGCTAGTACTCGGTAGAATTAAGTGGTGTATTTATGCATAGAGTTATGTGCATGGTAAACTGAAAAGCATCATGTTCCTACCACAGCTGGTATGCAGGCCTGTGTTCAGTCTGTCATGACACAGTAGGATTGCGTCTGATTGCTCTCACCTGCTCAGCTCAAACCAGGCATCCTCAGGGAATAAGGAGCACTGTGTGTAGACCTGGTCAAAAATTTTCTGTTGAAACTTTTTTGATTAAAATTTTCCTTTTTTTCCTAAATTAAACCTGGGAAATTTTTGTTTAGTTTTAAAGTATCCATTTTTTTCAGAAAATAAATAAAAATGGACAAAATTTGGCTATTGTTTTTTCATCTAAAACCAAAAATTTTTACAGGAAATTTTGATTTTTCTCCCTCAAATTTCCTATTTTCAGCCAGTGTGAGCACGTGTATTGCAGTTCTGACAAGACCACAGTCTGATCAACCTGTTGTGGGAATTTTTAGCAGTAACCTGGACTGCGCCTGGTCCAACTCCCATTGACTGATGTTTTGGCAACTTATTTTCTTCTATAGGCCATTGATTTCAATAGGCAATTGGCAAGACTGGGCCAAGTTTGTGCAGCAAGGTGCAAATCCTGCCCCAGGCCAGGCCCCTGGGAGGCTCCCTTGAGAGTAAAACTTGTGAGATTCTTCTGTGTAGAAAGGGGGGGCAGAAGAGGGGCAGAGCAGGGAAGGCCCAGTCATGGAGCTCAGTATGCAGAGGTTGGTGGAGGCACACAGCCAGTTCAGGTTATGGGTTGGGCAGGAATGGAGAATCTGCCACTATATAGATCCTTCTGTCCTCTTTCTCTCCCTGCCTCCCCCTCCCACCCCCCCCACATTAGAGTAGGTAAACTGGAGCCACAGAGGCTATTGCACTGCAAGTACAGGTCTGCTATATAACCATTTGTTGGGATGGGAAGGCTTCCTTCCACATCACCCCGATGAAGCAGAGCAGCACACAGCCTACAAGCTGCTGCTCAGGATTTGGCCCCACCAGGAGATATGTTTGCTATACATAATGGATGTTGGTAACTAACGTCATGATAATTCTTATACTGAAAGTACACCTCTACCTCGATATAACGCTGTCCTCGGGAGCCAAAAAATCTTACCGCGTTATAGGTGAAACCGCGTTATATCGAACTTGCTTTGATCCGCCAGAGTGCGCAGCCCTGCCCACCCGGAGCGCTGCTTTACCGCGTTATATCAGAATTCGTGTTATATTGGGTCGCGTTATATCGGGGTAGAGGTGTATGTTAGACATAGGGTACAGTCTAGCCATTCCATAATGGCCAAACAACTCTAACTAGCTCCTTGGGGGAGGCTGGGAGGGGAATGGGGAAGAGGAGAAGCCAAAGCATCAGTTGAAGATGGATGTTTTGGATCTCCAGTGACTTGTGAAGTTACTAGAAAAACAAAAGGACTTTCTTGCCTACAGTGTGTTGGAAGCACATTACAAATTCAGTGCAAGTTGCTATTGTATATCTGCATAAGTGCTAATGTAGAGCTCTGCTTGTTCAGCTGAAGAAAGGGGTGTGTGTGTGGGGTGGGGGGGGGCGACTTTAAACCATTTAGTGCTTCCCCAATCTTGAGGCCAGCCCCTGGCATAATTTAGAGCAGCTTCATGACAGCTCTGAAATATGCCCAGGTGCAATAGTCCACAAATGGTTGTTCTGTAGCCAAGGATTGCAAGAGAGTGCACAAAAATAACCTTACCCAAGGCCAAAGTCTAGTCACTAGACTCTCCATTGGCTTCATCTGAAATTGGATGAAGCCCTTAGTTAACGTGTTAGTTAACCGGTTTAAACTGGTGACTCAATTAGCTACCATTGATAATACAACTTTTAATTTTGTTTTGTCACATGTTTTGCATCAGCTCCTCCTGCTGTAGAGAACATGAAGTGAATTTTAAATATCAATATGAAAGATCATACGTTATCAACTAGTCAGAAAGCCCAAATCATTCTTATGAATTGTGAAGAACTAAGAGCCAAATCAGACCTTCTCATAGATATTTTTGCAGGAGCGGCCCATGAAGGAATACTGTGCAAAGTTACCATCATGTACTTTCTTCCAAATTATTCCATTTTGAGGCAGGCTATGTCCCCTTTCAGCCCATAGAAGAATTAGGGACTCCAGCCTGCAAACCCAATGGATTGGCAACCATTGGATGAAAATATTTTTTGTCCCTGTTGGCTTGAGATGAATTCAGAGTAATTTATCATTGGATTCACCATGTCCCATGGTAAGGTTAGTTCTTCATCAATTGACATCTTTAAAGCAGGATTGCATGTCTTTGCAAAAGATAGGCTCTAGTAGTTCAAACCAGAAGTTATGGGCTTGGTGCAGGAATTACTGCAAGAGGTTCCATGGCCTTTGTTATGAAAGAATCAGTTTAGATTATCATAATGGTCCTTTTTGGCCTTAAAAGCTGTTAAACCAGTGGTCTAGTGGTGGAAGATCATTTCCAATCTTCTGATCCATTCAGTTACCCAACTGTGAGCTACTTTAGGTATATGCTGCTAAATTTCTCCATTTTATCACTGTATCACATCTAATCACCCATATTGTGATCTCAGTTGCTGAGAATCTTGTACAATCACTTAATTTATACAAGAAGTAGGACAGCACAGAACATCTTCCTTGTTTAAATTCTGCAACATACCTACCCTCCTCTGGTTCAGTAGACAATTCAGAAAACTTGCCAAAAAAGTATATATGAGGCGGGGAAGGGGATAGCAGATACCTGAAAAATGCAAAGAAAGTAGAAAAAGAGTGAGAAATAAATCCAAATTACAAATAGACTTTCACATTCACTGGTTTGTACGTGTTCTGTTTTCATGGGACTTTTTCTCAAACACTTGTGTTTCTGAGATCCATTTACATTTAAATTACACAATGGCCAATGTGACGTTGCAGTCTATATGGTTTTATAAAAATTTGATAATAAGTGAATGTAATGTAACTGGGATATGCTTCATGCAAAAGGTCTCTTGTAAGGTATCATTACAAAGCTTATAATCTACTGAGTGTGATCATTCTATTTGTATAAATATACCACTCTTGTATCTAAACCTAGAAATATAAAATATTACTCTGAGGGCCTATTGTTATTATGCAAAGTGTGGGCCATTAATGGTGGTTTGAAATCTTGATGACTCCCATTAACCAAGACCATTGTCTGCAGATGGCTGTGTTTTACCTGTGAATTTTCCTGTATATGTGTATGCTGGCAAGTGGGTAATGAAGTCTTGCAGTGACATGTGATCATGTCACCTGAACTGGAATCCATCTTTAACCTGGTGCTTTTCCAGTGAGGGGGAGTGGAAACCCAGAGGGACAAAGGATTCCCGCCTTATGCAAAAGATATATAAATGGGTGGAACAGAAGAGGGGAGAGGAGCCATCATGAAGAATCCCCTAGCTACCACCTATGCTGGAACAAGAGCTGTACCGGGGAAAGAATTGTGCCCAGGTCTGGAAGGTGTCCAGTCTGAGGAAAAAACTTACTGAAGCATCTCTGAGGGTGAGATTATCTGTATTTAGTTTGACTAGACATAGATTTGCGCATTTTATTTTATTTTGCTTGATGACTTACTTTGTTCTGTCTGTTACTACTTGGAACCACTTAAATCCTACTTTCTGTATTTAATAAAATCACTTTTTACTTATTAATTAACTCAGAGTGTGTAGTAATACCTGGGGGAGCAAACAACTGTGCATATCTCTCTATCAGTGTTATAGAGGGCAAACAATTTATGAGTTTACCCTGCATAAGCTTTATACAGGGTAAAACGGATTTATCTGGGTTTAGACCCCATTGGGAGTTGGGCATCTGAGTGCTAAAGACAAGCACACTTCTGTGAGCTGTTTTCAGGTAAACCTGCAGCTTTGGGGCAAGTAATTCAGACCCTGGGTCTGTGTTGGAGCAGACGGGAGTGTCTGGCTTAGCAAGACAGGGTGCTGGAATACTGAGCTGGCAGGAAAAACAGGGATAGAAGTAGTCTTGGCACATCAAGTGGCAGCCCCCAGAGGGGTTTCTGTGATCCAACCCATCACAGCCAAATCCTACTCAGTTTACTCACACAGGCTTGACTTCAGTATGACTGTTTATATGAATAAGATCAGCAAGATATGTTCTTATATATCCTTCTTACTTGTCTCTGAATAGGAATGCAAATAAAGTACTCTTTCTTCCTCACTCTTTCCTTGTAGAAAGATCACCCTTCAAGACTCCATGGCCATAGGGTAACCTGGATTGTTTATTACTTTTCTCTGAGATTAACTGTAATTTGAGGAAGCTGAGCTGAATGATTGTCACTATTGCATGTGAAGATCCAGCATATGCATCTTTTCTATCTTTTAAGGGCTTGTCTACACAGGGAACTCAGAAAAATTAATCTGATTTAACTAAAGGCATGAATTTAAAGTGGATTGGTTAAGCCACATTAAGCCCTGTGGGTATTTCTACACAGCAACTAGACACCTGCAGCTGGCCTGTGCCACCCGGCTTTGGCTGTGGGGTTGTTTCATTGCTATGTAGATTTCCAGGTTTGGGCTGTAGCCTGAACTCTGGGACCCTCCCACCTCTGAGGGTCCTAGAGCCCAGGCTCCAGCCTGAGCCCAGAAGTTTACACAGCAATGAAACAGCTCCTTGGCCCAAGCCCTGTAGGTCTGAATTGACTGGCACAGGCCAGCTGTGGGTCTCTAGCAGCTGTGTAGACATATCCTGTGTGGATTTTCTTATTCAGAATTAAAGTGGCCTTCATTTGATTTAACTTAATTCACTTGGAAGTGAATTAAGATTAAACCGGAATAAGGCCACTTTAATTCTGAATAAGAAAGGCCACACAGGGGCTTAATGTGGTTTAAACATTCCTCCTTGAATTCACACTTAGTTAATTCAGATTGATTTTTCTGTGCCTCCCATGTAGACAAGCCCTAAGTGTGTGTATTATTGCACACAGCATATAGAGGCAATATAAATGGAAATGCTGTTATTAGAAACATTAGCATGAATGAACCCTGCTATGGCAGTTCTTCTGCACACTTCTTTTAATTTATCCAAGCAGTTTGTGTGCATTAGCCATTAGTGCTGGTGGCCCTTTTTTCTGTGGCAAAAGATTTTCTAAGCTGTATCATATCTGTCCCTTTTTATCATATTTTAAAGGAGTCTGTATGCCCATAATGGAAATCAGCATTCACATTATTATTATTATTATTATTCTCCATATAGCTCTGCAACTGTGCACTTGACCCTCTGAAATTTGTCTATTAATCTTACAGGGCATTGAACTATGGACAATAATCATTTTTGGCCCCTAGTTTTGCCCACAATAGCTTTGTGTTTTATTAACAATCCAATGAAACATCCATCCATGTTCTTGATTCTTTTATGAAATGTGATATCTTCTTGCTAACAAAAGCAGAGATCCCATTTCCTCTATATTTGTAGTCCAAACATTTAAGTATGGTGTATCATGTTAAAAATTAAGTGTTCTTATAATGACAACAAACCAGAGTATACAATCAAAATGCAATCACTTTCAATTACTCTGGGATTAAAACACTGGCACAAAAGCTTGGAAAGCTCTGCTGACTCATAATATTTTTCTTATGCTGAACTAGTTTATTAATTATTTAATTTGAGGTTACATCAATATTTTAGGAATGTTCACGTTCCGCAATCTAGAGATGGAATGTAAAATATTTTTATCTGTCCTCCCTAGATGTGTTATATAATATATGCTCCACTATTTCAGCAACAGGGTCATATAGCAATGCAATTTACACCAGCTGAGGATTGCAAACTATTTTAACCTAATATTCATAAGCAATATGATCATATGTCATTACTGTAGTGGAAACTTGTTCAATCTAGATTGGATATTCAAATTCTTGTTTGTCTTCTGAAATGGTGTTCTAACTAGGTTTGCCAGTTTTCTAATCAAACAAAACCGAATACCCTTGCCCTGCCCCATCCCTTCACAGAGATCCCCCCTGCCACACCCCTTCTCTGAGGCCACTCCCCCGCTCACTCCACCCCCCCTTCCCTCTGTTGCTGGCTCTCCCCCACCCTCATTTTCAGTAGGCTGGGGCTTGGGGGGGCAGGAGGGAGTGAGGGTTCAGGCTGGGTGTGTGGGCTCTGGGGTGGGGCCAGAAATGAGGGGTTCAGGGTGCAGGAGGGGGCTCTGGGCTGGGGCAGGGGGTTGGGGTGGGGCTGGGGATGAGGGATTTGGGGTGCAGGAGGGGCTCCAGGCTGGGGAGTGCAGCTGAGGGGTTCAGAATGTGGGAGGGGGTTCCAGGCTGAGGCAGGGGGTTGGGGTGCAGGAGGGGTGCAGGGTATGGGCTCCGGGAGGAGTTTGGGTGTTGGAGGGAGCTCAGGGCTGGGGCAGAGGCACAGGAGGGGGTGCAGACTCTGGCTGAGGGCGTGGCTCTGGAGTGGGACTGGGGATGAGGGGTTTGCGGTGCAGAAGGGGGCTCAGCCCTGGGGCAGGGTGTTGGGGTGTGGGACGGGATGTGGAGTGCAGGCTCTGGGAGAAAGTTTGGGTGCGGGAGGGGGCTCTGAGCTGGTGCAGGCAGTTGGAGTGTGGGAGAGGGTGCGGGCTCCAGCTGGGGGTGCGGCCTCTGGGGTGGGACCAGGGATGAGAGGTTTGGGGTGCAGGAAGAGGCGCAGGCCTGGGGCAGGGGGTTGGGGTGTCGGAGGAGGTGTGGGGCGCTTACCTCGGGGGGGCTCCCTGGAAGCGGTGACATGTCTCTCCAGTTCCTAGGCGGAGGCATGGTCAGGTGGCTCTGCATGGTGCATGCTCACTGCCTCTGCCCGCCGGCACCGCCCCCGCAGCTCCCATTGGTTGTGGTTCCCGGCCAATGGGAGCTGCTGAGCTGGCGCTTGGGGCAGGGACAGTGCAAAGAGATTTTGTGGCCATTCCTCCACCTAGGAGATGAGGGACATTTTGCCAGTTCCAGGGAGCCATGTGGAGCTAGGTAGGGAGCCTGCCAGCCCCGCCACCTGGACTTTTAACGGCCTGGTCAGAGGTGCTGACCGGAGCCACCAAGATCCTTTTTCAACCAGGTGTTCTGGTCAAAAAACGGACAACTGGCAACCCTAGTTCTAACTAATGCTGTGCCAAAATTGCCATTATAAATCCTGATTTTCATGGGTTTATTCTATAACTGCAAACATCCTTACTGTCTAAAATCTGATAAAAACATGGCTAAGTTCTCCCTTCCATTAAATGCATGCAGCCTCGCTGGCTTCAGTGATGCTACAATGACAGAGAACCAGCTCCTCAGCTGCTGTAAATCAATGTAGTTCTATTGAAAACTTTGAGAGAGGTCCATTAACTTCTTTCTACAAGAAATATGGAGGACGGAGATCACAGTGCATCATGGGAGATGTAGTCCAGCCAGGGAGCCTGGCCCATAGAAGGGAATGGGGACATGAGGCACTCAAACTACAACACCATGATGCACTGTGGCAGCTAAAGCACACACAGATTAATGTTGAACTGGCTCAGAATGAAACATTATTATTTTTAGATTTTTCTTATGAAAAATTGAAAAATTTCAGCATTTCCGGTGGAAAAAATTAATTTGGGGGAAACTGCATTTTTCATCGAAAACACATTTAGATGGAAAATTGCCAACCAACACACACACACTTTTTCATTGGACCTGCTAGAGGCCTGTTTGGGGAACATGGACCATTCTTTGACATATTTATTCCTTTCTTGACTTCTTTACCTTAACTACGCCATGTTCCATCACACAAGACAATGAAATGTTATTTTACCACGCGAAGGCATACAATCACCAGAACTGCTTAGCAACATTGCCTGTTTTGTTCTGCTTTAACCACTGACCTTGAGCCTATCTCCAGTTAAACTAAGCACTGTTGGAGTCCAATGTATCAATCTGTTGATTTCTTCAATTTTCTGTCTCCAGCTACTTGCTCAACTCAAAAAATATTCCTTCAGGAATCTTTTAAGAATCATTTGAATGATAAAACTACACATTTTAAGTATTTCGAATAATATTTTGAATTCTGATTAAGGAAAAAATTGCTCAAAACCACCAGAAAATCAGTTGTTTCCCTTCATCCACCAGCATTTCACACATATAGCTGATGAGCTGTCCTCAAGCTTGTTCTTTTGCCAAAATATGACTATTACTATTATAATGATCTGTTGATGCTAGATTGTTTTACCAGCAACCTCCTTCAAATTAGTTACTGTGCTTAATATCAGAACACAGAGCTCTTACCCTGAGGCTTAGTTTAGAAGACCAGTTGTTGACTACTGATAATGTCACCTACAAGGGAATTGTTATGTGTTGTATTAAATATCACATGATGAAATTCATCTCTCTCTCATTTCCTCTTTCAAGCTACACAAATATTTCAACAGCTAATTAGCAACACCCCACTGTCAGGTTTCAGCATTTTATTATAAATATGTACAGTTTAGAAGTATGTTGATTTTAATAAAATGCTTAACTGAAAGGAAAGGAAATTGGATTGTCAAACCTTGCGGTAGTTTTTCCTCACAATTAAATCTATTTAACCCTAATAATTTTAGAAGACAGTTGATTAATAAACAATAAGAGCTCATGAAATTAATGAGCATTATCATGAGGCAATTTGCCATGCTGATCAGTTAAGTATTCCAACAGAAGGACACATGTGACTGGCTGCCACAGTAACATGTATACATGGAATTGAGCTTTATGTTTATGAGGAGAAGCACTGAGTATGCATTGTGAATCCTCTTGTTCAGATAGACAAAGCACTCACTGTACACCACCACCTTGAGGAGCCAACCATTTTCAGAGGTGCAGTTATAAAATGGATATTGAAAACATGGCAGTTGGTACCAGAGTACAGTAACATAAATGTCACACGGGGCTATTACTGCTTCCTTTCTTTCGCTTATTGTCTATTACGGTCCCAATCCTGCAAACCCCAAGGGCCACCCTTTCAAAGCTATTTAGGCACCTAAAGATGCAGATGGGTGCCTATTGGGATTTTCAGAAGTACCTAAGCAGGCACCTAACACCCATTCATTCAATGAGAGAACACTTGTACATAAAGTTAAACATGTGTGTAAGTGTTTGCAGGAGTGGGCCCATACACTATAAACTCTTCAGGGCAGATTTTACTACGGCCCAGATCCTCCAAGTTATTTAGACACCTAAGTCCCATTGAAATTAATGGGAGTTAAATGCCTAAATACTTATGAGCATCTGGGCCTAAGTGTATTTACAGTACCTAGCAGAATGGGGCCTTCATCATTGTTGGGGCCTCTAGACACTACTGGAATGTCAACAACAACAACAGTGGAAATGCACTGCATGTAGCTTCACTGCACCAAACCCATCTAGTCAGGGGTTTTTTTTGGAATTTGTTTTCATTGAAATAGGACACCACAGGCATAAAAGATACACAGTATAGCCTACTCCAGCAGTTTAGTATTTGCAGGGCTGTCGATTAATCACAGTTAACTCATGAAATTAACTCAAAAAAATTAATTGCAATTTGAAAAATTAATCGCGATTAATCACAGTTTTAATCACACTGTTAAGCAATGAAATACCAATTGAAATTTATTAAATATTTTTTGATATTTTACTACATTTTCAAATATATTGATTTCAATTACAACACTGAATACGAAGTGTACAGTGCTCACTTTATAATATAAACAAGAGGGCAGCATTATCTCCTGAAAATCTAAAACTTTTTGTCCAGTGACTGACTGAACAAGAAGTAGGACTGAGTGGACTTGTAGGGTCTAAAGTTTTACACTGTTTTATTTTTGAATGCAGTTATTTTTTGTACATAATTCTACATTTGTAAGTTCAACTTTCAAGAGATTGCACTTCAGCACTTGTATTAGCTGAGCTGAAAAATATTATATCTTTTGTTTTTTATAGCACAAATATTTGTAATTAAAAATAAATATGAAGTGAGCACTGTACACTTTGTGTCCTGTGTTGTAATTGAAATGAATGTATTTGAAAATGTAGAAAACATCCACAAATAATAATAGAATACCATTTGTTTAAATAACAGTATGATTAATCACGATTAATTTTTTCAATCACTTGACAGCCCTAATATTTGCATAATGAAGAGTACTGCAGTAGAGATGAAGATGATAATAAAGACTCTGCAGAATATAAGTAAGAATGATTAAAAATAAATATTTGAAAAATAAACTCACCCCTGCAGACAGCCTCCATGCTTCTGTGATGGGTGCGCTGTTGCAGTGCATGTGGGCCATCAGACACAGCTGGAGCAGGTCAGCCCTGGAAGACAGAATGTCACAGACCTACAAGAAAAGAAACCTTTTTGTTTCATGCACTGACTGGCCAGTTTTACACTGTCTATGTTGGCCATGTAGCTCCCAGTCATAGAGCTGTAAATGGAAACAGCACAGAGCACTCTGAAGGATGGAACTGATTTGTGTGTGTTTAGTGCTCTAAATTGTGCAGATGCAGAGCCTCCAAATATTGGGTTCACTTACATAATGTGGGCCAAATCCCGAGGGGCCCCAGTCTTGCAAACAGCATTATGTGGGCACTTCCATCGGGTCTCAATTCAGGAAAGCACTTAAGTATGTGCTTAAAATTAAGTCAAATTTAAGCACATGCTTAATTGCCTTGCTGAACAGAGCTGCTTACCTCAATTGGGCCATGGAGCAGTAGGCAGGATCGGTAACTTGGCTTTTACTGAACCCTTACTCCGGCAAAAATGAGAATGAAGTTAAATTCAAGATCTGGCTACATATGAGGTACAATGCATTAAGAATGCAGTTAATGATGGATTACCAGCTTGCCTTTAGTCTTAGTTTCCATGGCTGTATCAGTTTAAATCAGATCTTTAGCATTATTTGGACACAATTTTTAAAATTTAGTTTAATATTTAAATGCATTTTTAATCTTTCTGGAGATTTTTAGCTTTATGCTTTTGCAGTAAACTCTTTAGTCTTTTGGGGGACAGACAAAATATTACATTCTATAGTCCTTTTGAAGCCCTCCTTCTTTTTGAACTCTGAAAATTTTATTTTCTTAACCTCGGGCTGTCTTTTTGGTTTTAAGCTGGCAGCCCTGTCAACTTTGCATCAGTGCATTCATGTATCATTGAACATTCTCTCTGAAGCACATCAGACAAAAAGACATCTGGTGTACAACTGCATTGTATTCTTTAACATCCTGTGGAGGGGTTTGCCTAGGGCCTCTCTTTCTGTTGGTGCCTGGGCTGGCCATGCATCACTAGATGTTCATAAGAAACTACCTGTATTGATTTTACAAGACAGCAAGCACATTGCTGACTACTTTATGTATGAAGATTACTGGACTTGAGTTGCGGAAATCTTGTAGCAATTTCTAGTGATTTCACCAATGACAGTAAGTTCAAACAACAGAATCTTTAATACACTCTCCATCAACAATGAGCCCACTGATTTTTATAACAATTATCATTCATACCACGTGAACACCAAAATGTGCTAGGTGCCATACATAAAGGAAAAATAGTCCAGCCCCCAAAGAGTTAACAATCTGAATGAGACAAAATCACAAAGAGGGAGGAGGAGAGAAGGGAGACAATCTACAAGCAAAGAGAATGGGGTGACGATTGGCACTCTTGTTAATTTCATATTAACAATATATTAATACGCTACCTCCAGCAGCCACCTATCTTGCCTTTGCTAGTTCTGTTTTTAGTTCCATTAATTATTTGTTAATTTTTCTTATTCCTTCCCATTGTCTTAATTTATTTATTTCAAAATGTACAAATGCTGGTAGGTGAGAGCAGGTGGAGAGTTTCTGACCTGATCAAATATTTGATTCAAACGTATAACTACTGAGACTCCTGGTGCTGATCTCAGAAAGGCTCCCGAGGCGGTAGACTCCTTTCCCCTGCCACTTGCAGCTATTGCTGCTCTCCTTTTTCCAAGGTTGGCTGGGACCTTATTTGTACTGGGGTAATGCACTGAGGCCACTAATCAAGGATCAGGACCCCATTCTGCTAAGCACTGCACACACATATAATGAAAAGATAGAAGGGAACCTACCCTAGAAGGTGGAACCCTTGAGGGTCCTCTCCATGAGAAGTGTGTTGAATGTGGGTCCTCTGTATGGGACCTGATGCTTCCCAGTGGTTGGGTTCCTGGGTAGGAGGGGGAAGGGGAAGGAGATACCATTATCTGCCCCTCATTACTAATTTAAGTTTCCCTTATATCCCAGCATGTGAAGCAGACCATTGAAAGTTGCTGGAGAATTCTCTTTGCCAAGTGGGAGAAAATTGGCCTTGAGATGATGCAGAAATTCAGGGTCACCACTGCCTAGCAAGCAAGTTGCCAAACTTCAGAGATGAGCTATG
This sequence comes from Terrapene triunguis, assembly GCF_002925995.2. Classification (NCBI taxonomy): domain Eukaryota; kingdom Metazoa; phylum Chordata; order Testudines; family Emydidae; genus Terrapene; species Terrapene triunguis. The sequence continues at coordinate 43,457,232 of NW_020664436.1, forward strand.
GCAAAAGCCACACTTCGTCTCTTACTTGATTAATTGTAGTGACACCAAAGGCACAAAACAACATCATTTATATTGTCAAATTATTCCTTGATGAATAACTTCCCTTTCTTCTAAATAACACACAGGAACAATAAGTGTCAACGGATAATAGACAGACTCAGATTTTCAGTGTTACAGCAAGATAGACTGCTTGACAAGGTGATTTGGCATTGCAAGCGATCTCTTCGTGAACAAAAATGAAACCAAAAAGATGCTTTTTCAGTGCTTTGATTGTAGCTAACAGGCTATCCTTAACATTTGTAATGGGGGGCTGGCAGTTTCACCTATTATTAAGATTGCCTGACACTTCCTATTATAAGACCCTGGTTTTGGTTGCTTATAACCGCCAAACTTCAGTTTGGGCTGAAATGTTCTAGGTTGGGTGTCTGCCTCAGGCTGATATATATATTTTTTAAATTTTTGTGAAACTTTCAGCCAGAAAGGTTCAGCTGTTTCCTTAGCGTGCTCATTATGAGAATGAGATAAGGGGAAAATATGTTGCATTGCCCATGTTAGAAATGCTGGTTACCTGTTCTTTGAAAAGCTCTAGCCCCTCCATGCTTTGTAGCAGGGATGTGAAATTTGGCAGAGGGAAGGTTCTTTTGCCATTGCCATGAAAATCTGCCCAAATTTCATGAAGCTTTAAGCCTTTGAAAAACTGCAGTTCTCACATGCTCAGTAGAGACACCTGGGATTTTAGCAGCTACATTCCCTGACAATTCCATCCATCCTGGACATGCTAGGACTGCTCTGGACTTTCCCTGCACTTGCAGCTCTGGGCTACTGCAGGCCAGGTCAGATCCAGGCCCAACCATCTGAACTGAAAGAAGAGAAACTCTGTCTCCTGTGCTCTGAATGATCCCCTTGCTTGGCTCAGGCAGTGTGGAGGAGGAAGCTGCCAGATTCAAATGCAGAGGGGACAAAAGCCAGACCAGAGGCATGGGAAGTAGAATGACTCATAGACTCATAGACTTTAAGGTCAGAAGGGACCAATATGGTCATCTAGTCTGACCCCCCGCATGATGCAGGCCACAAAAGCTGACCCCCCCACTTTCCCTTAACTCTGCTGTTGAAGTCTCCAGATCGTGATCTAAAGACTTCAAGTCGCAGAGAATTTTCCAGCTTGTGACCCCTGGGACAAGGAGCCTCAGGCTGGGTAGCAAAACTGGGACTGGAAGCTGACAGAGATGGAGAGAGGGAAACAGTCTGCGAGCTGGGGTGGGGGGAGACTGGAACTGGCTGAGCAAGGTGACTGGAACTGAGTCCGGAAGTTGACCCTGGGAACTGGGGGGAGACTGGCATTCTGTCTGGGCCTCAGTTTCCTATTTGTTAAATGGGGATAATACCACACTCTCACCTCACAGGGGTGTTACAAACATAAGTCGATGTTTGCAAAGCACTCGGATACTCTAGTGATAAGTGCCATAGAAACCCCATGTGGAAATTAATAATTCTGTCTTCAGAGCAGGGTTTGAATAGTATGCAGTAAATACAGCATGGGCAGCTGTGACCATAAGATGGCATATTGTCATAATATTTACCCGAAAGATGACATGTAATATATCAGTAGAAAACGAAGAACTCACTGATCATTAATATTCTTGCGTGATGCCTGTACGGTAAGCCCACAAAGAACTTTACACCAGAGCTGGAAATTTGTGACTAAAATGTGTTCAAACCAGGCATGTAGGGGGAGATGATAAACAGATTTTCTCCAGACAAAGAAAAGAGGCCAACACCTAAAACCAGGTGTGACCAAATTCAATGGGCTAGTCATTTATATCAGAGGTTGCAGGAAGAGATCATTTGCATTGTAAAAATCACCAGCAGGTGAGGATAGATTCTACACCAGACGCCCAAGCATCTACACCCAGCAGGGGTAAGAAGTTATCTGGGGATACTAGGGTGACCAGACGTCCCGATAAAATTGGGACCGTCCCGATATTTCGGGGGGTGTCCCGTGTCCCGCCCGATCTTTGGTCGGGACACAAATTGTCCCAATATCCGCCGGCAGCGAGTTTTTTTTTTTGCTCCACTGGCAGGAACTGACTTTGCTCCCCCCACGCCACCATGTGTCCCGATTTTTTATTTCCCTCATCTGGTCACCCTAGGGGATACTCTTCAGAAGAATACATTTCAAAGGTTTATGGGACTATAAGAGAGGAGGAGAGAACCCCTACAATATCCTTCACTTGAGGAGACAAAGGAACCGAGCACTCAAAGCTCTGTGAAGGGTCCTGGCCAGAGAGCCTGGTCAGCCATGCTGGAAAAGAGATTTTATGAGAAACATTTGTGTGAAGAAGAGGCTCTCGTTTGTTAAATCAGGTTTTAGTCTTAGAACCGTATTTTTATTTTTGTTGGCTTGGATTGGGTACTGCAAAAATTGGCTGATGCCAATTAAGAGGGAGAAGTGTATTTTTTTCAGGCTGCTGAAGTCATTTATCTGGGACACAAAATTGATGCAACTGGAGGAGAATGTGAGGGCGATTACTGAGGCTCCACCCCCAAAGTCAGTGTCTGAATTGAAATCCTTTCTAGGTCTGCTAAATTATTATGGTAAATTTTTATCTAGCTTCACATCTGTGTTGGCCTGATTACACAAACTGTTTCAGAAAGGAATAAAATTCCAGTGGGGTCCAAAACAAAAAAAGTAGCTTGAACAGAAGCAGAGAAATTGCTAAAGTCATCAAAATGTTTAGTTCATGATGATAGTCAAAAATAACTAAGTATTGTCTTGTGATGCCTCACCATCTGTGGAGGGAGTGGTACTAGCCCATTGAATGTCAGATGGAGCTGAGCATCCCATCAGTTATGCATCAAGGTCACCAGCTTCAGCCGAAAAAAATTATTCCTAACTACAATGAGAAGGGCTAGCAGCATTTTTTGGGGTAAAGCAGATCCACTCTTACCTATATCACAGGCCTTTTGTTATACATTCAGACCATAAACCTTTCAAAGGTCTGCTTGGTGAGATCAAACCTGTACTCCCTATGGCATCTGCCAGAATTCAGAGAGGGGCTCTCACCTTATCAGCTTATGACTCTGGGTTTGATTTTAAATCTAGAAAAGCATTGGTAGAGAAGATGCTCTGAGTTCATGCCTGTTAATGGATAGCCTGCCAAAAGTACCTCAGCCTACAGAAACCATCGTCCTTATTGAACTAATACCCACCTCTCTAACTGATTCAGCACAGATAAAAAGAGAGACTAAGGGCTTGAAACACTGTATACAGAGACATGACTTATGACAATGGGAGGGGTTCTCCTGTCGGCGTAGGACATCCACCTCCCTGACAGGTGGTAGGTTGGTTGATGGAAGAATACTTCCATCAGTGCTGTTTACACTGGGGTGGAGGGATAGGTCAGCTTAACTACTTTGCTCAGGATTGTGAAAAAAAAATCCACCCCACCTTCTTCTATTAGCAGAGGCCACAACTGATAAACTTCACGCTACATTTTCTATTTTTGGATTGCCTGAGGCAGTGGTGAGTGACAATGGTACCTAGAACGGCTCCATATCACCCTTCTTCAAATGGCCTAGAAGAGCAGCCTGTGCCAATCATAAAAGAGGGAATGAAGAAGATGGTATCCATGGTACCACAGAAACCAAGCTGAGCAGGCTTCTTTTTGAGTGTCGTGTGATACCACAAGCCACAACAAGAGAGTCACTTGCAGAACTCTCAGTGGGAAGGAAACTAAGGTCTCATCTGGATTCTCTATGCCCAGAGGAAGCTTTTTTAAATTGAGGATGACTGCATCATGGAATGGGCCACCCAAATACCTTGAGAGAACCCACTTCAATACAGAAATAAAACCACCTCTGACTGCATACCCCTTGTCATCTATGACCCCACACTTGAACCTATACAGGGTACCATTAAACAAGTGCAACCCATGCTTGATGGGGACGCCATCCTGAAAGAAATCTTTCCTGAACCACCATTTTTGCCTTCAAACAACCCCCCACCTCTCTAAGCTCATAATCAGAAGCAAGCTCCTCAAAGATCAGGACACACCCACTCAAAGTAGCACCAGACCCTGCCAGAATAACCAGTGCAAAACCTGCAAACATATTTCCACTGCTACAACGATCAACACCCCCCCTACGACCCACCTTTCAAGCTCCATGGATGCTAAACACGCCAAGCACAACATATGGTCTACATCATCCAGTGAACTAAATGTCCCAATAACAACTATGTGGGTGACACCAGACAATCACTACACTCTCAAATGAACTCACGCGGGAAAATGATAAAAGACAAAAACACCCTACCCTGTGGGAGAACACTTTTCACAAAAGGATCACTCTATATCTGACCTATCAGTCCTCATCCTCAAAGGAAACCTGCACAACACTTTCAAAAGACAAACCTGGGCGCTTAAATTCATTACTCTGCTAGACACTAAGGCTTTGTCTACACTACACAGCTTTTAGCGACAAGGCAGTGTTGCTACAGCTGGGCTGCTAAAAGTCACGCAGTGTAGCTGCTGTTTGTTGGCTCTCCTGCCCACAAAATGCTTCCACCCCCAATTAGCTGCATTTGCACTGACAACCAGGGCCTGCTCCGGGCACCAGCCCAGCAAGCAGGTGCTTGGGGCAGCCAATGGAGAGGGGCAGCACGTCCAGCTCTTCGGCAGCAATTGGCGGCGGGTCCCTCACTCCCTCTCGGAGCGAAGGACCAGCCGCCGAATTGCTGCCGAAGACTGAAGCGGCGGCGGTAGAACCAAAGGGCCGCAGATCGCGTTCCGGGCTTTTTTTTTTTTCCCTGCTTGGGGCGGCAAAAACCCTAGAGCCAGCCCTGCTCACAACACGCTGTTCACACTGGCGCTTGTTGTTGCCAGAATGTTTGTCTTTCGGAGGTGGGGTGGGAGGTTCAATACCTCTGAAAGACAAAAGTTTTGTTATTCAATTGCCAGTGTAGACATAGCCTAAATCATGGATTGAACAGAGACACTGGATTTATGGCTTGTTACAATTTGTAACCCATTAACCCCCCTCTTTTCATGCTATGACTGCAGAGGTGTTAACATACCACTCTACCTTGACTGGTCCCTTACAATATGTGCTATCTACTTGTGCTAAACAATCTGTTCCACCTTTCCCAGAGCTGAAGAAGACCTCTGTGTGGCTTGTATTTCTCACCAACAGAAGTTGGTCAAGAAGTTGGGTGATTGAGGCTATGTCTGATAGGTGAAAGGCTTCCTAACCAATTATGAACTCCCCCCCACCCCCAGCCATCCATGCTCCTTTAGGTATATTTTTTAAAGTAAATATATATCTGGTCTTCTCTTTTGGTGACAAGCCCTGTGCCAATGGGATCACCACAGATTTCTACAGAAAGAAACAGTAGAATGATACGGTACTTTGATTGTCTGACTTTTTTATGGGTTCACAGAGGGCTTTGCTTTCAAAACAGGTAAAAACTACAACTAGCCTTCTGTAAAGACATGACTTTTCTTTGCCTGAGCCTGTTTAAAACGTATATCAGCCACCTGTGACAACTTTAAGAGCTGCCAACAGAGAATACACCACTGGGAAAATGTTAGTAAAACTGGTCTGACCGGATGATTAACCTCAGGGTTCAGTTCAGCACAACTGGTGCTCAACCTCAGTCAGGCAACAGGACTATAAAGAGAAAACCTGTGTGTGTTGCATGCTAAGATGTTGGTTGGTCTAGCAAAGAGGAGCAGCACACACTACTCTTCATCATGGAATTCTCCTTACACTAACTTCTTGACATTCTTTCATCTCTTTTTTCAATGGGATATGCCTATTTCCAAGTTGAGCAGAAGGCTATTGCAGTAAAACAATCTCTTGATGTGCAGAATTCAGGCAGCTAATGTATGTGTTTTGATAGCATTTTTGTACTAAGATCTTATCAGGTTATTTTTTAATAAACTGGAACAATAAAATAAAAATATAAGTGCCTTGGAGCTGATACGAGCTTTCCATTACAGAGGGTGAGACATGTTGGCTCTAAAGTATTCTGCATCATCATCATTACTGTCATGACCAAGACATGGGCAGGCTGACCTAGTGGTCAGAGCAGGAGTCAGGCACTAGGCTGGCTCAGATAACAGGAGATCAGAGCCTGAGACAGGCTAGGGTTCTCCAACTGGGGTCCTTGACCCCTCAGGGGGAGTTGCAAGGTGGTTACATGGGGATCACAAGCTGTGAGCTCTGTGGGGCTGACAGCCCCGAGCCTCCATTAAATTCCCCCTGCCCCATTCAAAGGCTTGCTGTGTGAAGGGGGTCTCCAATACAAAAAGTTTGAAAATAACTGGGCAGACTGAGAGTCAGGTGTCAAGGGCAGGCAGGCTCAGGTTACCAGAAGATCCGTAGGAGCAGCTACAATAGGGGAAGCAGTCCTAAGCAAGGGAAACCCAGTTGCATGGACAACATCCTGGTCCTGTGCTTGGTTTAAATAGAAATAGGGAACCAATCAGGATCCCCAAAGTTCTGCCAATCAGATCCCAGGACTGGAGTGAGGACTGTCAGAATTGCGCTTCTAGTTCTAGCAACTGCTAGCAGGTCACTGTGTGGCAGGTTGGCACTTGCTAGTTCCAGAAAGCCCTGTGGACCAGCAATTGAGACCTGTGGTCCCTGTCAAAGATATTCAGATTTAGATTTCAAAAGGAAAGCCTTTTTGCTACAATCTTCTATGTCCCTCTATGTTGGAAGCAGGGTTTTGATTCCACAGTAATTCAAAGATCACATCCAGGGTGCCATTTGGGATATCTGGCATCCCTTAAGGATAAAAAGTGCTTCAGACTGCCTTCAAAGAGGCATATGGCAGGGAACCTCTTAGGCATTGTGTTATCAGTATGAGACTTATGGAACTGGAAGGCCTATAACTCAAATGTATTTGGATTCCCAGCTAGGAGTCACTATGTCAGTGTTACTCTTTGCTTATGGGATGCTATGGCTATAACGCTTTAGAATGGATGAATCTTGATATGAATTACGACTTCTTGGCTAAAAAGTTTAGTATTTGATATGCCCTCTCTTGGGAACTGTCTCCTGCCCTTGTAGGGGGAGAGGGACTCAATGACTGGACAGGGCATTTATCTCTAATATGGTCCACTATGACAATGAGCAAAGAACAAAACCGAGTAAGTCACCAGCTGAAAGAAACCATCTGAACTTAGCACACGCTGAGTGAATCAAAAGTGTGTAATGGGGCACACTTGGTATATACTATCTCTGTTGTATTTGCATAGTCACAACTTTGGGTTTTTACAACTCAGGTTTTAGTTCCTAGATTCTAGAGCTGAGCAAACTATTTATAGGGGATAATTTATTCAGCAAATTTAGCCTGTCTTTCCATTTGCAAATGAGCTGTGTGACTTTTATGAGGGTTTGTGAGCCCAGCCAGCCTTTCCTAGTGGAGCCAGTTTCAGTTGCAACAGTGTCTCTAGACCTAAACTGCCTCCTGACTGAAGCTATGGTTCTGACTCCAAGTTCCATTACAACAGGAGCCCAACTGTTCAGAAAGCAGAAATGTCATCACAGACCGTCTGAATAAATAAAAGGCTAAGAATTTCCCCCCAAGGCGAGGGGGCGCAAATGACTCACAAGAAGCAGGACTGAAGTTTGGGAGAGCTCTGAGATGACCAGAGGGCTCAGCCAGAGCCTTCACTTTATCTTGTGCAAGCTCCAGTCTCTGCTGTTTGTGTAATGGGCCTAATAGCCTGTAAACTTCCTGCAATGACTTTGGGGACAACATCAGACCAGAGTCCAAGAGATGAGAGAGAGAGGCCTACCAGGACGGCTTACTTTTTCCCTTCTGTGTTTCTCCTCCAGCCTGGGATAAGGAAACCATGACTGCTCTGGTTAATATCCAACAGTTTTGGAGCAGGTGCTCTAGTACCCTCTTGACACAGTAGTTCCTAAGAGACCTACACTGAGTTGCTGGTTTGTGCACTCTCTTTCCAATCTCATCACTAGGGCCTCTTACCCACAACAACAGGCCTGTCTAGAAGCCAGCCAATGCTAGCACCCCTAAGATGAAGTTCTTTTGTAACTGGGGACTCCGTTGTCTTAGTCACACGTGCTGGGAGTCAGTCTTTGTGTAAGGAGAGTCCAGTCAATTGGGTTTGGTGGGGACAGATTGTCTTGTGGGGATTTTATATTGTGATGATCCTGCTGGTTCATTACTTATCACCATAGAATGGGCCAGAGGGAAAGGACAGGTCATTCTCGGAGGGACAGAGAGCATTGTGTTATGCAGAGTGAACAGGAAAAGGAAGTGACATTGAGGATGAAGAGGATCAGGCTTAGGGAGAGAGAGAGAGAGGCTGTGTGAGATCTAGGTTGGAGGCAGCACTGTAATGGTTGGCTGAATGCTAGGGGGCAAATTTGCAAGCATGCAGTATCAGGCAAGCCCTATAGATGGATGACAACTCAGAGAGAGGAACTCTAACCAGTGGGATTTTAGGTATCTGCCTGAGGCCAGGGCCATCCACATGGAAGCCTTGTGCATTCACACCAGCTCCGGGGCACCCTTGGCCCACTCCCTGACAGCATGGTTCTTCTCACAGCTGATACCCCAGAACTTCCCACCACTTTGGAGATTCTGCAAAATGGAGGGGCCACTGAGAAAAAGTTAAAGCGGCCAGGAAGGCATAGTGCTGCAGAGGCAATTGGCTCTTGCTTCTTACAGGAAGGGGGAAATCTGTGCATGGAGGATCTCCTCTGTCTGTGGATCCTGGGGGGACAATCTCCCCCCTTGGAAATAACTCCTTATAATTCCAAAAGTCATTAGAAGGCGTCTTTCACCGGTTTCTTAAAAGGCGAACAGTTCTTTGGTGTCGAGTTTGCTTTGCTTGTTTCTGTCATAAGTGAAGAATTATCTGTGACAGTAAGTGTGAATTTTGGGTATAACAACAGAGCTGTGGAGTTGAGGTCAAAAGGTAAATTCTGCTTTTTGCAACATGTTTGATCAGGCTGAGATATTGTCCGTAGTGTTGTGAACAGAAGCAGTGTGACTCCCAGTGGGCAGAGCCTGGAGAGGGAGAGAACATAAACAGAGAAAGAGAGGACAGAGTTGGCCTGACCTAATGTACTGTGCTCTGCCAGCCAGCTTGCTCTGTCTGTAATGCCTGATTTCCCGTTCCCAGGCATGCAGAGCTCAGTCTCTCATGGGAGGGAGTACTTCAAGTTGCTCAACAGAAACCCCACTAAGTGATGGGTGGGCCAGTGCTGTTTGCCCCTTAAAAAATGTTGGCTTCAAAAAGTGTTGAAAACTAGTCATTATCAGGGTGGGGAGGGAGTGCGTGTGAGCACGGTAGTCATCCATACAGCTTACTTTAGAGGGAGAAGTACACTGTATACTGCTGCCTTCCTGTCAGAGGCTGGTCGCAGTGGGAATTCAGTGCCTCTGAAATCCAACCACTTATTTTGATGCCCGAAAAATGGATTTGAGTGCCTGCCAGTTTTGGCCTATGTGACTTGCTCATGGCCACAAAGCAACAATGACAGAGCTGGGAATGGAACTTGGGTACTCCTGGCTGCTTGTCCCATGCTGAGCTCACTATACTAGGAGTCCTCAAACTTCTTCTCTTTTCTCCCCCCGCCCACCATGGCATTCTTCTCCTGCTGGACTGGTCACTCTATCTCAGGGTTCTATACTGCTTCCCAAAGCTGTAGAATCCGAGCTCTGGCACCTGAAGGTAGCTTCTGTTTTCTCTTCTTCTACCCTTATGTAGCAGAAGAGGTAGTTATGTTGGCTTCTCCTTCCCTTCCTCTCCAGTGGCTGTCACAGTCTCCAAGGACTTTTTGGAGCTGGAAACAAGAAGGAAAATAAGCTCCACCTGACCAAGTGGAACCACTGTGCTAGACTGTTTTGCTACTGCTATAACATCATTTGCACTTTACAAGTAGGGAAACTCTGGTCAAGAGAAGGGTTATGAGGGTCATTGCCTCTTCATCTGTCCCTCTACCCTGTTTGTGCTTAGGTACAGAGAAATTCAGGCTGAGAATTTCCAAGCTGCCTTGAGGATTTTGATGCCCAATTTTCATGAATGTTAATAGGAATTGGGGGCCCAAATCCCTCAGCCAGCTTTGAAATATCTCAGCCTAAGGTCAAAAAGTGAGTCAATGGCGGCGCTGAGACTAGAACCACCACATTGCAAAAGATCATAACCCAGCCAGGAGAATGTAATTCAGCTGGAAAACCCTAAGCATTTCTAGGGAATTAGGAGATTGGCACATCCTATCCTTTCCCTCTGTCTTGTGCCAAGGGTTTAAGAGGAGCAGCACTCAAAGATAAGAAAGAAGAATAGTAGCAGCAAAAGAAGAAGTAAACAAGACACACATGGATGTAACATGATGCTTGAAAATTTAAACTAAAAGAAAAACCAGGAAAGTCAAAAGTTAATTGCACATGTAAGTGGGCCAGATCCTCAGTTGGTAAAAATCAGCTGTTTCAATAGCTTCAGTGGAGCAACAATACTGAGTTTCTACTGCCGTTCATTATGCTAGCAGTCATTTTATAAACAGATAACCACGGTTTCACACATGCCAAATGCAAATGTAGCTGAATAGATTTGGCTTCAATGTTCCAACTAGCATCCCCCCAAAATCCCTCAACTCAATTTTTTCCCATCAAAAAGGTACCCTTTAGCTAAGAAAAAGTATGTGAATTTTTAATTTAAGGTACATTTTTAAAAAATCCCACCGTGCAGGGCAGTGAAAACAGATGTTTAGAATCTCAGCTCTGATGAGAGCTGCCACTACCAGTGATGGTAAACTAGCCTTTGACACTAGAAGGAAGCTCTTTGCGTTGATGATATTGCAATCTCTTCAGTATAGTGTAATTTCCCAAGGGCAAGATAACAAATAAAAGGCTAGATCTGCAGCTCCATTTAGGTGCAAATCAGGGTAGCTCCATTGACTTCAGAACTCAGGATCTTGAAGACTTTCAAGGCAAACAATACACAGTTTATTCAACACAGTTAATTCTCCTTTTTTTCCTCCTCTGAGATGATTTTATCCTCTTTTCTTTTATTATGTCACTCTGTGAAGTGAAGGATGTAGCTGGCTGGCTGTGCTTAACCAAGTCAAATGAGCAGGTGAAAACTTCCAGTCTGCCCTCAAGGAGCGCCTGCCTGAGGAGAGTAATAGGCTCTGCTTGTTGACAAACCATTTAAATCTTGTGTAGAGGGCCATCTGTACCACTTAAGCCCCACCTAAGAGGTACATGGAGCAATCCAGGCACTCTTCACTACAGAGAGGGTCTCCATGCTGGCTCTGCATAAGCCAAATTAGGGGCAGACCGTGGAATTGGACTAGAGACACCTTTATGTTGATCCATCCCAACACCACACAAAACAAGTGTGGCAGGGCCACAAAACTTGATTTCAGGCCATTGAGGGGAATAGCAGAAGTCAAGGAGGAGGGAAGCTGCCCCTGTATGGGATTCATTCCATCTACATAGAGCCTGAATATTTTGTGAATAGTAAATATATGGGTGTAGTGAACATCATCCATAAATAGTCCCACCCTCACCATTCCCATCCTCACTGTTTTAATCTATCTGCCTTGGTATCAGTGTCAGCTGATTCACCACCTAGAAGTTCTGTGTAGGGAAACTGCACAGGTCATCACACCGTTTTACTTTTGTGTTTCTCTAGAGTGCTGATGTGTATGTTTGTCTCTGAAACCAAGTTTAAAACAAAGGCTAGTTAAAGAATTCTTCACCGGGCCAAAACAGTGCCCCCCTGCACCCCAATTTGTTTGGATGTATTTAAATTTGCAAGGTGTTAGTCTCATTGCAACAATACTAAGCAAAAGGTGCATTGATCATTTTTTGAAGGGGGATGGGATTAGTCAGAGCACTGAAAATAGAAGTCTTTTTTCCCAGCCATTTGCACACTCCTCTCTCTGCTAATATCTGTGATTTGAAGTTAGCAGGGCTCACGGAGCCATTGGTTTTGTTCCAGATGTAGGGCATGCAACAGCATTGTACATGTTTTGTTGTTGTTTTAACATGCCTGTTGGAAACCTCATTGCTGACAAACCTAAGCCTTCATATTCACCACAGGTTTGCATCCACTTCCTGATGCTTTGATAGACTGGTGCTTGCCAAGTACGTCTTTAGTGATTAATTTATTTGAAAAAAATCCCAACAAAACAACCCAATAACAACAGGCTACCCCCACCTCCTGCTCCCTTTATGAACTATTTTAAAAGACAACATTTAGGCTTTGTATAAAACAGCTTTTATCAACCCTTTCAGCTGTTCTTCCCTAAATAATGACAAACGCTTTGGCCAAATTTAAACACCAAGGACTTGATTGCCCCTGGCCTTTCGCTTTGTTAAATCATTTATGCCTTTGCAAAGTAGCTGCAAAATCTTACCAGGTCAGAATGCCAAACCTACCATGGACAGGGCAAGGCAGTGGAGAAGCAGAGCCTCGGAGCAGCTAAGATACCCTTGGCACAAGTTTGGAGACAGGGCCAAAAGTGGCATCAAGCCATTTTCCTGTTCCATGATCATGGGGACTGTAGAGAGGTTAGCCGGGGCTCACCTCTCTCTGGGGCAGCGGAGACCCCTACTGCCTCACTCAGTTCTGGAAGAAGTCTAGCAGGGCATTAGTCCAGCTGCAGGAGTCTTTCTCCATGGCCTTTGTGAGGGCAGAAACAACACAGTTAGTTGTCAGCCCAGGCACTAGGTCAGGGCGGGTCAATGGTGAGTTAGGTGCTCAGGACTTCAGGCTGGGGCTGAGTAACCACAGTTTATCAACAGCGAGCCCAGGCCCTGGATCCGGAGGCCTGGGAGAGGGGGAGATTGGCACCCACGAGTTGGGTGGCAGGGGGACGCAGGCCCTCCCACTCTACTGCACCCTAGTAGCAGCAGAAGACCCACTGCTGAGTCAGTGGGGATCCTGGCCACAACACACTCACATGGGTTCTGGCAGTGTCGCAGACAGACTAGGGGTCGGCTGCCCCCAGGCTACTTCCAGACTCCCCCTCTTGAGGTACCTGGGTCAGGATGGTGAGCTCAGGGGGGTCCAACACCATGGGTTCCTCGGGATTGCTGGCACAGGGCAAGCTCAGCAACTCCTCTGGGTAGCTGGCCTGGTCTCCCTGGCAGCTGCTCTCTTAGTGAGCTCTGGGGTTGGGCCTTTATACTTCCTGTGCCACGCCTGACCCTCTGGGGGGCAGGCTCAGAGCTCCCTGGCTCCACCCACTCTGGTGTCCGGAGGGGCTCATCTCTCTCTGGGGCCACGGGGACCCACACCGCCTCACTACAGGGACGATGGGCACCAGTTTACCCCCTACGCAAGATAAGGATGTTTTCTCTTATGCAGACTGTTTGTGATCCACAGGGGTCATTTTGAGCACAGATGCAAGTTAGTAGTGAATATTATGATCATCCAATCTGACCTACTTGTAGCCCATAGAGCTAGCTTTAGCAGTTATTTTATTTAGCAGTAACACAAGGAATCTACAGGCCTATATCCTGTAAGACATTGGCTTCACCAGTTAGCATAAGGCTTGAGGCCTACAAACTTTGGCACAGATAAATGTCCTAACGGTAACCCCTAAGTTTTGGGGAACTGAGAATAGCATTTAAGGGGGAAGTTTGTTCATAACACCACCAGCCAACACAGGAACATGCCAGCTTTTGGATATTTTAGGATAGAACATCTACAGATGTCTGACCACAAGAGTGCCATGGCAATGAATTGATATATATGGTAATAAGTTGAGATCATTAACATACTACCCTATAGGAGAAGGGCACCGCAACATTAGTAGAGCGAGGAAATACAAATAAGGAAAAACCCCTACTGAATATGTATTAGGCATAGTGGCATCAACGTAGCATATTATAAAATTGTATCCCAACGTGTGCAGGAGTAGAGAAAGTGGTGAGGTGCCAGAATGATGGCTACTGGTGATGAGGAGGAAGGTGATGGTGATGAGGAAGATAATGACTAACATTTCAGGTTGTTCTGCAAGGTTTGATGTGACTATATGGATGTGCAGATGTACATTCTGTATTATCTCTATCTTGCTGGGTTAGAGTGTTTGTATATATTAATAAACTATTGTATTAATAAACTATTGTAAACACAGAAGGGTTCCTAAAGTGTGAGTGTTGCAACTGTGCACATCGGAGTTCCTAACTGAACAGTAATTTTAATAATACAGGGCCTGATCTTGGGACAAGAACCTGTTAAACCTTAAGAGTGATTACTAGGAACTCTTAAGTCATCAATTTAATGAATACATAATCTATAATTAGGGTACATCCTGGATGGTATGGGCCACAGAATTTCAGCCAGGGAGTTCTGTATTGAGCCTAATAACTTGAGGTTGAACTAGAGCATAACTTTAAGAAAAACTCTAGTCTTGATTTGAAGACCCCAAGTGATGGAAAATTTAGAATCATAGAATCATAGAATATCAGGGTTGGAAGGGACCTCAGGAGGTCATCTAGTCCAACCCCCTGCTCAAAGCAGGACCAATTCCCAACTAAATCATCCCAGCCAGGGCTTTGTCAAGCCGGGCCTTAAAAACCTCCAATGAAGGAGATTCCACCACCTCCCTAGGTAAAGCATTCCAGTGCTTCACCACCCTCCTAGTGAAATGGTGTTTCCTAATATCCAACCTAGACCTCCCCCACTGCAACTTGAGACCATTGCTCCTTGTTCTGTCATCTGCCACCACTGAGAACAGCCGAGCTCCATCCTCTTTGGAACCCCCCCTCAGATAGTTGAAAGCAGCTATCAAATCCCCCCTCATTCTTCTCTTCTGGAGACTAAACAATCCCAGTTCCCTCAGCCTCTCCTCATAAGTCATGTGCTCCAGACCCCTAATCATTTTTGTTGCCCTCCGCTGGACTCTTTTCAATATTTCCACATCCTTCTTGTAGTGTGGGGCCCAAAACTGGACACAGTACTCCAGATGAGGCCTCACCAATGTCGCATAAAGGGGAACGATCACGTCCCTCGATCTGCTGGCAATGCCCCTACTTATACAGCCCAAAATGCTATTAGCCTTCTTGGCAACAAGAGCACACTGTTGACTCATATCCAGCTTCTCGTCCACTGTGACCCCTAGGTCCTTTTCTGCAGAACTGCTACCTAGCCATTCGGTCCCTAGTCTGTAGCAGTGCATAGGATTCTTCCGTCCTAAGTGCAGGACTCTGCACTTGTCCTTGTTGAACCTCATCAGGTTTCTTTTGGCCCAATCCTCCAATTTGTCTAGGTCCCTCTGTATCTGATCCCTACCCTCCAGCGTATCTACCATGCCTCCCAGTTTAGTGTCATCTGCAAACTTGCTGAGAGTGCCGTCCACACCATCCTCCAGATCATTAATAAAGATATTAAACAAAACCGGCCCCAGGACCGACCCTTGGGGCACTCCGCTTGAAACTGGCTGCCAACTAGACATGGAGCCATTGATCACTGCCCGGTGAGCCCGACGATCTAGCCAGCTTTCTATCCACCTTACAGTCCATTCATCCAGCCCATACTTCTTTAACTTGGCGGCAAGAATACTGTGGGAGACCGTATCAAAAGCTTTGCTAAAGTCAAGGAATAACACATCCACTGCTTTCCCCTCATCCACAGAGCCAGTTATCGCCTCATAGAAGGCAATTAGGTTAGTGAGGCACGACTTCCCCTTGGTGAATCCATGCTGACTGTTCCTGATCACTTTCCTCTCCTCTAAGTGTTTCATAATTGATTCCTTGAGGACCTGCTCCATGATTTTTCCAGGGACTGAGGTGAGGCTGACTGGCCTGTAGTTCCCCGGATCCTCCTTCTTCCCTTTTTTAAAGATGGGCACTACATTAGCCTTTTTCCAGTCATCCGGGACCTCCCCAAATCGCCATGAGTTTTCAAAGATGATGGCCAATGGCTCCGCAATCACATCCGCCAACTCCTTTAGCACCCTCGGATGCAGTGCATCCAGCCCCATGGATTTGTGCTCATCCAGTTTTTCTAAATAGTCCCGAACCACTTCTTTCTCCACGGAGGGCTGGTCACCTCCTCCCCATGCTGTGCTGCCCAGTCCAGCAGTCTGGGAGCTGACCTTGTTTGTGAAGACAGAGGCAAAAAAAGCATTGAGTACATTAGCTTTTTCCACATCCTCTGTCACTAGGTTGCCTCCCTCATTCAGTAAGGGGCCCACACTTTCCTTGACTTTCTTCTTGTTGCTAACATACTTGAAGAAACCCTTCTTGTTACTCTTAACATCTCTTGCTAGCTGCAACTCCAAGTGCGATTTGGCCTTCCTGATTTCACTCTTGCATGCCTGAGCGATATTTTTATACTCCTCCCTGGTCATTTGTCCAATCTTCCACTTCTTGTAAGCTTCTTTTTTGCGTTTAAGGTCAGCAAGGATTTCACTGTTAAGCCAAGCTGGTCGCCTGCCATATTTACTATTCTTTCTACACGTCGGGATGGTTTGTTCCTGCAACCACAATAAGGATTCTTTAAAATACATTTATTTGCATTCCTCAGTCACCTGTTGCAGTGGTTAATTTTCTTCATTGTTAAATATGCCTATTATTTCCAATTTAAATCTTTCTGACTTCAACTTCCAGTCACTGGATCTTGTTATGCCTTGCTATGTTAGACTGAAGAGACACCTGGTAGCAGATGAGTAGCAATACCCATTTCCCTTTCCATGCTCTCTATGCTTGGGGACAGGATGGGATGATGGAGGAACTACTATTTCGGATCTGTGTCATTGGAGGATTCCCCTACACAAAGGGAATCCTCCATTGTCCAACTAAACCAGGTTAAAGTCTCCTTCGGACCCCCAGAGATGCACAATGCAGGCTTAACAGTCTGGAGAATCTGGCCTTCTACGTATTTCCCTTTAGCATTTCCTCCAACTGTTGTTTGCTCATATTTAGTGAAGTTTGTTTATATAGACTGTGCCCAATCTGCTCTTTCTGTAAATGTGTATTTTGTTGTACTTTTATGAAAAAACGTTAATAAAAACAACATGAACAGAACCATGTACATGATTTTAAATGACTTAGGCTGTAATATTCTTCCTCAGTGCTACAAATCCAAAGCACAACAGCATGGGAATCAGAATCTAAAACTGACTAGATACTGAAAGTAAAACTGGCTAGTCTCATTCCACTACCCAGCCTGAGCAAAATGCAAAACACAAAATGAACATAAGGAGCAAAATGTGTGTTTTATATTTTAAAATGCGTTTGTATTAATAGCCTAAGATATAGGGAGTCGCATAACCAGGTCAGGATTTTTGTTTTAAATATACGAGGGTCTGATTCTTGTCTCACGTCAGTTTTAAGCTGATGTTGCTCCAGATGGCAATGACGTTACTCTTGATTTAAACATGCGTAGTGTGATAGACCCAGACCAGTTGGGAACAGCAGAGTAGCAGAAGGGAGATATACTGGCCACTGGATAAGTAGTTTTCTGTTCCCTGACTGACCAGAGCAGGGGCTGCTCCAGGCTAATAGACCACCTGACTCCAATTAGCCTGCTAAGAGTCAGGTGAGGCAGTTAAGCATCTGACTCTAATTAAGGCCCCTCTGATGCTATAAAAAGACTCACTCCAGTCAAGCCAGGGGGAGCCAGAGGAGAGGAAGTGTGTGTGAGGAACTGGGAGCAAGAGGTGTGCAAGAAGCTGAGAGTGAGTAGGTGTACTGCTGGAGGACTGAGAAGTACAAGCGTTATCCGACATCAGGAGGAAGGTCCGGTGGTGAGGACAATGAAGGTGTTGGGAGGAGGCCATGGGGAAGTAGCCCAGGGAATTGTAGGTGTCGTGCAACTGTACCAGGAGGCACTCTAAACAGCTGCAGTCCATAGGGCCCTGGGCTGGAACCCGGAGTAGAGGGCGGGCCCGGGTTCCCCCCATACCTCCCAACTCCTGATCAAACACAGGAGGAATTGACCTGGACTATAGCTTCTACCAGAGGGGAAGGTCTCTTGACTGTTTCCTGACCCACAGGGTGAATCTGTGAAGCGAGCAAATCCGCCAATAAGCGCAGGACCCACCAAGGTAGAGGAGGAACTTTGTCACAACTGGTGTTAGAGTGGGATTTGGGGTGCACAGCGCGGCAGAAGAAGGAGGGTGATTTAAAAAAAAATGGAGAGGGTTTATTTATTTTTTCACCACAATGGATGATGTAGTGCGGGCACTGATACAAGCTACGGCGGCCCAGCAGGAGGCTACCCGTGTCCAGGCAGCCGCCCAACAGGAGGCAGTGCGGCTGCAGCAAGAGACTAATCGCCTGCTGATGGACCAGGCTGCTCAAGACCGAGCTATGTTGCGAGAACTGGTAAACCAGGTGAAGTCCCTTACAGAGCTGAACCGTGGCCATGATGGGACGCGGCTCATACGGGCCAGCCATTGGCTGCAGAAAATGACATGAGAGGATGATGTAGAGGCATACCTTCTGGCCTTTGAGAGGACAGCCCTACAGGAGGCCTGGCCTCGAGATCAGTGGTCTGGCATCCTTGCCCCATTCCTGTGTGGGGAGGCCCAGAAGGCCTACCATGATCTGCCTGAAGAGGCTGCAGCAGACTACCCCCAGCTGAAAGCAGAGATCCTGGCCAGATCTGGGGTAACGACTGCAGTGCGGGCCCAGCGGTATCACGAGTGGAGGTACCAGGAAAACAAAACCCCGCGGTCCCAATTGTATGACCTCATCCATCTCGCATGAAAGTGGTTGCGAACTGAGTCCCGGAATCTGGAAGAGATACTAGAGGTTCTGGTCATTGACCAATACACAAGGGGACTACCGCCAGACCTTCGCGCCTGGGTAAGCCAGAACAAACCCTGCACCTACGACGAGGTCGTCGCATTGGTAGAGAGGCGAAGGATGGTGAGGGAGCTGACCCGACCAATTAAGGAAGGGGCACCCCGGGTTAAATTAGCAGCACCAAGCCCCAAAGCTCGGGTGACTGGGCCACCAAGAGGACCCAGGTGGAAAAAGAGAGGGGCTGAAGGCCACAAAGAGTCGGAGCACTGAGGGAGAAGAGGATTGGGATGTTAGACTGCCCAAACCAAGAGACCTGGGAATGCCTAGGGCTCCATACAGATGTTATGCCTGCGGGGTGTGGGGACACATAGCTGCACAGTGTCCCAATGCTGAGGAGCCTATGCAGTGTAACCTGGGGAACTGGGCAGACCCATGCTCCCTAATCTACCTTGTGGGGGTCTCACTAACCCCACATATGTATACCAGACAAGTGAAACTAAATGGGGTAGAGACCACAGCACTGGTTGATTCGGGGAGTGCTATCACGCTTGTCTCTGGGAAGCTAGTGAAGCATAGTCAGCTGCTGTGGGCTAAGCATACGGGGATAACCTGTGTCCATGGGACAGTTGGTTATTACCCTACCATCCCAGTAAAAATCGAGATTCAGGGGAACACTACTGAGGTAGCAGCAGGTGTAGTCCCTAAACTCCCATACCCGGTGCTCAGAGGGAGGGACTTCCCAGGGTTTGGAGACTTACTCCCGGTAAGGGGATTGGAGAAAGGGGGAAACCCTGAAGTTAGTGAGGCATCCACAGTAGACTGTCAACCCCCAGTCTTCTCTGAAATATCCCCAGATTTGTTCTCCACTCCCAGACAGGGTAGAAAGACAAAAAGGGAAAGGAGGACAGCTAAGGCCTTGGGAACCCGAATACTGACCCAAAGTCAGAGGGTCGCTCTCGTAGGTAGGCGGACCCGAGCAGCTGAAAAGGAGGCCACCCAGGAGGGAGAAGCACCCGAGTCTGACCCCCACCCTAATGCTTCTGAACCAGTAGAGGCAACAGAGACTGGCCCCCTAGATCTTGGGCAGATTAGCCCCGGGAGAGGAAATTTTGGACGGGACCAGGCAGAAGACCCAAGGTATGACAACATTAGGAAGGAGGTGACTGAAATAGATGGGGTCCCCGTGGAAGGGAAAACCCAGGGACCAGGACCCTACTTCATAATGAAGAAGGATCTCTTATACCGGGTTGCACCAGTACAGGGGCAGAAGGTACAGCAGATCCTAGTACCTCAAAAACACCAGAATGCTGTATTAAGTCTTGCCCATAGTCATCTTTTTGGGGGACATTTGGGGGTAGAGAAGACCCTGGCCAGGGTCCTACGACGGTTCTTCTGGCCCGGAGTACATGAAGAAGTGAGGAGGTACTGTGCGTCCTGCCCGGAGTGTTAGCTGCACAGTCCCCATCCCCATTTGAGGGCACCTTTAGTACCCCTTTCCATCATAGAGGTCCCCTTCGAGCGAATAGCCATGGACCTAGTGGGACCCCTGCAGAAGACAGCCTGGGGCCACCAATATATACTTTGTAATTCTGGATTATGCTACTCGCTACCCAGAAGCCGTCCCCCTGTGAAACACGGCCTCTAAAACGATAGCTAAGGAGTTGGTGGGGATCTTTGCCCGAGTGGGGCTACCAAAGGAGATATTAACAGACCAAGGAACCCCATTTATGTTGAAGCTAATGAAGGACCTCTGTACGCTGCTCCATATACATACCCTGAGAACTTCAGTCTATCATCCGCAGACTGATGGGTTGGTAGAAAGGTTTAACTGAACCCTCAAGGCTATGATAAGGAAGGTGGTAAGTCGGGACAGGAAGGACTGGGACACCCTACTACCTTACCTTATGTTCGCTATCCAGGAGGTACCTCAGGCCTCAACTGGATTCTCCCCCTTTGAGCTGTTATATGGGCGCAACCCCCGAGGCATCCTGGACATAGCCAAGGAAATTTGGGAGGAGGAACCCAGTGAGAGGAAGAACATAATAGAGCATGTGCTACAGATGAGGAACCGGATAGCCCGGGTCACTCCCATAGTGAGGGAGCACCTAGAAAAGGCCCAAGAGGCCCAGCAAACCTACTACAATCGTCAAGCCAAGGTTCGTCAGTTTCAGCCCGGTGACCGAGTAATGGTACTGGTACCCATGGCCGAAAGTAAGCTGTTGGCCCAGTGGCAAGGGCCCTACGAAATAGTTGAACCCGTAGGGGAAATAAATTACAAGGTGCGACAACCGGGACGTCGAAAACTAGAACAGATATATCATGTCAACCTTCTGAAACCCTGGCATACCCGAGAGGCGTGCACAGTGGTTCGGGAAGACCTACACCCAGGGAACAAAAACCCTGGACAGGTGAGGGTGTCTCCTGATCTAACGACAGCCCAGAAGAAAGAGGTAACTGAGATGATTGCCCAATATCAAGATGTATTCTCAACAAAGCCGGGTCGCACAACTGGGACATATCATCACATCGTCACGAACCCTGGGGCCAGAGTAACAATGAGGCCCTACCGGGTGCCAGCAGCCAAATGGGAGGAAATAAAAGCGGAAGTCAGGAAAATGCTGGAGATGGGGATCATTGAAGAATCTCACAGTCAGTGGTCCAGCCCAATAGTGTTGGTGCCCAAACCTGATGGCATCACGAGGTTCTGCAATGACTTCCGGCGACTAAATGAGATATCCCAGTTTGCCTACCCTATACCCCGCATAGATGAATTAGTAGACCCTCTGGGGAATGTCCGGTACTTACCGACCCTAGACTTGACAAAGGGGTATTGGCAGATTCCCCTAGCTGAAGATGCAAAGGAGAAGACGGCGTTCTCTACACCAGAGGGTCTTTTCCAGTATACGGTCCTTCCTTTTGGACTACATGGGGCCCCAGCTACCTTTCAGCGCCTCATGGACAAGTTATTACCCCCCCATGCCAGCTATGCTGCGGCCTACTTGGATGACGTGATGATTCATACCCCAGACTGGGAAATCCACTTGAAGAAGGTGGGGGCGGTCCTTGATACCTTCAGGCGAGCTGGCCTTATGGCAAACCCTGTTAAGTGTGCTGTGGGCTTCACAGAGCCAAATATCTTGGCTATGTGGTAGTAAAAGGTCTGGTGAAACCTCAACTGAACAAGTTAGAGGCCATCCAAAATTGGCCATGACCAAGTAGTAAGAAGCAGGTCCGAGCAGTCCTAGGGGTGGTGGGGTATTACCGGCGTTTCATTCCCCATTTTGCCACAAGGGCAAGTCCCCTAACGGACTTAGTGAAGGCCCGTGGTCTGGATCCACTCAGATGGTCCGACGCAGCAGAGAGGGCATTTGCAGACCTACGGACTGCCCTCTGCAGTAACCCCGTATTGATAGCCCTGGATTTCACCAAGGAATTCATCCTTCAGACAGATGCATCCGAGGTGGGGCTAGGGGCTGTCCTGTCGCAGATGGCTGGGGAAGAGGAACACCCAATTCTCTACCTCAGCAGGAAACTCCTTCCGAGGGAACAAAAATATGCAGTGGTGGAGAGAGAATGCCTCGCCGTAAAATGGGCCATGGAAACACTGCGTTACTACCTGCTGGGGCGCAGATTTGTCCTCGTGACCGACCATGCCTCTCTTCAACGGATGCAACGGAAAAAGGAAAAGAACACATGGGTAACCAGGTGGTTCTTATCCCTCCAACCTTTCCAGTTCCGCATACAGCACAGAGCAGGGAGTCGCCATGGCAACGCCGATGGCTTATCACGTGTACACTGTCTGGTGTCACAAGCTGCCCAACCCCTTGGTGTTGAGCAGGGGTGAGGGATATGTGATAGACCCAGACCAGTTGGGAACAGCAGAATAGCAGAAAGGAGATATACTGGCCACTGGATAAGTAGTTTTCTGTTCCCTGACTGTCCAGAGCAGGGGCTGCTCCAGGCTGATAGACTACCTGACTCCAATTAACCTGCTAAGAGTCAGGTGAGGCAGTTAAGCATCTGACTCTAATTAAGGCCCCTCAGATGCTATAAAAAGGCTCACTCCAGTCAAGCCAGGGGGAGCCAGAGGAGAGGAAGTGTGTGTGAGGAACTGGGAGCAAGAAGTGTGCAAGAAGCTGAGAGTGAGTAGGCGTACTGCTGGAGGACTGAGAAGTACAAGCGTTATCCGACATCAGGAGGAAGGTCCGGTGGTGAGGACAATGAAGGTGTTGGGAGGAGGCCATGGGGAAGTAGCCCAGGGAGTTGTAGGTGTCGTGCAACTGTACCAGGAGGCACTCTAAACAGCTGCAGTCCATAGGACCCTGGGCTGGAACCCGGAGTAGAGGGCGGGCCCGGGTTCCCCCCATACCTCCCAACTCCTGATCAAACACAGGAGGAATTGACCTGGACTATAGCTTCTACCAGAGGGGAAGGTCTCTTGACTGTTTCCTGACCCACAGGGTGAATCTGTGAAGCGAGCATATCCGCCAATAAGCGCAGGACCCACCAAGGTAGAGGAGGAACTTTGTCACAGTAGGTGAAAGGAGAATCAGGCCCATGATTTTCACCTTGACAATGTTTTTTTTAAATAAAAGATAAACAGGAGTCAGAAATTCTGCCAACCAAAGACTACTTCTGAAAAATCATATTCAATTGAATGTGCTAAATATGCTACACAATTCACTTTAAAGGGTATGTCTAAGAACTTTTCTTCTAGCAAATGTTCTTTCGTAAAACAAATGTATTTGTGCCTTTAAAAAAACAGGAAAATAAAAACGCTGATTCTGATCTTTTGTACACCTGATTTAAATCAATGCATATATAAAATCAGGCCCTAAATATTTTAGCACATATGTAGTGGGGTAAGACTAGGTCCAGGAATAAACCATCAGAACCAAAGCTTTATTCATCGTCCTTGAATATTTTGGAATAAATTCTGTGTTATATGCCCTGAGATGCAGCACCGAGCACGTAGCCTGGCAGCGGGCTGACTTATGGCCACCTTACCTGGCTTGCTCTGCAACCCAGAATCGCCATAGCGCAAACACTGCGGGGATGGCTCCAGTATACTGAAGTCTATGAATGGAGAGAAGTATAGTTCCATTTACATTGGTCTTACACTGCTCCTGTGCCAGTTCCCTGGTTTACTGCAGCCCCTTTATGTCGCCAGAGTGGCGGCGGGGGGCTTGGGTGGGGGGGTTAGAGGAGGCAGAATCTGGTCCCTGGTCCTCTTCTTTTTGTTTCATACTTTTGAACTTAGAGTGAGAGAACACCAAGCTATTTAAGGCTTTTGGGTCTCCCTCTCCTATGATGTTTTCAAAATGAAGACAAAAAGAGCAAAACAATTTTTAACAATGACTGCTCCATTAACACCTCTTTGGGATGCTGTGACAAGAAGAGGGCTTTTTATGGTCTTACTCCTTGTCAGTCACCATTGGGCATCCCTGCATTTGAGGAAATGCGTTCAGCTAATGAATCAGTTTTCTCCCGGTCATGTAATGCTGTGGGCTGAAATTCTTCTTTACAGTCTATGGATAGGCATGTATGCATGCAAGTAACTTTATCTGTGTGAGTGGTGCCACTGAGGAGTTACATAGTAAGGTTAAGCACAATGCAGAAGTGTTTGCAGGATAGGGCCCTAGGAACCTGGTCCCACAAAAATTCATTCAATAGGACTATTAAATATTTATATTATGGTAGTGGCATTGTGTGGGACGCTATACGCGAGTAGCCCCTATTCACACAATGATCCCATTGATGTCACTATGCCTGATAGTGATTGCAGAATTAGGCCCATTTTGTCAGCAATTTTCCTCCCGAGAAACTGACTTCCCAGTTTGATTAAAAATTTTTAAAACGTCATTACAAATTAAGGGCTGATCCTGCAAACACTTGCTATTGAGCTTAGTGGTAATTACTAGCACATTTCTTGGAAACTACTCACAGCAAGAATCCTCACTATAGTAAGTGCTTGCAGGGTCAGGCCCCAATCAGAAAGTCATTGAAAATATATATTCCCAGTCCACAGGCCAGTTTGCCAAATTCATGCTCTCTCCCACCCCTCCTCAAAACACATACCCAAGAGTACAGAGAAAAAGAGCAATGCTTTATTGTATGTCTACACAGCAGCTGGGAGATGCAATTCCTAGCTCAAGTAGACATACACGTGCCAGCTCTACTCGATAAGAATAGCTGTGTGACTGCAGCAGCATGGATGGCTGCCTGAGTACAATCCCACCTGGCCTCTGGGTATGTACTCAGGTAGCTAGGCCAAACTGCCACCTGTATTGCTGTCGCCGTATTGCTATTTGTAGTGCACTAGCTCAAGGAAATCTAGCAGATGTATATTTACCTGGGTTGGGAACCACACTTCACAGCTGCTGTGTGGACATACCTTTGCAGTTACTTTGTTTGGAGGATCTCAAATGCTTTTCAAAAGTTGCTTATTAGACTAGGTGAAAATTTTGGGCTGATACTTTTTTTTTTTTGTCAAAAAATGCAGGTTTGGTTACACCAAAATGTTTCCCAAATTCATGTTGATTTCACTGAATTGTTTGTGTAGATAAAGACCCCAAACCATAAGAAAATTGTGGAAAAAAGTCAAAACATTTCATTTTGACAGTTTATTTAAATGGTTTGGTGCAAAATGACTTTTTGTTTAGAAATTTCAAAATAATTTTTAAAAAGTTCAAAAATGCTAAATGCTAACAATCAAAACATTCTGTTTGACTTGAAGTGATTTTTTAAAAACTTTTCAATTTGCCAAAAATGTAGAAAACAATTGTTTCCAGTTCAACCTGAAACAATTTTTCCTCCCCAATTTGTTGGAATTTCCAGGAAACCAAAAAATCCATTATGCACACCGCTCCACTTATCATGCTCCCATTTTGATGTTTAAGTGACTCACTCATCAATCCCAAACGAATGCGTTAAGTGACTCACTAAAAAGCCACTTGAGTCACTGGCAGAGTCAAGAAGTTTGTTGATCCTAACATTAAGCATTGCAGGACAGGAAGCAGTAAGGTGTTTGATATAAGTTGGTGCCCATAGCTCAAAGCAGTGGAGACCATTTTTATGGCTTCTGTGACAAGCCTTTATTCTGAATAGGTTGCTTCGGGGGTGAAAGAATTGGCATATGCAAGAACCTGAGACCCATGAAAACTGACATTAACAATTTTCTGGACTGATCCCATGGGGTGGCAGAGATGCCTACCCATTCCCAGTTAAATATTCTCTACAACCTACAGCCCAATACCCGATGCTCCTGTTCTTCACCAGTAAGAAGAATAGCTTTCTTTTTTAAACATAGCTTAATCAATACCTGTATGCATTAAGGCATTCTAGTCTCTCTCACACAAAAACTTGTTACTGTAATACACCGATTAAAAGCTCAGATATTTTTTTCTGGACATGTACATTCAAAAATTTTCATTTTATCTCATGAAACAAAAATTAAGAATCTTTTAAAATAATAAATAGAAAATATTTATTATACAGCATCATCAAGATCATTTTGACAAAAAGGCCATTTTAATCAAGCATTTGACAGGCCAAAAGAAATAACTTTTACAGGAAGCTTAATAGCTTGTACAGCCACATACACAAAGGTGAGTTCTTGCCCTTTAGATACACTTTATGTATGTGTATGTTTACAGTTAACAATTACAAACGTAGAGCTACTATACTGAATTTCAAGAAAACTCCTACTCATGATATTATGATTAAACAGTAGTAAAGTCAGTGCTTAATGTGTTCAAATCAGCTAGCTCAGACAACCAAAAATTTGCCATAGGCATACATATCTATATATCTATCAATCATTTTGTCTTATCTAACTCATGTCTTCAAAGCACTAGCCCTGTTGCTATTGGTAGTAACACAAAACATCTTATACTAATAATAGGTATGAGAATATATAATCCTTTGCTAGTATGCTTATCAAGAGACAAATCATTTCATTTTTTTCTTATTTCTTTAATCTATCTGCAGTTTAAAAAAACAAAAAACAAAACGGTGAGCCAACAAAAACAAACCAGCAAACCCAATGCCATCTTTAGGTTTGACCAGAGACCTCAATCTTTCGACAAAGATGTAGTTGTTTCTTTGGGCAAAGTCAATTCATGCTTTTCACATCAAGATGATAATAATAATTGGCAACAAGTCATATTGAAAGGAATACCATAAAAAGAAAAGAGAAAGGATTAAATATTGGATCTGATTTGGGGTACCAGCCAATTCTTTTAATGCTGCTGCTATATAATTAGATAGAAAAATAACAACCACTTTAATAGAAGAATTGATTACTGGCAACAGGCATTTTTAGACTAAAAATGAAATAAAAGGGGAAAAAAGTATAAATATGAGGAATTCAGAATAATTCTGGCAGAAAACATACAAGACCTATGCCAAAAAGCAATTATGTAATTACGTTGGCATGAAAAGAACACTTCACAAATATCAAGAGAAAATAAAGTGTAGAAATGATGGAACAGATCCTCAGCTGAAGTCAATCAAGCTATGACAATTTACAGCAGCTGAGGATCTGCTCCATATGAGTGGCCTATATAACACAATATCAAATATATAAAAAACAAAAACCAACCAACGAAACGAACCAAATCAAACCAAACAAACCAGAGTTCATTGAATTGATGCACTCAAGCCACAAGAGTTGGATCTGGATTTTGAACCCAGAACATTTAAGAATGTTTGGGGCGGGGTTTTGGTTTAGGCCCATCTCTGGCAAATGTGTGAAATGTGGAGAGAAGAGGGTGTGAAGAAGGACAGAAACAGAGACGCATAGAAATGAGCATTAAAAATGAAAAGAGCAGAAAGGGAAACCATACAGGCAAAATGGAAATGGAAGGAAAAAACACAGACACTGGGAATAAGACGTGTAAGTAGAAGAGGCTGAGAGGTAAAGGACAGATCTGAATAGATCTGGATCTTTGTGTACACATTAAGCACTGATGAAAGTTCTTGTCTCAATATGATTTTATTTTTAACTATCTGAAATAACTAGAAATGGTCTAAATACTTTTTCCAGTCTTGCCTTTATAGTTTTAATACTGGCATGTGCAAGATTTCTAAAACAGACTTTTTATTTTGGTTAACCACACTTGTTTCAAACATTTAAAGTAACAAGCTCTCAAAGCACTAGTTATCAATAGCATATTTCCACATAATAAAATATCTGCAAAATAAAGCATCTATTATAAGGGTAACAACCATCTTAGCTTATATATGAAAAATGTGTTAGCACAGCATACAAACTTTCAAAGATCTATAGTATATTTGTAACAATGCTATAAAACATGATTGGAACATAAAAATATCCATGTATATTTGTAAGACAATCTTCCAGTGGCAGTTATTAGACATTACATTTCACACATACTATACAGACACACACACACCACCTACACTCATTCTCTTGCTTCTACAATGGATTTTATGACTCACGATAAAGAATTGCCTTTCTGTTTAAAGTAGTAATTGTTGCTTTAAGTATACAGTTATTTTTGATGTATTTGTTCCTATAGTAACACAAAAAACAATGTAATCACATGGCAAATATATTGTATTATGAAAGGTTAGTTGGTAAATATTTTGCTACAGTAAATGTAATGTAACAGTTTAGCCACATGGCTTGCAATCTTATACAAAAGGGCAGTTCTTCTTAGTACTCAGAACATTACAAGTACTACAACAAAGGCTCTTTTAACCAGACCTCTTGAATCTTCATCACAAAAAATGTTGCGATTATCCTGGCCCCTTTTCAAAATCAGCACAAGTTTAAAAAAAATCTAATGAGAGCAACTGATTGTTCTGACAAAATTCTTTTAAAATCATATGTCAGCATGTTATCTTTGCTTTTCCCCAACAGACACACTACAGTGACTTGCATTTGCACTTTATCCCACCTACTAAACCAGAAAAAATATAAACTCTCAGACAGAGATCTCTTCCCTTGTTCCTGCCACACCCTGCCCCTTCCAGCTCTTGCATCTGCTGCTTCTGCACGAGATGAAGAATTACAGCCATGAGATGTGCTAATGACTTATCCATGGTTGCATTTATCCAGAGTCATTTCCAAGCATTACCAAGAGTGTGTGTGAGTGTGAGTGATTTTTATGTTTACTCATTTTTTTTTGCTATAGAAGTTGTTTATTGGGTTTGTGCTTTGTCAGAATTTCCTATTGTCTTCTCAAAGTACAACACTTTTATTATTTTTTTAACAGCTAAATAATTTAAGCCCTCAAATAGATCATTTTTAGTGCAGGATACAGTTTTTGTCCCATCACATATAACATCACATTCTGCTTTCTCATGCTTCCCCACCCACACATCTTGGTTCTCTCCCCCCCCGCCCCCAGCAATTTCCAGTTGATAGCAGCCAAAGTCCTCCTTGTTCACACCTTGATGTAATCCTCATTCTACAGGGTGGAGGAGCTTTGTTTATAATCCCTCAGGATGACCGAAGCATAGGTCACGTTTGGGGGGGTGCAGAGCACTGACTCTGACACTGGGGAGCTGGGCACCGAGCTGCCAGAAGCCACCGAATCTCTGAAAGGAGATGGAGGCGTCAGTGCTGGTGAGTCTTCCAGAGTCAGTTTGCTAGTCGCCCGTTCCTCTTCCTCCTCCTCCTCTTCCGTGGTCTCCGGCCTCTCGTACACGTATCCCTGGATGAGCTTAAACTTCTCGCTTTCCACCTCGTCAGCCGGCGGTGAGACTGGCTCTTCACTGAAAATGGCCATCTGGAGAGGAAGAACCTGCTGTTGCTGCAGTGGAGGCTGGTAGAGGACCCTCACTCCATTCCCTGCATTGGGCATGGGGATCACAGAGTTGAAGTCAGGAATGCCGGTGGCAAACTTGTTGACCACGCCTTGCACCTGCTCCACAATAGATCTCTGCTGCAGCACCAGACTCTTGGGGGGCTGTTCAGGTAAGAACAGGTTGGTCTCTTCTGCCGTTGCCTGAAGTGGGGGTGTTGCTGTCACCCGCCTGTGCACCACCATGGAAGGGCTGCTGGGCTGGCTGAAGCGCACTGGCTCGCTCTCTTCTTCCTCCACCACATTGTAGAGAGTCTTACTGCTGATGTCTGAAAAAGTCAGGCTCTTGCCTTGGCCATGGTAACTTTTAGTGAGGGGCTTGATTACTGCTGTCTGATTGCATCCCGTCTCCTTGCTCGTTACATGCATTGAGAGTCTGTGCCACATGTGTTGTCCCTTGGGAACATGTCTTCCACCTGGTTCAGACCATGACACAGACTTTCCATTAGAACTATGAATAAAATAAAGATGGGTTTATTTGCATTTACAATATGCACACATGTACAGCATAACAAACAAGCCTAGAGAAATACTTGGCTGCCTTGCCTCATTAATCGGTTCCCCTGCTAGTCAGATAATCTCAGAACCAGGCACAGAGAAATACTATGAAGAGAAACCATGATTTATCTTAAAAGCAGCAATTACCACAATTTGCATCTGAATCCAATTATTCCCTGCCAGCAACTGACCCTGCAGCCAAAACAGAAAACCTGACACTGAGGGCATTGGAAAGGTTACCCAAATTTTAGGCATGGCAGCTATTTTGGTTTACATCTAAGTTTGCTTGCTGTATCTTACAGGGAAAAATAACAGGCAGAGTTCTAATTAATGCTGACTGCTGTTTACATGAAAGATGTCCAAAGTGATGGAACAAAAACAAACCACAGTCTTAGCCCTTGGCATTTAAAATATTGGTAGCAGAAGATACTGCTAATAACTCTTTCTGTCCTGTTAGCCAGCCCCCTCTCCCTCTCCCCCTCCCAAATTTAGACATACATTACAAGTCCCAGATATTAAAGGATTGGAGGGCCTTCCTAGAGGGAAATCCAACACTCTGCTACACTTTTATGATTTGTGAACTCAGACAGGAAGAGTGGCTCTCTCCACCCGTCCAGGAGTCCTATCAAAATTAAGTGGGACATCATAGGACTAAAGCTTGTTAATTGCCCCATCCACCCATGGAGAAGTATATGCACCAGGCCTCATCCCATTGATTTGAATGCCAGAAAAGGGAAATAAAAATAGCTAACAGGAAGATTTTTCATCTCTTTGCTGTTTGGACTCTTACAAGGGCTGGAACAAAGAAACAGAAAAGCAAAGATCCCCAGGATTGGCCTGGGGTAAGCCCTGAAAAGGCATTTAATGCTGACAGATTACTACATCTCGCTCACCTTTTGCAACCCTAGCCCATCAGGGTAATCTGATTGCGGGCTGCAGGCTGCTCACCACTGCCTTAGACTGAACTTATTTGTCCATATATGTTGCCTGCTTTAACCTGTAAATAACTCTCTCATTTCTTTTTCCTAGTCAATAAATTCTTAGTCAGTTTACTATAGGATTTACTACCTGTGTTGTCTGTGGTGTGAGATCTATGGAACAAAATGATCTGGGGCAAGTGACTGGTCTTTTGGGACTGGGAGCAACCTGAGTATTTTGTGATTTTTGGTGTAAGTGACCATTTATCACTAAGTCCAGCTTGCCTGGGTGCCAAGATAGACTGGAGAGCCCAAAGGGACTGGCTGTGACTTCATGGTAGGACTGATTTAGTAATCTAGGAGTTCACATTTGATGCTGGGTTGGTGAAATCCAATTATAGAACGCACCACCAATTTGGGGTGTCTGCCCTGTTTTTGACAGTATACTCTGAGGTAGGCGCTCACTGTCACGAACCATTCCAGACAGTGTGACAAAAGGCAAAAATAAAAAACTGTAGAAAGCTGTTCACAGTTTGTTGATTTGTTTGTCACTGCAGAGCATGCCCCCGTATTTTCAGTGCAGAGTGGATTTAACTCAACCCAGGGATGATTTTCAAGCAAGGAAGAAAGTGCTAGCATTTAAAATAGTTGGTTCACAAAAGTGCAGGAACTAGCAGCTTGTGACGCCTGGCCAGAAAGGGTTAAACATCCTGCAAAATAAATAAACCTCAAAAGACATGTGGAGGGATAATGTTTGTATATTTACATTTGTATGAGCAGGGTCAATCAACAGTCCCTGTCTATGCTGTATTCTGATAATTCAGAGATCAAAAAAACATCCTAGCATTTAAATGAATTGTAAACATGGGTTATCTCGGTATTCATCTCTCTTTGAAATGTACTGTGAATGGTGGAGGAACAAACAAATGGCCTTATGTTAATTCTGTAGCTAAGTACTGGTGATGGACCTCCTTCAAAGTCATCCTAATTACCTTTTTGTTCCTGGAGGAACTTCCAACTTGTCAAAGAGGACATGAAATTGTGTAAAAGATCCTTGGGTCCTGATTCTGTCATCTCAGATCTGCTTGAGGCTTCATACAGGGGAAGCTTAGGCAAAAGGACTGAGATCTCAGTCCTAAACTGGAACACCCTGCAATGATTTTGAACTATAATCTATGAACTATTTCTGAAAGAACTCTGCAACTACAGAACTCACCATCTCTGCTATGAAACTGAACCTCAGTGAATTGAACTCATATCTGTGTGTATACTGATCTTTTAACCATTCTCTCTCTTTTGTTTTTTAATAAATTTTAGTTTCGTTAATAAGAATTGGCTGTAGGGTGTATTTGGGTAAGATCTGGAATATTCAATAACCTGGGAGGTAATGTGTCCGATCCTTTGGGATTGGTAGAACCTTTTCTTTTATATGATGAAATAAGATTTTCAGGAATCTTCATCATATCTGACTTAGGTACCTGGATGGAGGCCTGAGGCTGGATCACTTTAAGGGAACTGTTGTTTGGACTTCTGAGTAACCAGTGAGGTAATAAAGAAGCTGTTTTATGCTGGTTTTGTGAATCTAAGTACTGGAATATCCACCAGCTTTATGAGGATTGTCTGCCCCATTCTTTGCAGTTCACTCTAATTGAGTGACCACAGCTGGGCCCCATTGGAACCTGGTCACACAGCTATATAATCATCCTGGGTCAAATATTCCAAATCCTTGCTTAGGCAGAACTCTGTCAAAGCATTCTAAATGGGGCTTTTGGTGAGAGTGAAAACTTGAGGACCTGGCCTGTGTTCTTATCCTCAGAAGAGGAACCAAAATGCAGTGAACCAAAGAACTGTGCTTTCCTATCTTCCTCCCCCATCCCTGGAAGTAGTGCCTGGAGGGGAACAGTACCTCAGCAGCTATAGCACACATTACAGAATGGTGATCAACAGAACCAAGCACAAATATTCTCATTGCTGACAAAACCAATAGAAATAGTTACTGCAGATAGATCAACCACTTCTGCAGAGAGGCCCAGGGGAGGAGAAAAACTAAGATTCCCCACACAGCGCTACTTTTGAGTTCTTATCTCAGGAGGAAGGGTTTGCTCTCTAGAGGAATAAGCAGGGGTCCAAACCCTGTGATTTCAGTGGAGGTCCAAGGCAATCCACATGGAAGCCCTGTACCTCTGTACTGCCTCCTGACCCCATGTGGCTGTCCCTGGCAGCACAGCTCCACCAGAGCGACCCTGACAAGGTTTTTCCTACTAGTCCCTGCTCCAGAAAAATGATCCTGAATGTTTTGTTTTTCTCCTGCACAGATTCCTCCCCAACGCTGTTTTTCATATAACAAGATATCACTGCTTAAAGTTTGTGAAAACTACAGTGACAAAATGCAGCTCTGTGGAAATGGTAGGAAAATGGTGCAGAATACAAACCTGTATATTTGGGGTATGGGAAGGAGAAATTTACAAAGTGACATACCATTTTCTATTTCGGTGCAAATATTCCTGGAGAAAAAAGAATTTGAGATGGATCTGTGCTGCAAAATTCAGATCTAGAGCCAAGGGGTGGGTTTTGGAGACAAGGGTTTGGTTTGCCCCACAGGAGCCAGTCACAATGTTCATACATCCAAAGTATGGATATGATTGGACCCATAGTTTTGGCTAGAAAAAAAAAGTGGAAATTTCCCAGTGCTTAAGAATACAAGCTTTATAGTAAACGGTGAAAAGATGAGGAAGATTTAAAAAATATTCTGCAGACTGTCACAGTTATGATCAATATGAGCTGTGTTATATTTTGTTTTTAAAATGTTGTAAACATAAGCAAGTCAAAGAACTGAAAATGTTAGAGGCAGAAGATTTTATATCCACAGAAGTAACATTTTAATATACAAAGTTTTACAAAAACACTTCCCATAGAAAAACATTTGGTCTGCCATTGAGTTCGATGCAATTCTCTACAGTATGTCGGCACTGCATTCTGCATGATACTCTAAGGAACACTGCAAAAAGAATTTCTGAGTGACCATAAGGATGATTATTTTTGAGACACCGCATCCAAGTTAAGAGAACAATTTGTGTAAATAAAATACCCATAACTGATGGAAGTATAATGCTCCCTCATGATAGGGCTGTTCTGGGAATTAAGTGTGGTGTTTGTAATAAGATGTGTATTATAAAGAGGAAAATCACAGTGAACGTGAGAACTAGGGGATAGCAAAATTATGCTGGGGGAGACTTATAAAAAACATAAAAATAGCCATACTGGGTCAGAGCAATGGACCAACTAGCCTACTAGCCAATCTTCTGACAGTGGCTGGGGTCAAATGCTTCAGAGGGAGTGAACAGAACAGGGCAGTTATCAAGTGATCCATCCTCTGTCATCCAGCCCTAGCTTCTAGCTGTCAGAGATTTATGGACACCCAGAGCATAGGGCTGTTTCCGTGACCATCTTGGCTAATAACCATTGATGGACCGATCCTCCAGGAACTTATCTAATTCTTTTCTGAACCTAGTTATACTTTTGGCTTTCACAACGTTCCCTGGTAACAAGTACCAAAGATTGACTGTGTGTTGTGTGGAGAAGTACTTCCTTAAGTTTGTTTTAAGCCGGCTGCCGAATAATTTCATCGGGTGACCACTGGTTCTTGTGTTATGTGAAGGAGTAAATAACACTTCCTTATTCACATTATATAGTGGCATTATGATATTTTCTACCTTATTTTCTATCCCTTTCTTAATGGTTCCTAACATTGGGTTAGCTTTTTTGACTGCTGCTGCACATTAAGCAGATGTTTTCAGAGAACTATCCACAATGTCTCCAAAATCTTTCTTGAGTGGTAACAGCTAATTTAGAGCCCATCATTTTGTATGTATAGTTGGGGTTGTTTTTGACTGTGCATGACTTTGCATTTATCAACACTGAATTTCATCTGCCATTTTGTTGGTCAGTTACCCAGTTTGATGAGATCCCTTTGTAATTCTGCATAGTCAGCTTTGGACTTAACTATCTTAAGTATTTTTGTATCATGTGGAAATTTTGCCACCTCACTGTTCACCCTTTTTTCCAGATCTTTTATTAATGTGTTGAACAGCACTGGTCCCAGTACACACCTTTGGGGGACCCCACTACTTACCTCTCTCCACTGTGAAAACTGACCATTTATTCCCACTCTTGTTTCCTATCTTTTAAGCAGTTACCGATCCATGAAAAGAATTTCCCGTTTATTCCATGACTGCTTGCTTAAGAGCCTGTGGTAAGGGACCTAGTCAAAGGCTTTCTGAAAGTCCAAGTACAAGATCTTGGGCACAGAAGAGGGAACATTATGTGAAAATAACATCTAACAGCAATGCACTTTAAACCCCAATTCAGCAAATCACTCAAACACATACCTAACTTTAAGCATGAGTAATTCAGTAATTCCATTGATTTTGCTGCTCTCTCTCATTCCGACGCAGATTTCCTCCAGCATGGTTCATGTTCTCGTTTCTCGACTCTGCTCTCTCTCATGCTAAGTAGACTTCATTATCATCATCTACTCCCTCATTCCTAACCTTTGGTGTGTCTCTTCCCATCTTTGATTCACTCCTCAAACCACCCCTTTAGCCTTTTACCTCATTCTATGCCCAAGATCTTGAATATTACATGACAGGCAAAAATTGACACTGCCAGGAACTCCCTAGCTCCATCTTCATCTACCTCTTCCTCCCACTCCATTAATTTCCCTCCCTACCACATTTTTGCCTGCTCGCCTCAAATCCAGATCTTCACTAAAACTCCTGCTTCTGCCCTCCACTATGCCGCCAACACATACTAAAAGAAACCAAACCAAAAACCATATGATAATCAAACTAACTTGCAACTCCACCACCAAAATATATAATAACTACTCGTTCACTCACTTCGGTTTACTCTCTCTGGGTGAAATCCTGCTTCTACTAAAGTCTATGGGAGGTTTGCCATTTACTTAAATGGGATCAGGATTTCACCCTCTCTGCTGATTATGTTAATTATGTTTGAACTAGCTTTAGAATTTTGGTAGCCTTAAGAGGGTCCCATCCTCTCACTCTTGTCTTCCACTTTACTACTTCACTCAATTTCTCATCCTCTTACCCCTTTTTTCTATTTATTATCTTCCATCATGTCAATTTACTGTTAATCTGTTAATAATTCATATTTGATACACAAGTAATAATGCAAGGGAATCATATAAATATGTGAACTTTATCACTTTAAATCCAGAAGGAAGGCAATCAGGGAATTGGATTCAGGTTAGTGCATCCTGTCAAACCATTTAACATGCAGCAGAGCAGTTGTTATTCTAGAACTAAGATCAGGCACCTTGAACATGGTTATTTGGAATTCAGAAGTGAAGGTGGGGTTGGGAGAAAACTACTGAATGCACACACCTTAAAGTGAACTATAAAATATAAAACAGTACAGGAAAAACAGGAACCTAAACTGTTCATTCAAAGCAATGAGTACTATCCTGAATTCATTTGGGATACATACAGACCATGTCATAAGAGATTGTTAAGAACATAAGAACGGCCATACTGGGTCAGACTAATGGTCCCACCTAGCCCAGAATCCTGTCTTCTCATAATGGCCAATGCCAGATGCTTCAAAGGGAATGAACAGAAAAGTTCTATTATCCAGTGATCCATCCGCTGTCATCCAGTCCCAGCATCGGGCTGTCAGAGGTTTAGGGACACTAAGAGCATGGTGTTGCATCTCTGACCATCTTGGCTAATAGCCATTGATGGTCCTATCCTCCAGGAACTTATCTAATTCTTTTTTTAACCCAGTTATACTTTCAGCCTTCATAAAATCCTCTGGCAACAAGTTCCACAGGTTGACTGTGCGTTATGTGAAGAAGTATTTCCTTGTGTTTGTTTTAAACCTGCTGCCTGTTAGTTTCATAGGGTGATCCCTGGTTCTTGTGTTATATGGAGGAGAAAATAACACTTCCTTATTCATTTTCTTTGCATCATTCATGATTTTATAGACCTCTATTTTATCTTCCCTTAGTTGTCTCTTTTCCAAGCTGAGCAGTACCCGTCTTTTTAATCTCTGGTCATATGGAAGCTGTTCCATACCCCCAATCATTTTTGTTTTCCAATTCTAATATATCTTTTTTGAGATGGGGCATCCAGAACTGCATACAGTATTCAAGGTATGGGTGTGCCATGGATTTATATAGTGGCATGATGGTATTTTCTGTTTTAGCCATCCGCTTCCTAACGATTCCTTACATTCTGTTAGCTTTTTTGACTGCTGCTGAGCATTGGGCAGCTGTTTTCAGAGAACTATCCATGATGACTCCAAGATCTCTTTCTTGAGTGGTAACAGCTAATTTAGATCCCATCATTTTTATGTATAGTTGGGATTATGTTTTCCCATGTGCATTACCTTGCATTTATCAATACTGAATTTCATCGGCCATTTTTTTGGCCAGCCACTCAGTTTTGTGAGATCCCTTTGTAACTCTTTGCAGTCTGCTTTGGACTTAACTATCTTGATTAATTTTGTATATTGTCTGCAAACAGTGTCACCTCATTATTTATCCTTTTTCCAGATACTTTATGAATATGTTGAATAACCCTGGTCCCCATACAGATTCCCATGGAACCCTGCTATTGACCTCTTTCTTGTGAAAATTGATCATTTATTCCTACCCTTTGTTTCCTGTATTTTAACCAGTTGATCAATGAGAGGACCTTCTCTCTTAACCCATGACTACCTACTTTTCTTAAGAACCTTTGGTGAGGGACCTTGTCAAAGGCTTTTTGACATCCAACTACTGGATCACTCTTGTCCACATGATTGTTGACCCCTTCAGAGAATTCTAGTAGATCTGTGAGACATGATTTCCCTTTACAAAAGCTGTGTTGATGTTTCCCCAACATATTGTGTTCATCTATGTATCTGATAATTCTGTTCTTTACGGTAGTTTTAACCAATCTGCCCATTACTGAAGTTAGGCTTACCAGCCTGTAACTGCTAGGATCACCTCTGGAGCTTTTTTTAAAAAATGGCGTTACGTTAGCTATCTTCTTCCAGTCATTTGGTACAGAGGCCTATTTTAAGCGATAGGTTACATACCACAGTTAGTAGTTCTGCAATTTCATATTTGAGTTTCTTCAGAACCCTTGGGCTTATAGCTCGTGAACTATTAGTTAAATGTATCAATTTGCTGAAAAATTTCCTCGATCAACACCTCAATCTGGGACAGTTCCTCAGATTTCTCATCTAAAAAAAATGGCTCTGGTGTGGGAATCTCCCTCACATTCTCTGCAATGAAAACTGATGCAAAGAATTCATTTAGCTTCTCTGCAATGGCCTTGTCTTCCTTGAGTGCTCCTTTAGCTCTTTGATTGTCTAGTGGCCCCATTGCTTGCTTGGTAAGGTTCCTGCTTCTGATGTACTTAAAAAAAGTGGCTGCTAGTTTTTGTGTCTTTTGGTAGTTGCTCTTCAAATTCTTTTTGGGCCAGCTACTTATATTTTTACACTTGACATGCCAGAGTTTATGCTCCTTTCTATTTTCTTCAGTAGGATTTGACTTCCAATTTTTCTAAGATGCCTTTTTGCCTCTAACTACCTCTTTTACTCTGTTGTTTAGCCATGGTGGCATTTTCTTGATCCTCTGACTTTTTTTTTTAATTTGGGGAATACATTTAATTTGAGCCTCTATTATGATGTTTTAAAAAAGTTTCCATGCAGCTTGCAGATATTTCACTCACGACTGTTCCTTTTAATTTCCACTCAACTAGCTTCCTCATTTTTCTGTAGTTCCCCCTTTTGAAGTTAAATGCTACTGTGGTGGGCTTCTTTGGTATTCCCTCTCCCTCTACCAAGGATGTTAAATTTACATTATGATCACTATTACTGAGTGGTTCTGCTATATTCACTTCTTGGACCAGATCCTGTGCGCCACCAAGGACAAGATCAAGAACTGTCTCTTCCCTTGTTGGTTCCAGGACTAGCTACTCCAAGAAGCAGTCATTAATTGTGCCTAGAAATTTTATCTCTGCATCCCATCCTGAGATGACATGTACCCAGTCAATATGGAGATAGTTGAAATTCCTCATTATTATTGAGTTCTCTATTTTTACAGCCTCTCTAATCTCCCTGACCATGTCAAAATCACCATCACCATCCTGGTCAGGTTGTTAATAGTATAGTCTTATTGCTATAGTCTTATTATTCAAGCGTGGAATTTCTATCCATAGAGATTCTATGGTACTGTTTAATTCATTTAAGATTTTTACTACATTTGCCACTGTTTCTTTCACATATGGTGCCACTCCCCCATCCTCACTACCTACTCTGTCATTCCTATATATTTTGTACCCTGACATTACTGTGTCCCATTAATTATTATCATTCCACCAAGTTTCTCTGATGCCTATTATCTCAACATCCTCATTTAATACTAGGCACTCAAGTTCACCCAGCTAAGTATCAGAGCTGTAACTAGTTATTTTAGCAACAACATGGGGGGAGGGTCACGGGGGTCACATGTTCCCCCCCACCAGATTTCTGCCTTACATTTAGCACAGAAGTTTTCAAGCTGTGGGGTGTATCCCTGGCTTTCTGTGCTGTGGGAGCTGGGGTGCTGGCTGGCTGGTAGCCCTCCCTACACTGCTCCCCAAGCCGGGCCGCCTCTTCACGGCCAGGCGCTTGGCACAGCTCTTAGCTGCACCTCTGACACACTCTTGCCTCTCCCACAAAGGAGCCTGGCGCCAGTTGGCGACACCCCCTGGAGCTGGCCCCTGTCCATGGGAGCCTGGCTGCCATGAGATGCTTGCCTTGGGGAGCATCTCATGGCAGCCAGTCTCCGCAGGCAGGGGCTGGCTCCAGGGGGTGTCACTGGTTTGCACCACGCTCCTTCAGGGGACAGGAAAGGGCAAGTTGGGGCACAGCTTGGAGCTGTGCCACCCGCCCTGCCTGGGCAGCACCTGGCAGTGCAGAGGCGGGTTGGCTCGGGGAACAGGGCAGGAAGGGCTGCCAGGCAGCCAGCGAGCGAGTGCCCTGGCACAAGCGGAATGGGTGATTCCCACCAGCTTCTCATCTGCTGTCTCCTGGAAGGAGGTGATGGTTTAGAAACTGTGGGGTGTGCCCCCGCTCCCACAGTTTGAAAACCTTTGTGCTAAATGGAAGGCAGAAATCTGGGGGGGGTGACCCCACATGCCCCCACACGCTGCCCCTTTTCTCTGCCTCCACGGCTTTGTGCCCAGGGCGGTTGCCCTGCTTGCCCCCGCCTTGGTTACAGCCCTGCTTAGTAGTATTTAGACTTCTTGCATTTGTATACAAGCAATTATAAATTTTGTCCATATTTAGTTGTCTGCCTTCATGTGATGTAATAGAATAGGACTCTTTCACTTGACGGTTTCTCTTCAGCTCCTACCTGTACTTTATCAATTTCTATCCTCTCCTCTTTACTATGATATAGAGAATCCTTGTTAACTGATCCTCACCTACAGGATGTCTCTGTCTGAACCGTGTGTTCCTGTCGGAACTTTCCCCCAGCCCTTAGTTTAAAAACTTCTCTACGACCATTTTAATTTTACATGCCAGCAATCTGGTTCCATTTGGGTTTAAGTGAAGCCCATCCTTCCTATATAAGCTCCTCCTTTCCCAAAGGTTCCCCAGTTCCTACTAAACCAAAAATCCTACTTCCTACTAGAGACAACTGTGCCTGCAGATAGTGGGGGTGGAGGGCCAGAGTGAGGACAGCTGTCTTCAGCCACGTTACTGAGCATGCTCAGTCCATGTGATCATGCTCAGTAGAAGCCAAGCCGAAAATTTGGGGGGGGGGATGTGAACCCACATGGCCCCCCACGCATTACCTCTGCCCTACACCATCATCTCATCCACGCATCGAGACTCTGCAGTTCTGCCTGTCTAACTGGCTCTGCATGCGGAACTGAAAGCATTTCAAAGAATGCCAGCCTGGAGGGTCCTGGACTTTAATCTCATACCTAGCAGCCTCAATTTGGCCTCCAGTTTGGTCTCTAATACCTTTCCCGATGTCATTGTTATCTACATGTACCACAATCACTAGCTCCTCCCCAGGAGTGCACATAACTCTGACTAGATGCGATGTTATCTAAGTGTTATCTCCTCTTTGGAGCATAGGAGCTGGAACTAGGGGTGCTTGAAGTGGTTTCCATCATATCCAGGGTTTACAGTTTGGTTCAATGCTCTCAGCACCCCAACTATACAAATTGTTCCAGAAACCCTGCTTTGGAGCCTATATTTGTGGGAATGGTGACAGGATGCAGGTGCAGATCAAAATAATCTGAAAGGTATAACTGAAAATGTCATTCACACAAGACAGCTGTAAACAGGCTTTGTTTTTGACCTACTGCCTACAAAGAAGGGTCAAAGGTGAGGAAGAGTCAAACTGGACCAGACAGGCATCAATGCAGTAAAAATGCAAGTCTTGCTTATTTTCCTGAAACAACATTAATAGGGCCTATATTTACACCTCTACCCCGGTATAACGTGACCCGATATAACATGAATTCGGATATAACGCAGTAAAGCAGTGCTCCGGGGGGGGGGGGGTGGCGCGCTGGGCTGTGCACTCCAGTGGATCAAAGCAAGTTCAATATAACGTGGTTTCACCTATAACGCGGTAAGATTTTTTGGCTCCCGAGGACAGCGTTATATCGAGGTAGAGGTGGACTAGCTTTTGTTGAGGGTAAAAATATAAATTTCATGCATGTAATTATTTTGGTTTTTTTGATTTTCTATTTTTGATAAAACAATGTACTATGACCATTGTGGTTTGAGACTTCACACAGACTATCCAGAAGAGGTGATACAAACTTCAGCCTTTAAGAAAAAGAACTGTAGTGATGAACGGTGGGTAGGCGCTGTCAAAAATATACTGAGTAAGGGTCCTCTCCGATATGGTGTGTCACTTTAAGGGTCACAATCTTAATGCTGCACAGTAATCACCTAATGTATGAGAAATGAGTTCAAGAGATTTAAGGTGACACTCCCTTGTGGCTAGGAGGAGGATTTACAGCTCTGTTCTCTGACCACACGTGTTCCAAAGGTGAGTGGTGGGTCTTTTCTTTCTGCCCTCCCTATCTTTTGCCAGAAAGAGGAAAAAACCTTGGTATACTGGGTTTTTCCCCAAAGCAGGCCAGTAGAGAGAACACTGTACTTTACTCTTCTAATTTGGCCTAAGAATAGGCACAGATGGCTGAGCACAAATCAATTAACTCAGACAGCAGAACATACCACAGTCCTGTGGTAAATTTTTGGTCTGTCCCACAAATTGCAGACCCCATTTGTGAAGCTCAACAGGTGACGATGATGATATCACTACCCCGACTGTACTTTTTCAATATACAGCCCATTTTTTCCCCTACCCAAGGGCATGACA
>NW_020664436.1:43504621-43609075 GCF_002925995.2 Terrapene triunguis
GAA
This sequence comes from Terrapene triunguis, assembly GCF_002925995.2. Taxonomy (NCBI): domain Eukaryota; kingdom Metazoa; phylum Chordata; order Testudines; family Emydidae; genus Terrapene; species Terrapene triunguis. The sequence goes on from NW_020664436.1 coordinate 43,504,625, forward strand.
CTGTTATTTGCACAGTTGCTGTTTGTAGTAGGTTTGGTGACAAGAAAATTAATCAAATCTATTTATTGTTTGTTAACTGCAGGTTTTCTAACAACCCTTCTAAGAGCTCGTCATCAGGTTGAGCTCAGTGCTTTGCAAGATTTTGATGACATAAAGTCCTTTGAATCATCCAGGAGCTACAGGTTTAAGGCAATGTCTATCCAGTACAACAGATCTTCTGAATACCATTTCTCTAAATCCCTGCAGCTAAGACTGTCTCTATGCTGAATGTTCAGGCAATTTCACGCATGTCCTGTTGACACAACTAAGATGAGCTTATTTGTGCTTTACTGCCTGGGACATGTTTTGAGTGAGCTGCAGTTTCTCCTTCCTTTCCACGTCAGATATGTCTTGGGCAATTTGTGTATTCTAGGAATAAACCCCAGGATTTTTCCTTTTTGTGTGTTCTCCGTATGCTCCTTTGATAAGTAATTTGGACACCATAAGCTGCACTGGCTGCCAATATCTTTTCACAGAGAATTCAAAGTGGTAGTTTTAATTCATAAGCCCTAAATGCCAGTTTTTCTGCATACTCCCTGTGTGATGTTGGGACAAGTCACCTAAATTTCTTCTTGCTTTGATTACTAAATGCATAATAATTCCCTACATTTGTAAAGATAAATTCATGAATGTTTTTGAGTGATGTTACGGTGATGGGAACCATATAGATAGATATATTAAGATAAATGGTTTGTCTCATGGGTGACTGCCTCTTTATTTGTCTGATATTGTTACAGACGTAATCAGTAAAGGAACCTGGGCTTGATCCCTCTACGTTTAAGAGAAGGTGATACATGCATTTTCTGAATCCTTAGCTTTGGAATTCACTCTGCTTCTCCCCGCAATATGCCAAAGCCCTGATTTGTTAGCCTCTCCAAACACCCAGGGGAGAAAGGGAGTATCTAATCATGCTGGGATGGGAATATAGTAGATTTGGCCTATGCCTCGTATTATTTGATTTATTACTAGTATACAGGAAATTTCATAACTAGGCTGAAGGGCTCATTAATCTTGCAGGGAAAAGCAGAACAAGAATCAATGGCTGGAAGCGGTAGCCAAACAAATTCAAATTAGAAATAAGGCACACATTTTTACCAGTGAGGATGATTCACCATCTGAACAAGCTACCAGGGGAAGCAGTGAATTCTCAATCTCTTGTTTTCAGTTCAAGACTGGATGCCTTTCTGGAACATATGCTTTAGCCAAACAAAAGTTTTGGGCTCAATATAGGGGCAACTAGGTGACATGTAATGTCCTGTGATATACAAGTAAGTCTAGATGATTCAATGGTCCCTTCTGGCCTTAAACTCTATGAATTTATAAATCCTGAATTATTTTTATGCAGCTTGAGACATGGCTATCAAATCCATCAATAAAAGATAGGCCCAAACCAAAATCCAAGGTACTGAGACTGTTCAAACCTTCTCTATTTTTGATTCATTGTCTTATCAGCATTTCAGAAGGCAAATGTCAGCTACTGCCCAATCATCAAGCAAAGAACCCCTTAGTGGCAGAGCTGGGGCCATTTGACCATTTATATCGCAGAGCTAACCCTGCTGCGAGGGAGGGATGTTATTCTAGGACAGTGCCAAAGCAGATATCTTTGTACAAGGGTTACCACCACACCCCTCATGTACAGGTTACCAGCCCTTTCAGCCCCTAAAGAAGCAATTTATATAGCAAGTGAAGTTTCTTCTTAGTGCAGTTGTCTTTCCCATCCTAGGGAGGCTAGCAGAACATACTCTGCTTTCCTTCACGTCAGGACAATGAATCATTCACAATGCTTCTTCCATCAAGATAGTCTCTAGAGTAAAGTATCTCTGGCATCAAAGGGGATAAGGGACAAAGGAAAAAACATTAGTGTCATCTCCAAATCTTGTATCCCAGTTTGGCAACACTGATCTGGACTAATGAAACCCGGAGTCTCTTAGGCCTGGTCTACACTAGGCTTTTATGTCGACTTTAGCGCCGTTATATCGAATTAACCCTGCACCCGTCCACACCAGGAAGCCATTTAGTTCGACATAAAACTCTCTTTAAATCGATTTCTGTAATCCTCCCCAACGAGAGGATTAGCGCTAAATTCGACATGGCCATATCGAATTAGGCTAGGTGTGGATGGAAATCGACGGTAATAGCTCCGGGAGCTATCCCACAGTGCACCACTCTGTTGACGCTCTGGACAGCAGTCAGAGCTCGGATGCTCTGACCAGCCACACCCCCGGGAAAATTTGAATTCATTTTCATTTTCCTGTCTGGGCAGTTTGAATCTCAGTTCCTCTTTGGACATCGAGGGGAGCTCAGCAGCAGTGGCAACTATGCAGAGCTCTCCAGCAGAGATGGCCGTGCAATCTAATAGAAAGAGGGCCCCAGCATGGACTGATCGGGAAGTCTTGGATCTCATCGCAGTGTGGGGCGATGAGTCCGTGCTTTCAGAGCTGCGCTCCAAAAGAAGGAATGCTAAGATCTACGAGAAGATCTCCAAAGCCATGGCAGAGAGAGGCTACAGCCGGGATGCAACGCAGTGCCGCGTGAAAATCAAGGAGCTGAGACAAGGCTACCAAAAAACCAAAGAGGCTAACGGACGCTCCGGATCCCAGCCCCACACATCCCGTTTCTACGAGGCACTGCATTCCATCCTGGGAGCGGCCGCCACCACTACCCCACCCCTGACCGTGGACTCCGAGGATGGGATCATGTCCGCGGCCGGTTCCTCGTCGGACATGACAGCGGACGGGGAAGATGAAGAAGGAGATGAGGAGGACGAGGCAGTCGACAGCGCTGGCACCGCTGATTTCCCCGACAGCCAGGAGCTCTTCATCACCCTTACCGAGATCCCGTACCAACCGTCCCCATCCCTTACCCCGGACACAGAATCAGGGGAAGGATCAAGCAGTAAGTGCTGTAAACATGTAAACATTTATTTAAAACAGAACGGTAATATTTATACTATTAACAATGTACATTTATAAAAGTTCTGTAAACTAGTAAAAAAATAATCAGGTACAAAACAGGAATATTTACAAAGGTAACAAATGGGTTTTCATGATTTCTCTGTCTTAGGCTCTTCTCAATTTAGTCCCAAGTGTTTTAAAAAATTTTCACAATGTCCGTTACTCCATGATTCCCAGGCCCAAGACGCTCCACTCCATAGTCCCAGTGCACCTACGCGAAAATCCGGTCAATGTGGCCGGGGATCGACGAGAAATCCTCGTAGGAGAACTCCTCGTAGGTCTCGTGGAGGTAGAGCTCAAGCCTGTTGATCAGGTTCCGGGGTAGGGCGATCTTAGTGGGCCCTCCGTGGTAGCAGACATGCCCCCTCCACGCCACAATCAAGTACTCCGGGATCATGGCCCGACATAGCATGGCGGCATACGGCCCCGGTTTCTGCATGCTTTCCCGCAGCATGCGTTCTCTCTGGGTGTCCGGGATCCTCAGAAGGGTGATGTCGCTCATGACGCCCTGCTTTGAATTAGGGAGGGGAATGTTAGTATTGGGACTGCTTTACAGCCACGCGGTGGAGGGAGAGGGGCAGCATACAGGGATCTTTCCCTGGGACAGCCGCGAGGGGGTGGGACAGGGGCAGAGTTGATGCTGTCCTGATTGCTGGCAGCAGAGACTGGCATTGCTTTCAATGTGAAAGGAGGCCAGTGCTACTGCTGGAGTTTTAAGCAGCCACAAGTCTGCGGCTTACCATTATTGCCCGCTCCAGAAGTTCAGGTCTCCAGCCACGCTTCTCAGATCACTCCAAGACCTCCGCAAGTCCACAGGCACTGAAGGCGACGGCCGAAAATTCGACCTTGTCCTGAGTGCGCATGTGAGAGGTGCAGTGCATGGTCTTGTTCACAGAGAAAGACTAGGTTCTTTGTATACAATTTCATTTATCTGTCTCAGGAATTCACTCCCTTTTCACAATTCACACAGACACATCTGCAACTGTCTCCCAACCCAGCCTGTCAGCACACTCCCAGAGGCTAGCGCAGATTAGGCGGAGGAAGAAGAAGACGCGTGAAGACATGTTCTCAGAACTAATGGGATGCTCCCGAGCCCAGGCAGCCCAGCAGACACAGTGGAGGGAGAACTTGTCACAAATGCACCGAGCAGTCATGGAACGGGAGGAGAGGTGGCGTCAGGAGGACCAACAGGCTACTGAAAAGCTGCTTGGACTAATGAGGGAGCAAACGGACACGCTCCGGCGCCTTGTGGATGTTCTGCAAGACCGGAGGCAGGAGGACAGAGCCCCGCTGCAGTCTATCTGTAACCGCCCTCACCCGCCACCAAGTCCCACACCACCCTCACCCAAACTCCAAAGAAGGAGGGGCGGCAAGGGCCGTTAAAACTTTCAGTCAACCCCTGCAGACTGCTCTAGCACTAGAAGGCTGACATTCCCCAAAATTTCATAAGTCCTTTCCTACCCACCTCACACAAGCCCCCGTCCAAGTTTCACCCCCCACGTTTCATGTCTGGTTCGCAATAAAATGTTTGTTTCTCTCCATTACTGTTTCAGTCAGGTTCTTTTGAGGGAGAGTCTGTCTGGAGGGGGGGAAGGGGCTTGGTAATTGGGCAGGACAGTGACCTTTAGCAGGGTACAGAGGCGGTGTCAGGTCCAGCATCAGGACACATACACAGTGCAGTCACTGGTTACTCTGGTCAGTCTGGGAGGTGTTTTTCATGTTCTCCATTGAAATAACCAGTCCACCAGTGCGGAGCCTGGCATTCCGGGAGTTTAGAAGCATCATTTGCATCAGAACACTGAACCCGCCCCCCGCCACAGTCTGCGTCCCCGGTTTAAAATATTCCCGCGAAAACAGCAACACAGACAACGGTGTTCATTAACAAAATCGAAATGATTTTATTTTTTGGGAAGGGGAAGGGGGTGAAGGGGGTATGTAACTGGAGAGGATAGTCAAAATGAACTGGGTAAAGAAACGGGGGCAGGTTCAGCTTTTCTGTCCACAAACTGAAAAGTCACTGGTTGCCCTGCTCACTCAGGAACCTAGCTTTCAAAGCCTCCCGGATGCACAGGGCGTCCCGCTGGGATCTTCTAATGGCCCGGCTGTCTGGCTGGACGTAATCAGCAGCCAGGCTATTTGCCTCAACCTCCCACCCCGCCATAAAGGTCTCCCCCTTGCTCTCACACAGATTGTGGAGCACACAGCAAGCTGCAATAACGATGGGGATATTGGTTTCACTGAGATCACAGCGAGTCAGTAAGCTTCTCCATCTCCCTTTGAGACGGCCAAAAGCACACTCCACTACCATTCTGCACTTGCTCAGCCGGTAGTTGAACAGTTCTTTTTCTGTGTCCAGGGCGCCAGTATAGGGCTTCATGAGCCAGGGCATTAGCGGGTAGGCTGGGTCCCCGAGGATGACTGTAGGCATCTCCACATCCCCAAGAGTTATTTTGTGGTCTGGGAAGTAAATACCTTCCTGCAGCCGTCTAAACAGACCAGAGTTCCTGAACACGCGAGCGTCATGAACCTTGCCCGGCCATCCGACGTAGATGTTTGTAAACCGTCCCCGATGGTCCACCAGTGCTTGCAGCACCATTGAAAAGTAGCCCTTTCTATTGATGTACTGGCTGGCCTGGTGGTCCGGTCCCAGGATAGGGATGTGAGTCCCATCGATAGCCCCACCGCAGTTTGGGAATCCCATCGCGGCAAAGCCATCTATGATGACCTGCGCGTTTCCCAGGGTCACTACCTTTGGGAGCAGTACCTTCACGATTGCCTTGGCTACTTGCATGACAACAACCCCCACGGTAGATTTGCCCACACCAAAGTGGTTCGCGACTGACCGGTAGCTGTCCGGCGTTGCAAGCTTCCAGAGGGCTATGGCCACTCGCTTCTGGACAGTGAGGGCTGCTCGCATGCGGGTGTCCTTGCGCTTCAGGGCAGGGGACAGCAACTCACAAAGTTCGAGGAAAGTCCCCTTCCGCATGCGAAAGTTTCGCAGCCACTGGGATTCATCCCAGACCTGAAGCACTATACGGTCCCACCAGTCCGTGCTTGTTTCCCGGGCCCAGAATCGCCGTTCAACAAAATCCACATGCCCCATTGCCACCGTGATGTCCTGGGCGCTGGGGCTCGTGGTTTCTGACAGCTCTGTGCCACTCTCCGACTTCAGGCTCTCACGGCGGTGCCGTAGCCTCCTCGCCCGATTTCTCTGCATCTGCCTCAGGGAAAGGTGTATGATAAGCTGCGAGGTGTTGAGAACGGCCACAAGTGCAGCGATGGTCGCAGCGTGATCCATGATCGCAGTGCTGTGGCGTCCGCGCTGTCACTGACCAGAAAAGTGCGCGAACTGATTTCCCGCCGGCGCTTTCATGGAGGGAGGGAGGGCGTTAGTGACAGACGGATGACGACAAATTTTTTTTACCCAGAAGGCATTGGCGGCTCGACCCAGAATTCCGATGGGCAGCGGGGACTGCGGGAACTGTGGGATAGCTGCCCACAGTGCACCGCTTCCAATATCGACGCTCGCCCCGTTAGTGTGGACTCACAAAGTCGAATTACTGTCCTTAGTGTGTCCTTAGTGTGGACACACACGTTCGACTTTGCAATATCGATTCCACATATTCGATTTAAGTAAAATCGAATTACCCTCGTAGTGTAGACATACCCTTAACCTAATGGGCCACATCTGGTAGCTTTTCTCTGCAAGATTGATATTTGAGGCATGCTCACTATGGGCTCATCTCTTTCTCTCAACCTAATAAAGGGGTTTTCCCAAGAGTGAGTAGATACATGCTGTCAAAATCTCATTATAGCACATGTTCAGGTCTTTGTCTGTTTAGTGTACTTGATTATCACCAAGAGGAGGAAATCACAGACTATTTTGGTTTTAGTCCATTTACAATGTAATTTCTAGCTCAGTAATAAGAGACTGTCACAACAGTTTTCACTGTCTGACTCCAGTACTCTCTGTGCTGCTGTATAATTAGAGCAGATTTTAACCTCCCACTGCCATTTCTGGAAGTTTAGTAAATTAAACTAACCTTTCCTTTTTTTTTTTTTTTTTTGGTAGCACAAAACAAATTGCTTTCCATGCACAATGGAGATTTAATGTTCTATGTAATTTAGAGGGCTATTTTAAATATATCTTTGAAACTATTTGATTAAAAAGACGGTATATACAAAATGTTCAAACTCAGACCCTGGCTGGCTAAGTACAGTCTAGGGAGAGACTTGGTCTAGTGGTCTGAGTGTGGGAACACAAGCCAAGAATCACTGAATTCTAATCCCTGCTCTGACATTGACTCACTTGGACAAGTCTTCCAGCCTCTCTGCACTACTTATCCTGTCTGTCAAACAATATTATACGGCTTAACCCATGTCTATACACAAATTTTGTACTGGGTATCAATCACTATGTTGGTTAGGGATGTGGGTTTTTTGTTTGTTTTCTACTGAATTAGTTATACCTATGCAGCTCCTGATGTGGACACTGCTGTAAAATGTGCTTATATTAGTGAAACTTATTCCCCTTCCCATATAGTAATAAGTTGTATCAGTATAAGCACTTTTATACCAGTGTAAGTGCATTCACCCTAGGGGTGTGTTGTTCTGGTTTAAGTGTAAGGTATAGTTAAAGTGGCCCAAGTTGTGTGCAGACAAGACCTTACTTACTAGCAATAGTGCTGGGAGGATTAATTAGTTAATAGCTAAGAAGTGCGGACTGCTAATTATTATCACCAGCATTAATTTTTAGTAGTTTGAATCAACTTCACCTGAAATACAAGACCACTTCCTCTTTTCAACTATCTGTCTAGCTAAGAATGAATGCACCTTTGCCCTATAATTGTGTTGGTTGTTTGGGAAGGTTCACCAAATAATGTCCAGACTTTATGGGTTGTTTGTGAACTGCTGTCTTTGACTATTTGTTATTTACACTGTGTGAGTGTCACTTAAATCACAGGGCATTGTTTCAGCTCCCAAGATGGATAGCAAATATTAAAGAAGAATAATGAATAATGACATGCATTTCTGAGAAATCATTTGTGCTAAAAATTCATGAAAAGTTCAGAATTGTGAATATTTTTCCTGAATACAAGGCAAATCCTCCAAATACTCAAGAAAACGAAGAGCAGTGAATCAAAGTGAAAGTAAGTCAATGCTTTCATTTGTGAAAATATTTGTTGTGAATCTGATAATAATAATATATGGAGATATACCTATCTCACAGAACCGGAAGGGACCCCGAAAGGTCATCGAGTCCAGCCCCCTGCCTTCACTAGCAGGACCAAGTACTAATTTTGCTCCAGATCTCTAAGTGGCCTCCTCAAGTATTGAACTCACAACCCTGGGTTTAGCAGGCCAATGCTCAAACCACTGAGCTATCCCTCCCCTTTTGACCAGATTTTCTTCTTTTGACCAGATTTCTGACTAACACAACAAAGTTCTGAATTGTAGTGCAGAGAAAGAATGGGTCCTACCTGGGGGATTATTGAGCAATGAGCAATAACTAGAGTAAATTTAGAAAAAATAAGTCTTGCTAGACAAAGTTGTTGTTGTTGACAGGATTGCAAAGGTAGTAGATGAAGGGAATGCAGTAGTCGTAATGGGCCAGATCTTGAAGTGATGTGAATCAACATAGGTCTATTCACATAAATGAAATGGTCGGTTTGCACCAGATGAAAATTTGGCTCCACAAGTTTAAATTTTAGTAAAAGTGTGTGGTGCTGTTGCTTATAAAACCTGAATTTAAAAATGAATTCAAATTGTCTTGGTTAGTAACATCATCACAGACTTAAAACTGACTAAAAGGCCATTAACTATAGCAATGTATTAAGTTGTGGGATACCATGGGGAGCAGAGTTAGGGCTGATTCAGTTCATATTTAATATCTCCATTAATAGTTTAAAAAAGAGACTAAGCAGCATATTAATGAAATCCACTGATATTAAAAAGGGAAAAGCAGAGAACACCCTTTAAGACTGGGAGATAATGTAAAGGAACTTAGAGAGCATAGAAATAGACAGAAAATAACTAAGTGAAGCTCAGTTTAGAAAAATGCAAAATAACACAGCTGAGGAAAAATAATTTAACATTAGTGGGAGATGGAGGTCTGGAAAGCAATAATGCTAAAGAAGACTTGGGGCTGATACTGAATAGCAAATCTGCCATGAATTTACAAGGTGACATGGCTAGAAAAATACCTATGGACTTTGCATATACAAAAGCATCACTCCATGGAGCAGTGGTCCCCAACCTTTTTCATCTGGCGGGCGCCAAAAAAAAAAAAAAAAGCCGAGTGCTGCCGGCAGAGCAAAAAAAAAAAAAGCCGACCAGTACGCGGGCGCACTTAGATGCCCGCGGGCACCGCGTTGGGGACCCCTGCCATGGAGCATGGAAGTAACAGTCACTCCCTGTAGACCAGTCATATACTACTTAAGTTAATAAGAGTTTTGTCATTGATTCCAATGGGTCTTTTATGGCTCTTGTGCAAAACCAAATCAGTTCTGGTCACCATATTACCAGAAAGATATGGAGAAACTGGAAGGTTTCAGAGAAGAGAAACAAAAATTATCAGAATCTGGAAGGGATGGCATATAAGGAAAGATTAAGACAGCTAAATATGCATAAGTTGGCCAGGCAGCATGAAACAGACTTCAAATATCTAAAGGGCTTGACCACCAAGGACGGGAGTAACTATGTAGTGTGGTACCGCAACATATAACTGAAAGCCATGGGATGAAATTAGCAAAGCCACAGTTTTGGCTATGTGACACTAGTAAACCAAGTGTCAGCTCTGGCCAAGGCCATAGGCATTAGGTAAGAACTGACAAACTCATAGCTAGAAACCAAACCAGCTCACCTGTATGTTATCTTTGTTCAAAATAGGTATTAGTCTTATAAGACTGTATTTAATGTTTAGACAAGTGATACACTATTCTCACTTGTAATGCCAGTATTCCATGCTATAAGAAACTATGTAAGCTGTGCTTTATAACTTTGAAAATATTTACTCTGAACTTGTGAACCCAGGCTTGGGAATCGTCCCCACCACCATCATTCAAGAGCGCTATCAAGATTAAATGGGCCATTAAGGAACATTGCAGCACAAAGGACTGGTGAAATGGCCCTATTATACCTTGGAGATGCTATGTGCAAGGGAGCTCATCTTGTAGACTGGAAGACTAAACGTAAAAGATAAAGGTCTCTTTGCTGTTTGAACTCTCTAAACTGAAGCAAGAGATCCCCCAGGAAAGACCTTTTGAATTGACAGATCACTACAACTCTGTCACTATTAGGATTTAGATTGCAACTCACTTGTGTGCATATGTTTGCTTGCTTTAACCTGTAAATAACATTACTTTTTCCTAGTTAATAAACCTTTACATAGTTTATTACAGGATTGGTACAGGCATTGTCTTTGGTGTAAGATTTAGGGTACCAACTGATTTGGGGTAAGTGACTGCTCTCTTGGGACTGGGAGCAACCTGAATATTTTGTGATTTTTGGGGTAAGTGACCATTTATCACTAACTCCTGCTTGCCTGGGTTCGAAGATAAACTGGAGAGCTTAAGGGGACTGGCTGGGACTCCAGGATAAGACTGATTTAGTCATCCAGGAGTTCACATTTGTTAGTGGCTTGGTGAAATATAATTTATGGAACATGCCACCAGTTTGGGGAGTCTGCCCTGTTTCTGACAGTCTACCCTGAGGTTGGCACTGATGGTTATGAGCCACTCCAGACTGCATGACACTCTTAATAGCAGGAAAACTTCCTGATAGTGAGTTCTATTAGCATGTGGAACAGTCTTCTAACAGAAAAGGTGAAGGCCAATTGCGTCAGACATTTGCTTGGACAACATGGGGAACAATCCTGCATTGGGAGAGAGATGGACTAGGTGATGTACTACGTCTTTTTCATCTCTAACCTGCAAGATTCTCCATGATACTCTGACTTTTCAAAATTTAACTAAAGAAATCTTAAAAGGGCCGTCAGATATGTTCTAAGCTGCCCTTACTGCTCTGTCACCATTTTGAATGCAAACTCAACATGGTTGCCACAAGAAGCTATAAAATCTGATCGTAGAAGCCACAAGAACACCTCACTTTTAAAATGGTGGTATTATATACCATACTATGTAAACAATCAGACACAAGAAGGAGTCAGGGTGATATGGGTGTATCTGAAAGTTTTAGTAGTGGTTGAGTGACTCTGGATAAAATAAACCCCAAAACTCTTTGCATTTCCAAATAAAATAATATGTTTAATTATGCTTAATTTTTATGCCCCTGCATTTCTAGGTTCCTTCTAGGATATGGGATGGGGGTTCCTAAGCTGTTGTAACTGGGTGCAAAATACCCAAGGCTAGATATGGCCCAGATCAAGAAAAAGTGCAGGTCTCTAAATCTGTTTACATACAACTGGAAGGGAAGGAGTTGCAAAGTTAAGGGTTCCATTTTAAAAAAGGGGACCTCAAATTCACACATGTACTTATTGCTTTAATTCAATTATTGGGAGTTGGTGAAGTTAAAGAGGGGCCCTTTAGGAAAATCAGCTGCTCTTTATGAACCCATCTTAACCTATTACCACCAAAAGCCATTTTTAAGGTTCATTTATTTTTTGCATTTCCATTAGTGGTAGGTCTCCTGACTTATACTGGCCGAGGATATTTTTTACTATTTTTTAAAAAGGGGCAAAAATAAGATCAAAAAGCTGCTGCCTTTCCTTGCATAGCAGAGTTTTACAGCGTACCTTTGTACACTTTTTAGAATTTTTATTGTTGCACAGTTCTCTATTTGCCTCCTAATGGCATGTCAATATCAATCTTCCCATTTCTTAATCAATCCTCCCTGATGTGCAGCTGGGACTCTGAGGGACTTGTTCTAGATCAGAAAAGAGGGCATGTTATCTTTGGAGTGAGAGTTAATGAGAAAATGTTTGTGCCAATCCTTAAATTGACTTTATAAGGTTTGCCTTTCATTGAGGCAAATATGGCTGCTGCCAAAACACTGCAATACCATCACCATTTACATCAAAATACGCTTGCAGTATCTGATGCACCATACCATATTTTTTTCTACTAGACAAATCAGAGGGCTGAAAACTATCATTAGTGCTGCTTGTCAGTAGTATGGACTCCTGAAAGGCGCACAGAAACACTGGAATGCTAAATTCTATGACACTTCATTGACGGGAGGGTGGAGATAAACTGCAGCCCCAATTATAAGTAGCTTTGTATATTGCCCAAAATTGTTGTGCAAGTGTATAAGAAGTGGACTTCCACCTAGTCACTACGCTGTCTTTTCTGGTGCAGCAAGCGGGGTTATAAAGGAAAAGGCTATGAGTGACCACAGACTTTTTGCACAACAGCTAGCATATTTTCAACAATAGTCTCGTATTTGCTTAGAGGCTTCCTGCAAAGGTTTATAGCTAATAATTTGACCAACCATAAAACTGTTACAGTATTTTGGGTTCTAAATAAAAATAAGATGCAGAATAAAAAAAATTCTCATGTCATTGCCTTAAAGAGAGACTTTAAAAACCCAATCGCCATTATAGGCTAGATCCTGCAGCTCTCATTTATACAAAGCTCCTCGTGTCTTCCCTATTTTTGTGAGTCCCACCAAACCAGTGTTTTATGTTTTCTTTGCTGGCTCTACAGCAGCAGTTCACTAACAAGTGCTGTTAGCAAGAGCAGTGCACAGCAAAGATGTCTTGTCATGAGTCAGCCACTAAAGAAACTGAAGTTGTTCAAAGCACACAGGGTAATCTCAACTCCATGCAAAACGGTAAAAAGGGAGAAAAATGCTGGCTAAATGGAAAAAAGATAAAATTAGTATGGAAATAGGTATTTGCAAACTTGTAAGCAGGCATTTACAGACAAAAGTGAAGATAATGAAAAATGAAAGCTCTAAAAAAATTACTCAACCGTGTCCTCTAAAGAATGTATGGACAATCAGATTAAGGCATTGTGCAAAACAGGGCACATAAGCAAATTCCCCATCCTTAATGGCATGCACCACATTTGTCCCATTATTAGAAATGATAAACCCATGAGGAAGAGAAAGCAAGGGGTAAAACCGCTATTTGTCATGCAGCTTCTCTTACACATTCACTGCAGTGTGGGATTTTTCAAAGCTGCACATGTGCCGACGGACACTGGCTGGTGGGCGAGAATTCTGGCTGCCTCTTCCTGAAGATTGAAAAGAAAAAGACACCCAGTGAGTGGTTATACACATGTACACACATGGTGGTTGTACCACTCAATAGGGTGCCTGTCCCTGATCTAGTCCCAGTCTTCTCTGGATCTTGCCATTCCTCCTCTACTTTATTTTGTGACATACTGCAACTTGCAAAAAGATTTTTCCTTTGCTACTGCATGACTTGTTTTCAAGTGGCTTCTCATGGTGTTTATACTCATTCTCTTTACTGATACCATAAGTACTCAAATAGCAGATGGCAATGCTGCTGTGCATTTAGTCTTCAATGGAAACTCTGCCCTGGCCTTCTCCAATGGTACAAAAGGAGCAGTATGCTCTTCTTATCCCACCTTTAAGAGGTTTACTATAGGCTTTTTTTAAAAAAGTATATGCTTAGTTCATACTTTTCTTCTATGGCCCTTACTTCAATAGTTTGCTTTTCTCAGTGTTACCTTTCTCTCACTCTGGCTACAGTAAATAGTCATTGGTATTCCTTACATGTGGATCTTTGTTTCTCATTGATATAACCGTGCTTCTGAAGGGTAGGCATAAAGTTTAGGCTCTCTTAGATGATTAAATGCCTCAAAACTGAAAACTGGTCGCTTTGGATGTTAACACTGCAGATAATGGAAGGCAATTTGCTCTTTCATTTCTTCTCCCTGCTGTGCTATATAGTTAACAAAAGCAGATGCAAAAAGAACAGGAGTACTAGCTCCCATGCTGTCTTTCACAGAACCAAGAAAAAAAAAATGCTTCCACAAAAAATTCATGTACTTTTGCAAGTGGAGTGTAGGGACAGAATTCTGCAAAAAGTTTTAGTTGGGTTGAAAATGAAATGCAAAACAAAACTCAGCATTTTTTGTCCACAATGAGAAAGTCATGGTGAGCACTTGCCATATCCTTGTTTATCCCCATAACAAAGGGTCGAAGGGTGGCATGTACAAATACTGCATATTCAGTTCAGCTTCTAACAATTAAAACAAATCAACTTTTCTCACAACACACTGATGTACAGTAGCACAGAGTGATGTATACAGCAATGCATGAATACTTGGTTTGGGGCCGTAAATGCCTTGAGATTACTTCCATGCTATTATAAATAGATTGCAAGTAAAATTTGCTATGGGGCTATTTCTCAGCACTCAAACTATCTACCGTAGAGTCTCTTGAATAATTAAAACTCTTACCAGCAATGACAAGATCCCTGAGATTTGGAAATTTCAAGCCAATCATAATTGGGAGCTTAGCTACTGTGACCTCTTCTTCACCTTACTAAATTCACAAAGATTATAGAGCTTCAGATTAAACAGAGCAACCAACGTTTCTATAATTTTTTTCCATTTTCTTGGTTTATTGGCAGAGCCAATTGCTATATTTAGTGGACAACATTGTGAATTATGCCTCATTGCTGATTGCCTTGTTAAAAATCAGAACCAGTAGTATATTCAGTCACAGTGGCTGATTTTACAAGATATTTGACAATATGCAACCAATTATTTGAGACCAAAATCTAGTTCTAAATACATTCCCATCATATGTATTGCTTCAGCATGCGCACCATGTATACAAAAGAGGACACAATGAAACAAAAGGATCCGGTCTTATGCCATTAAAAACAATTTCAAAACTTCCTTTGACTTTGAAGTGTGGCATGGGATCGGGTTGCTTTTGAGGCAACTGATTCTATTGGATCTAGTCTAGACATTTCGCTATCATTTGGGGGATTTTTTTGAATCTTCTTTCTACTCTATATTTCCTCCTACCCTGATACAACCTCATGATGACTTTTCCCATTTTCACACTCTAGGGATATTTTCTTGCAATGAATTCCTCGTATACAAAAGTGGGAAGGGTACAGACTTCCAGACCCAATCAAAAATCTCCCTAATACATTCAGAAAGCATCTTTATTCTTTTGTCCTAATGGTGGCTGGGCCATCTTAAGAGCTGTGTGTCCTGGCCACAATCAAAAATAGATATTACAACCCCCTAAATGCCTTCTACATTTTGTTGGAAAGGTGTGTTCCTTTCAATTCTGTTGTAAACTGTTGTGCAGTGTTGCTGACACTGTTAAGTAGGCTGCCATATTCCACCAAAGTGGTCGCAATATTCAGTGTAAGCCAAATGATCCCTATATCACATATATCTTCTTTCAAAAAATTTGGTACCCTGTCCATCTTTGTACTGTGACACCATGATTAAAAGACCATTATTAAGAGCTCTAGTCTCCCACTGCAAGATATAGATAACTCACCAGCTATTCAAATATCCTGTAGATAAAGAACAAGGTCTACTGTGTGTTAAAATGAGGAGTTGCCATACCATAATGAAGGTGTTTAAAATGCTATCTAATGAAGACAGGGGTCCACTAGCACAGAGTCTATCAGAGAGAAGCCTATGATAGAGCATGTAGGGCTGCTTAGCTGACACAAGTAGGCCTAAGATAAAACAAGACACGCCTGAACAAGTAACGGCCGAACAAGCCCGAAGAAGTATTGGCTGAAACAACTAACTATTGTGGGTATGTTTACAGTAAACAAATAGGCAGAAACACCCTGAACCAATACGCTTGCCTTACGCAATCTGCAAAGCGATTGGTCTGTAGGTGCAGGAAGTATAGATGTTAATAGCTCAGAAAAATGTATATGAACTGTGTGGTGTGTGACATGAATTGGAATTGTGGTATCACCCTGTACCTAAACCCCCTCCATCTGGGCTTGGCCAGCATGGGCAAAAAGCTGTTACAAACCTAACCTGAGTGACAAGCTGGAGTTGAAGTGAATGTTTGAAATCCCAGACAACTGGATGAAGTGTTCTCCCAGAACTGGGCAAGGTGTTCTGAATAAGCTAAGTGGAAAATGTCTTGGAGGGAATCCCAACAGAGCAGAGGGTTCCTGAATGAAGTCCATTAACTGCTTAACTTAGTTCTTCTAAAGTTCTTTGAAGCATAAGAATATTTCTAGCCAGCTGCTCAGAATTCAGGAAAAGTAACAGGTCTGTTGAAATATGCTGCAAAGAATGGGTCTGACAGAAGAGTTGCTTTTCTCACTATATTTTTCCTTAAGTGTAAATTAATCATCCCATGAGTCAAACAGCTGTGTCAAGATTGCAGGAAAGTGTAAATTGCTATCTGTGATTGTTTTATTTCTGTATAGCTGTGAATCTTGATGTAGTCACCCACAACTCAGGAATTACTATCTCCACTAATCCAACATACCTTAACCTGAATGTATCTGTCCTGCATCCAAGACTACTAATGTGCAGGGCATTGTTATTATTTATCATATATACTGCAGTAGCATCCAAAGAAGAACATGCAAATTATGGATTTTTCAATCCGCTGGCAATTTAAAAAGCAAAACAAAACAAAACAGCAGCAGCAAAAGTGTTTCAGGTCAAACAAATTATTTTGGGATTTTTGGAAAGCTCAAAAGTGAAAAAAAAAATCCATAAAAATAATTTTGGGTCAAACAAGATGTTTAGTCCAATGCCTCCCCCTCCCACTGAAAAAATGTTGTTTCATTTTTGAGCATTTGTGAACATTATTTATTTATTTATTTTAATTGAGGGAAGTTTTGAAACAAAAAGACATTTCAAATTAAAAAAATGTTCAGTTTTGAAAACTCTGAAACAAAACTGAATAATTTGAAATTTCTCCTCCCCTCTCCCCTCAACATGAACAATTTGGCAACTGACACGAATTTGCAAAACATTTTTGGGTCGCCAAATCTGCATTTTTGTGTGTGTGTGTAAATAAATTTCATCTGAAAAATGTTGCCCAGGTTTAATCCAAAGGCGCAGTCAGGTGTGGGGACCCACTGTGCTAGTTGTCATCGAAGCTATTTGAATGAGTTCTAGGTTCACTCTGATCAAAAGCACACAGGTAGGCACAGTCTTTGCCCCAAATTGCTTAAAATCTCTCTTGAAACAAGTGAGTGCCGTAAACAAAAAGAGGATAGGGTGTTGGGGTAACAATGAGAATATCAAGCTGTTATTTGGGTAAGCTCTGCATACAAATCAATGGTCCTGAATCAGTCAAAAGCTTTTTTTAAAAAAACCCACAAATATCCAATTTCATATGTAAAGGGGAAAATATCCCCTTTGTGTCATAACATCATGACTTAAATCATCACTTCATGTTTCAGTGTTGAGACCTATTATTCCCTCCACTCCCAAAGGGCAAAATAGCAAGAGTGGCAGAATTTCCCACTCTTCATTTTCTTCCTTTGATCATCTGGAGGTCAGCTGGGTGCTTGTGAATGTGAGGGATTGATAAATAGTATTTGTTAGCGCCAGGCAGGTGCTTTTGTTTGCACATTGATCCCACCATCCCTTCTCAGCCTAAACCCTGGGTGTTTCCTAAGTAGAGGCTGCGAGGCATGCTGAATTTTATGGCAGTATGCTCATAGGGTTTATGTTTACCACACAGGAGATTCAGGCCTCACATGTGGTTGCCAGTGCCGGATCAAAAGGTGTATGTACAAAAAGGTGCCTTTTGTGTTCTCTGGAGAGACCCAGTGGGGCTCATGCAAGCTATGTCTGGGTTCTTTAGATATTAAATGTAATAAAACTCCAGTGTTTAACACAGTTCAAGGTCTGGGAGTGTAACACTAATATCGATGGAGCTGAACCCATGTTAATAATGGTGAGAAACTTTTAGAAAGTTTCCCTAGTGTAGCCAGAGCCCATAAGGGCATCACCTACTGGTACTGAATAGCAATGTTTGCTTTAGGAGATCTGTGTGACTGTGACAACAGGCATGTTTGTTATAGCTTTACTTCTTCAAAATACAGCATTGATCAACTTACAAATCTACCCACGTGTGGGTCCAGGGCCGGCGCTTCCATTTAGGCGACCTAGGGTGCCAGGATTTGGGGGGGTGGCATTTTGCCGCCCTTGGCGGCAATTCTGAGGCGGGTCCTTCACTCGCTCCGGGACCCGCCGCCGAAGTGCCCTGAAGACCGGGAGCGTGGAAGGACCCCCCTGCCGCAGGATTGCCGACGACGACCGGGAGCGTGGAAGGACCCCCGCCTAGGGCGCCAAAAACCCTGGCTCCGCTCCTGTGTGGGTCTCTTCACAGGCATTTTCTGTTTACCATGTGCCTCATTCAGCTGTCTAATCCAGAATGGATTTTGTATCTGTTGCTCTGTCAAACAGAGCATCACAGGATTCAGATTGACTTTATGTGACCAGTATAAAATCTTTGCCAGAAATTTGGACAACAGCATAAGTTCGGCCAGGAAATATTATGGCCTATCATATATGTAGCCATGATTTCTCATCTTGTGTTTGTTCCATCCCAAATTTTCAAAAGGCTCATCACAGTTATTCACTTGTAGTAAAACATTTAAGCTTGCAGAATTTTGTGACATGTGGCATGCTTCTCAGGAAAGAGAAAGTCCCACCACAAGCTGGCTTTAAAACAGTGGCATGCCTCTGTGGATGAGCCTTTCACTTCACTCAGAGACATACCACACCACAAAAAATGTTTCAGTCCCCATGTATTTTTATAAGATCTTGCCATCTGTGTTGTCTCATACATCATGTTTTGACAGAGTTAAATAACATGAAGGCTAAGTTATGTTAGTAACTTGCATTGAATTATACTAGGACAACTTAAAATAAGAACATTATTCAAACTACATCTGTCACAGGTTAAAAAATAACACTACATAGCATATGGAGGAGTGTACTCCGTTCATTGTTTTATAGACCCACTATCTTCTAGAGACTGTCACAATTTCAGATGGTATCCTCAGTGTTAGGTTTATGTTTATATCTCTAAGTTAGCTGAAAGTTGTATGAAATCACACGTAGGCTGAGAGATCCCTACTGATTACACATCTGAGGAGTCTCCTATGCGTGGCTTATTCTAGCAAGTACTAGTACATGAAATACCTTGTGCTCATGAAATGTGTCACCGTTATACTTGTTTTTTCTGGGAATATGTGAATAACTGAAGCACAGGGATGAAATGTACTACCTTCGGGGATGAGGAAGGAGATAGAAGGCAGTCTCAAATTTAAAAATCTTAAAAGTAAGTTTTCATAAACCCTTGTATTTCAACTCTTGATTCTGTTTGAATTTTTTTGAATTACAGGAAAGCAGGGTCTGTTTCCATGGTATTTCTGACCCTCCCAAAACTACGATTACACTAGTAGCTTCACACAAAAAATCCTGATTTTATGAGATTTACAGACTGATTACTGGGCCAAAGATGATTGGATTTTAAATGCAATAGCATGAGATTCTTAGTACTAGATAGACCTAGTCTGCTCATCACTGTTGTAGCTGAGCACCTAGTAAAGCTAAAAATAATTGTCTATGTAAGTCACTACTGAATTGGTATATTTTTTCATACCAAATTAAAATACTTAATTGGGTTGTTATGACTGTATTTTTCTATTGTGGAATCAAAATGTGATCCATAATAAATACAAACAAATATAGAAATACAAAGAAAAGGAATAAGCTATCCAGTCAAGCAAGAATTTAAATTATAACGCGTGTTTTACACCAAAATGATGATAGACTTCCTTAGGTATTCCACAGTGCTGTGTCTGCTTCCCCCAGCTCAATAAATAAGCAGTATTTTAATTAATTGTGAGACTTTCCCTTCCATGCAATTGTACATCTATGCATCACTGTGATGTACTGCTGTCTAATGCCATACGGAAGCCTATAGGTAAAATTAAATGTTGTGATTCAATATCGCAAGAGTAACAAAGAGAGAGCATGATGTAAAGAAAGAATGTTTCCATATCTCCTTGTGCAAGTGCCAGACTGCATCTGTAAGACTCTGGTTATTTCACTTTATTTCCTGCGGGAGAATGGAGTTGTGAATATCAGCGGAGGAAGCTGAAAGTGGTAAAAATGCTCAGGTCTGGGAACTTTCAAATAAGGGAATAACTTACAAATAAAAAGAATTGTGGTCTTATATGACAGCTCTTTCAACTAAAGGGCCCAATCCAACTGAAACAAGCTTCAATGGCTGACCCACATATGCTCTATAGACTTCTTGTCCTATCTAGCCAAAAAGGCCAATTTTAGGAGTGGGGGGGGGAGGGATTTTTCCTTTTCTAATTGCAGGAGGATACCTCACTTGGCTTCGGCTCCACAAAGTAAAGGTCTTGTCCAATGAAAGCTATTTCCTCACCTGCCTTCTCTCTCTGATTCCTTCAGGAATAAAGCTGGGGGACACCACTGAGCATGCAAATAAACCATAATGCAAAGCTTGGGTTCATCAGCTGCGGATTACATTGTGAGGGAATGGTGTTGTTTTGCTTTGAAGGAGGTTGCAAATAAATGTAGCTGTTGTGCTATTGCCCGGTTCACAAGTGCATTCCTAAGGTCAGCCAAAGGGAACTGATTATGCCAGTTATTGATCTGGTGGCCTTTCTTATGGAATATAAAGGTTAATAGGAGGCATACTACTCTCTGGCTGAGCTACTGAATGGAGGACAGAAGAGAGCTGAAAAGCGTTAGAGAGAAAACAAAAGAATGGAAAACCGAGGCAATGCCTGCAGATAGAAAAGAGATGCTCAAGAGAAAGGAGCAGGGTGTACTGCAGACATGATTAAATAATATACTGCACACTGGGCAAAGGAAGTAGGAAAAAAGATAAGGATGAGAGAAAAGAGAGAAAGATGAAATCCGTGCTTAGCTGAAGTCAATGGGAAAACTCACCCATTGTGTCCTTTTTTGTTGTTGTTTAGAAGTGAGGCCACCCTACCCTGAGCAGTTAAACTAGCTTAGATCTGAAGAAATTCCCACGTGCAGCATGGCCACAAATGTATGTAGATGTCTGGGCCTTGGTTTAAAAGCATTTGCCTGAGTAGCCTGCAAGTTGTATGCAACTTTCACATGATAAAGCAAATTAAAAAGCTCATGAGGAGCAAATGGCTGAGTGTATGTCACAGCCGAGTCATGAGCAGCCAGACCTAGTGATCAGAGCCAGGGTCCACAGTCAGAGGACGAGAGTCAAGAAGCAGGAGACTAACTTGAGAGTAGAACCACAAATCGGTAACCAGAGTCAGGCCAGGTTGGGATACCAAGAATCAGAGGCAGTAGACAAACTGGAGATCACAACCACAAGTCAGACATCAGGAAGTCAAGCCAGGGGAGTGAGAGCAGGAGCAGGGTAGATCCCAGGTGCCTGGACAACTTCCTGTTCCCGTGCTGGGTTTATATAGAAGCTGTGGACCAATCAGGACCCCCAGCATTCTACCAGTCAGGTTCCAGGACTGGAGTCCTCTGTTGGGGGTCCAGCTTTTATTCTACCAACTGTTAGCAGGTCACTGGGTGGCAGGTTGGAGCTTACTAGCTCCTAACAGTCCTGTGCAACAGGGTTCAAGACCTATGGTCCCTGACATCAGCCCCTTCCCAGGGGGCACCCTCATGGCAATGTGGGACCAGGCTTTGCAGGGTGATTCTTATGGAACACCCGCACAAATGTGGGAGCACATACATTTTCCGCAGGCTCCCTAGTGCATTCCTCAGGACCATACCACTTCCAGCTGACAAGATACTGGGAACTGCCTCATTTACGTTTGGAATCCAGGATCTCATGACCTACATATTCCTCATGGCCCTGTAATTGTACTGGTGGAGGAGGTAGCTGGGTCCTGTTAAGGAAAGGGTTTTCTGTGTAGGGTTTCAAAAGTGATACAGAAACACTGGGTGAATCTTTAGAGAGTGGTATAGTTGGAGTTCAAAAGTGACTGGATTAACCTGTCACAGGATCTTAAAAGGGCAAAGCAACCAAAGTCCAGCTTGTGAGCAGGTCTGTCTGTGCAGAGCTGCTCCATGGAGAGCCATGCTTTTTGTCCTACTGCATAGGTGGGGCCTTGCTGTTGATGCTGGTCTGCATGCCACTTATAGTCCATTTTTGCCTTTTCCAGATGCTCCTTCACTTCTTCCTGGGCCCGACAAATACTCTGCACCAATTCTGAGGTGGATGGGTTGCAGGTAATTGTGGGTAAAATTGGGGATAGTACCCATAATTGGTAAAAAAGGGGCTCTGACTCATATATGGATTATTTGTGGTTTTTGTAAGAAAATTCCACATATGGGAGAAGTGAGGACCAGTCATGCTGGTGATGATTGATGTAGCATTGCAGATACTGCTCGAGAATCTGGTTGGCCCTCTGAATCTGGGGAGAGGAAAAGCAGAGGAAAGAGATTGGCAGACTCCCAGCAGGTGCAGGGCCTTGTGCCAGAACTGGGTCATGAACTGCAACCCTCAATTGGAGTTGATTCGCTCCAGAAGGCCATGGAGGTGGACTATGTGGCTAATCTAAAATTGGGCTGTCTTTTCAGCAGAGAGGAGGCCTGTGCAGGGGATGAAGTGGGCCATTTTGGTAAAGCGGTCCACTACCATTAAAATTGTCATAAATTTGTTAGACGCTGGTAATTCTATGATAAAATCTACAGCGATGGCTGCCCAGGGTTCAGATGGGCTGTCCAAAGGCTGGAGAAGACTACAGGGCTTATGGTGTGGGGTCTTGACATGGGCACAAGCATCACAGGAAGCAATGAACAACTGTATGGTTCGGCGCATCTGGGGCCACCAAAAGGAGCAGGATATCAGTTGTTGGGTCTTCAAGTATGACAAATGTCCTGCTAGGGGAAAATCGTGGCAGAGTTGCACGACCGCAATCTTTGAGGGTCTTAGGGGAACATAAACACGGTCCCTTAAGTATGTGATTCCTTCCTGGGAGTCATGTGGCTGCTTGTCAACAGTAGCTTGTTCATCAGGTGGCATTTTTAAGGTAGAGGTGGAGTGTATCAATCTGAGTATATCTTGATGATGAGGTGCACTGAGAAAGTTAGGGGATTTGAGAATGAGGGTTGGCTCCTGACTGCGGTTTTGGGGGGTGGTACTGAATCTTTGCGACAGAGCATCCATCTTGCCATTTTTGGATGTGGAATGGCAGGTGATAATGAAATCAAATCATGAAAAAAATAAGGCCCATCGAAGCTGCCTTTGGTTTAAGGCTTTTGCTCTATGTAGATATCCCAGGTTTTTGTGGTCAGTGAACATCTGGACTGGGTAACAAATTCCTTCCAGGTAGTGCCACCATTCTGCAAAGGTGATTTTATCACCAGGAGTTCCTTTTCAAGTATTTCATAATTTGTGCACGGGGGAGCTTCCTGGAGTAATAAGCACATGGGTGTAACATTTATTTGGGACCAACTCACTGGAAAGGACAGCCCTGATTGCCATGCTGGAGGCATCAGCTTCTACGATGAAGGCTTATGTGACATCGGGGTGAGCCAATATGGGTGCTGTAATAAAGGACAGTTTCAGTTGATTGAATGCATGCTGGGCCTCAGGAGACCAATGGAATTGGGTGTTTTTCCCTGAAGAACAGTTGTGAGGGGCTCGATTTGTTTAGAAAAATTCAGGATAAATTGTCGATAAAAGTTGGCAAACCCCAGGAAGCGTTGTAGGTCATGTACTGTGTGGGGAGTCAGACAGATAACCTTGGATGGCTTGAAGCTTGGAAGGTAGTCAGAGTGTTGGTCAACCCAAAAGGCATTACAAATATCTGGTAATGGCCATGCTGGGTCTGGAAGGCAGTTTTCCACTCATCCCCTTTCATTCACATAAGGTTGTACGCCCCCACCCCCCATAGGTCCAACTTGGTGAAGATGCGGGCATCCCCTATGTGGTCCAGCAGGTCAGGAATCAGGGGTAGCAGGTAACAATTCCTGATAGTTATCTGATTCAGTGAGCTGTAGAACACAGAGTCAGAAACTGCTTTCTTTCTTTTTGACAAACAGGTCTGGTGCACCAGCTGGTGAGGTCGAGTTGTGGATAAACCCTCAGACCAGATTCATCTGGAATTATTCTGGGAGTGCTGTCAGCTCAGGTTCTGATATGGCATAAATTCATCCAAATGGTATTTTGGCTCCTGGCTGCAGCTCTATTGGGCAGTCATAGTCCCGGTGTAGAGACAAGGTTTTCACATTCTTCTTTTTAAAAAATCAGTGTAATTTTTGTATTTCATGGGGAGCTCAACTGTAGGTGTAATGGAAGGTTCTGCCTAGATGGTCATCCTCACTTTAATCTCTCAAGGTTTGGATGCCAGGACAGGATCTACTGATCTCTAGCAGTGCTGCTGACAAAACTCGGATGGTAAAGATTTCCTGTGCTTGCCACTAAATAAGCCAGTTATGGAGGGCCAGCCAGGAGATACTGCAGTTCAGGGAAAGTGTGGAGAATGGATCACAGCAGATTGTCACACTTCTCTGTGTCCCTGGATCACAGACTCCAGGGAAGTTGTTTCGTCTGTTACAGGACCAGAAGATAAAGGAGAACTGTGAATAGTCTCTACAAGATCAGGAGGGGCCTTCGTTGCAGGTGAATCTGCAAGATCTGGGCTGCTGCTCCATCTCTGAAGCAATCAGCTGCACCTGAGTTGATGAGAGCCCATAGACCAGGATTCTGCAGGGGTGTCGGGTATGTGCAACTGGATTGGCACCTGCAACTGGGGAGCTCTCGGGCAGGGTTCTGGGTGTGTTTCAGTCAGGACCAAAGTATGGGGGAGCTCTCTTCCCTGACTTCTTGGAATTTGTATGGGGCAGGCAGAGATTGAGTGATCTAACTCACCGCAGTAGAAGCAGAGATGGTGCTGGCATCGTCGTTCCTTTTCTCTGGGGGTGAGCCATCAATGGCCCATATCGACCTGCATTGGCTATGGGGAGGCGGTAGTGAAAAGGTCACGATACCTGGGTTGGAGTGCTACAAGTCCGCTGTTTTGTTCTCCCTTCGTTTCTGTCACTGATTCTCTATATGGATGGCGAGATCCACGAGGGCATACAGACTCACAGGCATCTCTACCTGGGCTCATTCATCTTTGACCTCTTCTTGCAGGCCCCACTGGAACTGGTACATCAGTTTGGTACTGCTGCCTCATTCCAGTTTGCATCAGCCATGAGGTGGTGGAACTACGCAGCATAGGAGGCTACTGTGCCCTGCCCCTTTCGGAGTTTCCTTAGGGCAGCCTCCGCCATCCAAGTTCGGTGCAGGTCACCAAATAGTACAGACATGGCTTGCAGGAAGACATGGCTTGACCTCCCAGCTCAAAAGTACTGGACTGTCACACTTCATTAAGGGGAAGACCCAGTCTAATGCATCTCTAGACAGCAGGCTGATGACCAGGCTCTCCTTTGCATGACTGGTGGTATAGGTCTGCGGATGCATCATAAAGAGGTGGTGGCACTGGTTTATAAAATTCGCTAGGGATTGCCATCGAACTGTTCTGGCAGAGGTATCAGGGAACGGAGCTGCACGAGCTGTGTCTGGAGTGTGGTATTTTCTGCATGGAACTCAGTGACTTGCCCCTGCAATAGCTGGTTCTCTAAGATCAGTTGGATGACCCAGGCCTGCAGGTGGTCCCCTCGAGCATGCGAGGTGCTCCCGAAGGGTTAGCCAGGTCCATTTTGCTGGCACCAGGCCCACTCATGTGGCCTAAGTGGTCCATGCAAACTGTCACGGCTGAGTCATGGGCAGCCAGACCTAGTGGTCAGAGCCAGGGTCCACCAATCACGGTACAGGAGTCAAAAGTCTGCCAGGTCAGGATACTGGGAGACCAGAAGCAGAAGACAAACTTGAGAGCAGAACCACAAATCAGTAACCAGAGTCAGATTGGGTCAGGATACCAAGAGGTCAGAGGCAGGAGACAAACCACAGAACAGAACCACAAGTTGGACTCCAGGGTCAGGCTAGGCTGGAATGCCAGAAATCAAACCAGGGAAGCAGAAAATTTTTATTTGCATATTGAGCTTATTAGGCACTTGGTCATTGTTTCTGGAAGTCTAAACTCTTGCTGCATGCTCTGCTTTATGCCAGCCACCCATAAAATCTCTCATTTATGAGCCAGCCGCCCGAGTACGTACATAGGACATTGGACAGGGCTCTACTCGGGCTGCTACCCTGAGCCACTGTGCCCACACTGCTATTTTTAGCATGCTACATCCAGCAGAGCTGGCATGTGTACATCTACCCCGCTGCATCACAGACATAGCCTACATCCCTAAGCAATCCCACTGAAGCCAATGGGACTTTCCTAGGAGTAAGTTACTAATCGGCACGAGCAAGGGTATCACAATCTGCCCTCAGTGTTTATACACACACAACAGTGACAATAATTACTGTTGGTGATTTACATTTGCTACCATTCCTTCATGTATTTGGCTGTAGAAAACAGCAGGGACTGTGAGAGGCTTTTGTAACTGGTGAGGAACTAATACAATATGTTAAGAAAAAAATAAAAGCAGTCATTTTAGACAAACTATTGAAATACTAAGAACAGCAACACATTGCCTAGCAGAAGGTGGGAGAGAGGGAGAAGAGGCTTCAACTACAAATAAATAAAGCTGGAAAACAGCAGGAGAGGCTGTTCCATTGTTTGCTGTGGATTCCTGGCCACGCTGCATTCCTTGATGGTTGGCCTTCAAATTAGTCATAGTTCAGATTTTGGTGTAAATCTTACCTGTGAAATTAAATGTTTATGCACTGTGATTTACAATGCATAGAAATAGTGCCTATCCTGGGGGCTTTATCATACATTTAAAATCATCACATAAGAAGATTGAGCCAGCAGCTAAGTCTCAACACAAAACTAGAAACTAACCAAGCAGAGACAAAATTCAAACCCAAAATCAAACCTATTGAATAACCCCTTCTGAAACCTCTCCATCCCAAATAACTGGGTAAAGAGATGGATCTTGCAGCATGCCCTCATGGTCTATTTTGAGCCAAAGGAGTGTGTTGTGGGAAGTGGGGGAGAGAGGAGACAGGTTAGTAGGTTGCGGGGAGCAAGTTTAGTAGGTGCCATAGCTAAGGGCCCTGTCAGCAGTTCCCTCTCTTTTATACTGGGTGGATTCCAGGCAGTTTCTCAGGTAGGCAGGTCCCTAGCCATTTGGGGGTTTATAGGTCAAAAACCATTAAACATAATCCAGAAATCAATAGACAGCCAATGAAGTTCATGATGTACTGGTGTGCTCCCACTGAGATATACCACTTACTAAGCAAGCCCCTGCATTCTGCAAGCGCTTTAGTCTCTGAGTTGATTTAAAATGGATGTAGATCACATTGCCATGGTCTCATCTTGAGGTGAGATCCATATCCAAAAGAAAAAAGGCATAATCTCACAGTCAGACAGAGATGGCCTTCCTAGAAACCGCTGCTATATAATTATCTAATACCAGCTGGAATCCCATAATATCCCCAGACTCTAAAAATAAAAGGTCATGCACATCCTCAATATAAGAAGCAGGTGCAATCTTAGCCATATCTCCCAGTTGTTCTCTCCAACCTGTCCATATTATCTCAGTCTTATCTGGATTAAGTGTCAGACAATAGCTGTCAACCGTGTCTCAGTCTCAACCAGGCAACTCTTGGGTTGGAGGAGATAAATATCCAGAGGGGGGTGTCTTTGGCATAGTGAAAATCCTATAGCCAATGCCTCCTCACTCAGCCTCCCAATAGCCCCAGGTGTACTCTGAACAGAGCAGGAACAAGATGGAACCATGTAGGATCCTACATGTTAGCATCCTTGGGGATGATAATCAACAAACTAACACCACCCTTGGGAATGCTCAGCATGGAGGCCACAGAGTCACCCAAGATTAATCTCATCCACTTGTGAGTCAATAAAGATGCCATAATCAATGGTATCAAGGCAGCTGATAGTTCTATCTGTACTAGCATGGGCACCCAATCTTCTTCCACTTCCAGGAGGAGTGCAGTCTGTTCTGTACCCAGGTCTGTAGCTGGAGTGACAAGGGTAAAGGACTTGTGAGCCCATCTAGGAGCTGTACTCTGTGAACTGTCTCACCATAACCTTCTCTATAATCCTAACCAAAAAAGGGAGATTGGCTATTAGATGGTGGCTTGCCAGACTGTCAGTGTCAACTGATGATTTCCTGAGCTAAGGCCTCACAACAACTTCTTTAAAAAAGGGAGGGCAAGTTGGCAGCCTACAAAAAGCTCTGACAATCTTCATCAGCAATGGACCAATTCTTCTCTGCTGGTCTTCACCAACTAGGAAGGACACACATCAAAATGAAAGTTGTGCAGTGAAGTGCTCCCAACTAGGGCTGGCTGGAAAACAAGAATTCTGTTTCACAAAAAAATCAAGTTTTGACATTTGGTTCTGTTCTGTTCTGTTCTGATGCAATAGAGCCCACCCCAAAACAACCAGCAGCCTGGGGTTAAGGTACTCAGCTAGGATATGGGAGAACCAGGTTCAAGCACCTGCTTTGAATCAGGTAGATCCCCCTTCTTAAAATGCCTCTATTAGTTTTGATGAAATTTTAGTTGGGAAGGTTTCTGAGATCCAGGAAGGAATTATTGTTCAAAACTAGAGGGATACAAACTCACGCCACAACAGTCAATGGTTAGAGTCATTTACCTTACCACTTACTTGAACCCAGGATTCCCAAATCCTAAATAAGTCCCCTAACCACTGGGCTATCTTGGGGCAAAGTGCTTTCTCTCACACACACAGTGATGATCCGGAAATCTGTCTATAGACAACTTATGAATTCCAGTTTGATTTTATGGACTATATACATCCTTACAATTATATTATGTGTTGCCTCATGCTTCTTGTGCCAACAGACAGGAGAGTGTTGCCTATATGTACCTATGAATAGGTTGGTCATTGGAGACTATCAACACATGAATAGATATTATCTGGGGAGAACAAAGGAATGACTGCATCCTACATAAAATCAGTTTTCTCAAACTTCTCTGCACAGGGGGCTGGGGTTCAGAGGAAAGGAATTTCCCCAGAAGCAGAACAAAACCACGGCATTAGTGGTGGAATTTTAAATGGAGAGGGATTCACAGAGACAAAAGGAAGCCTTGGAAGGAGAGAGGAACAGAGGACCATATTTTTGTGGCAGATGAGTCCTTTTTAACTGCAGGATCACCCGAAGAAGAAAGAAGCCGGCTGTGGAGGAGAGATACTATAGGAATCAGAAGAGAATCCATGTGTATGTGTGGGGGGCATCATGGACTCCTTATAGGACTCTGACCTAAGCCAAAAGAATGCTCAAGAGTAGTAAGAAAAATGAAGCAGGGAAATTCATATACCGTATATACTCGTTCATAAGGTGGGACTTAGCCCCTCCCCCCAACAGAGGGAGCAAGGAGAGGCAGCACAGCCAGCAGAGACAGAAAGGAAGAGGCGGGGCCAGAGTCTATCCACTTCTGGCCACGCTGCTCTCCCCCCAGCCTCCAAAGCAGCTGCAGCTCTGGGGCTGGCAGGCTGCAGCCGTGCCGCTCGGCCCCACCCCCCAGAGCAGGCTGCGGCCATGCCGCCTGGTCTGGCCTGCAGGAGCAGGCTGCAGCTGCACTGCCCAGCCTGCCGGAGCAGCTCCAGCCAGGTCAGAGACATCCTCCCCTGGCCCTCCCCAGATAAGGTGGGAAGGGGTGGGATGGGGAGAGTTTGGGGGTCCCGGGCTAGGTGTGGGGTCATGTGGGGGGTGGTCATAGGGGTTACTCCCCTGACTCCCAGCTTCTCCCCCCCAAAAAATTTCCCCACCAGTTGCTGTCCCGGCCCGTCAGGGTAAGCAGCTGGTGCACCGGGACACTTTGTTTACTTAGGTTTACCTCCGTGCCTGCGGATGCTTGAGGTAAACAAACCATCTCGGCCCGCCAGCAGCTTATCCTGATGGCCCGGGAGCCAAAGTTTGCTGACCCCTGAATTATAGGGTCAGTTTATGAACGGGTTATAAAAATTTTCCATTTTTACTTATCCACCTTGGGGGGGTCGGCTTATAAACGAACCGGCTTATGATCGAGTATATTCGGTAGGTGTTTTATTGTTTTGTCTTGATCTGTATATTTCTTGTTCTGTCTACAGTAAAGAGCAAATTAGGTGAGTGGTAGACAACACGGATGTGATCAACTTAATGTACCCTCTCTGCACACATGCACATCACACATCATTTGAAAGTTTATTATGTCTATTTTAAGATAAAGTATGATGTGGAGCTATCAAGTGGTGCTGTTACCATAGAAACAGGGATAAACTGACAACATCAACATATTAAAATCACCAGTTTGAAATATTGCATTCTTTTTTGTTAGTTTAATGACTCTATATATTATTTCAAGACATACAATTGCATTTCTTTGTGACCTCGTAAGAATGGCAATACTGGGTCAGACCAATAGCCCATCTAGCACAATATCCTGTCTTCTGATAGTGGCCAGTACCAGATGCTTCAAAGGGAATGAACAGAACAGGGCAATTTTGAGTGATCCATCCCATGTCGTCTAGTCCCAGCTTCTGGCAGTTGGAGGTTTAGGGACATCTGGAGAATGAGGTTGCATGCCTCAACATCTTGACTAATAGCTGTTGATGGACCTATCCTCAGATCATCACAACAACAATATAAAGGGCAAAACAAAAATTTAACAATAAATTTCTACGGCTGTCACTGAAACTGGTGGTGACCTTGATAGTCAAGATCATTATCATCTTCTTCATCATTATGATCTCTCTCAATAACACGTGGGTTACCACAGTCTTCATTGTCTTGACATGTACACAGTTCTGTGCAGGGAAGATTGTTCTGACTACAGACACAGTATCATAGAAATTCAGATGCCTTTGGTCCCTTGAAGTATACAGTTCATCATCTGCATTTTTCCATCCATGTTGCAATGGTGATCCAATATCTGGTTTACCTATGTGCAAAGACATCCAAATCTTTGTTTTCCAAGAGGCTCTTTTGATATGCTCTTTAAAACTGTTCTCACTTGGGATTTTGGCCAATGACTTGTCCTTTTTGATGGTTAGATTGAGGCACAAGCAATTCAGGTTTCTGTGGTTTTCCTTTTCTCTCTCACTTTCTCTCCCAACTTCCTTGCTGCAGAAACTGCAGCTTGTCCATCACTCTCTCCCGATTTGGGAAGATCTCTGAAATGGTAAGCTCCCTTTGTTTTGACAACTTTAAACAGAGATTTGCTTCCCCTATGCCAAATAGGGATGACACAGAGTAACTGCATGTTAATGTGTGTACAGCAGGAAGTATGTTATAGAAGTCAGTAGTGCATCAGAAATTGCATGCAGAGGTATGAAGCGATGCTTGTGCTGGAATTGATGACTGTTTCAATCCACGTCATCTATGTGTTTCATTTTTGGCAAAGTAATGAACAAGGATCAAAACATCTTTATTGGCCAACCTAGTTACTTTGGTTCTTTTGATATCAAGAGACCCAAAGCCATATTGGCACACACAGCACGCAGAAACATCTTTGTGTACTGTACAAGCCTTGGGCTTCTTCAACACCTCTACTGGTGATGGACTTTCTTACATCACCACTGGAAAAGCCTCCAGCAAGGAGTGTCTGTGTTGAGCATGCTCCTACACTCTCAGGTGAATTTTGAACCATATATTCAGAGAAGAATTTTACAAGTGACTGCTTGTTGGATGCCATGTTAGAAACTTTTTCCATGGAAGCACAGGGCATCCACTAGCCACCTGGTATTTCTTGCATTCAGCTTTAGATCCTGTCCATCACTGTCTTTCTGCAGTTTTCACCAAGTTACTGTTGTTGTTCCTGTCAAAAACTTTGACTACATAATTGATTTTGTCAAATCCTTTTAGGAACTAACACAAGTACTCAGCAGCCAATTCATCGAATGTGTGGAATTTGTCTCCAGCCATCATACATATGACAGCCATGGCATCTCTGATGTACACTGTGGTTTCTTTGTTACATGCTCTTAACTCAAAAGATTCTTTCAGCTTGAGCTTCCAGCTGATGCACTAATTCAGCTCTGTCTGTTCTTCTCATTGTTCCATCAGCATGGAAGAGGGACACAAGCACAGTCCTATAGATGACTAAGAACTGTTGCAATTGGAACATTGCCTCTGCATTATGCTAAATCCAGGGCTCCGTTGTAAATATTTTCTGGATTGATAGCTGCTGTGATTGTCCCTTCCTTGCCAGACTTAAATTTAGTCATCTTGGCCATGTCAACAAACGTTTTGATGCCAGATTTCTTGACTGGGCTGAAGATGCTACATGTCTCATCAGAATCAAATGGACCTCTTACAAATGTTTCCATTTGTTCTTCACCAACATCTATTTTCAATAGAGACATCTGATGTTATGCGTAAGTATGTTGATAAGCACCTCTGCCTGTGATTCAGGGTCAGATAGGTTTGACATATTATTGATGACATGGTTGGTCAGAGATGTAACATGCTCTTAATCCCTCTTCAGTGCAGAGGCAAGAACATGTTTGCGGACTTTGACTTAACTACTTCTTGTTAGGCCACTTCCTTCTCTCACAGTTTTTGCATATGCATAATATGAAGCTGTGTAGTGTCATCTCTAATGCTAATATGGATCTGTGCATAAGTGTCACTGAATTAAAAAGCTAGTTTTTAGAATATTTCAAAGTACTGGTACTGCATGCCTAGGCAATTACAACTGAAAACCTTTCACCAGGTAGACTAGATGCTACACTGTATCTACAAAACCTTATAAATGGAGAAGCATTACATTAGGAATTCACATACATTTATATCTATCACCACGCAGTACAAATTATAGGCACATAATCTACTGCTATTAATGCACAACCTTCAGTGTGAGACTGATCTGATCAGCAAATTTCAGTTGAAAACAGAGAGAACTATTATAATCACTAGTGAGATACGTTGACAATTACGAATATGCAATGTGAAAACATTTCATCTTAGTATATTGCAAAATGTTGATATTCGCCATTTCTGCCACATGCTAAACAGCTTCATCATTTCTGGGAGAAAAAATACCTGCTCATGCAAAACGAATAAAAATCTTTTAATACATTGTCGTTTGGTAACTTTCATCAATAACCACCATATGAAGGTGTTGAAATGAACTTAAACAGCAAAAACTGTAGTCATAGTTAGCAATGTTTCTGGAACTGCGCAAAAAATGACTTTCATTTTGGGTACCATTGTTTCACCTCACCTACAGGCTTATGGCACTGCATTATACCTCATCTAAATGTACATAAAATACATTTTCAAATGATATATGATTAGAGTGTGTGTAGGGTGGGTATATTAAACTCCAAAAATATGGCCCATTTTGGAGAATTGCCACATGCCTAAGTGGTTTTGGAGCCTTTGGCAAAGTCTGCATGCTATGTGCATCAACTATCACGTGTCCCTGGAGAGGTGAACAGTACACCACAGTGCCTAAAAGGTTGGAGCTCTGGAAAAGGATGTCCTTAAGCAACTGAGGAGTGGGGGAGCCACTACTAGCCAGAGGTCCTAGGCAGGTGACTCACATCAGCTCTGATAAGAAGGTGCTAGATGGAGGATCTGCATCCCGAAAGCCTGCCTAGATAACCAAAGCCAGAGAGAGTCCCAGGGCTTTGCTCAGATTTATAAAACGTAAAAACCCACAGGTCCACCATGTTGGGACCCAAACACAGCAGTAATCTGTCCACCCCCAATGCCATCCTGGGCCTGAGAAGCCTTCCTATCAAAACCAGATCTGTTTCTGCCAAAAGTTTAGATTTTGGTGAATCAGCATTTTCTGAAGACGCTTTTCATTTTGATGAAAAGTTCCCAATCAACTCTACTCTCAACACCTCCTGAACTTCAGCAAGCGGCAATAGGCTAAACTCAGCCAGGGCGAGACAGTGCTCATCTCCTCCAGATCCCATGCTCTAACCCATCTGAAGCACAGGAGGAAGCATGAGCAGGAGAGCGCAAGAGGGGAGGACTCCTGCCTCATGCTGAGAAAGCAGGACGATCAGCGAGTTATCTTAAGTGCCTATACACAAATGCAAGAAGCCTGGGAAACAAGCAGGGAGAACTGGAAGTCCTGGCACAATCAAGGAATTATGATGTGATTGGAATAACAGAGACTTGGTGGGATAACTCACATGACTGGAGTATTGTCATGGATGGATATAAACTGTTCAGGAAGGACAGGCAGGGCAGAAAAGGTTGGGGAGTTGCATTGTAAGTAAGAGAGGAATATGACTGCTCAGAGCTTCGGTATGAAACTGCAGAAAAACCTGAGAGTCTCTGGATTAAGTTTAGAAGTGTGAGCAACAAGGGTGATGTCGTGGTGGGAGTCTGCTATAGACCACCAGACCAGGGGGATGAGGTGGACGAGGCTTTCTTCCGGCAACTAACAGAAGTTACTAGATCACAGGCCCTGGTTCTCATGGGGGACTTCAATCACCCCAATATCTGCTGGGAGAGCAATACAGCAGTGCACAGACAATCCAGGAAGTTTTTGGAAAATGTAGGGGACAATTTCCTGGAGCAAGTGCTGGAGGAACCAACTAGGGACAGAGCTCTTCTTGACCTGCTGCTTACAAACAGGGAAGAATTAGTAGGGGAAGCAAAAGTGGATGGGAACCTGGGAGGCAGTGACCATGAGATGGTTGAGTTCAGGATCCTGACATAAAGAAGAAAGGAGAGCAGCAGAATACGGACCCTGGACTTTAGAAAAGCAGACTTTGACTCCCTCAGGGAACTGATGGGCAGGATCCTCTGGGAGAATAACATGATGGGGAAAGGAGTCCAGGAGAGCTGGCTGTATTTTAAAGAATCCTTATTGAGGTTGCAGGAACAAACCATCCCAATGTGTAGAAAGAATAGTAAATATGGCAGACGACCAGCTTGGCTTAACAGTGAAAACCTTGCTGATCTTAAACACAAAAAAGAAGCTTACAAGAAGTGGAAGATTGGACAAATGACCAGGGAGGAGTATAAAAATATTGCTCAGGCATGCAGGAGTGAAATCAGGAAGGCCAAATCACACTTGGAGTTGCAGCTAGCAAGAGAAGTTAAGAGTAACAAGAAGGGTTTCTTCAGGTATGTTAGCAACAAGAAGAAAGTCAAGGAAAGTGTGGGCCCCTTACTGAATGAGGGAGGCAACCTAGTGACAGAGGATGTGGAAAAAGCTAATGTACTCAATGCTTTTTTTGCCTCCGTCTTCACAAACAAGGTCAGCTCCCAGACTGCTGCACTGGGCAGCACAGCAAGGGGAGGAGGTGACCAGCCCTCTATGAAGAAAGAAGTGGTTCAGGACTATTTAGAAAAGCAGGACGAGCACAAGTTCATGGGGCCGGATGCGCATCCGAGGGTGCTAAAGGAGTTGGTGGATGTGATTGCAGAGCCATTGGCCATTATCTTTGAAAACTCATGGTGATCGGGGGAGGTCCCGGATGAATGGAAAAAGGCTAATGTAGTGCCCATCTTTAAAAAAGGGAAGGAGGAGGATCCAGGGAACTACAGGCCAGTCAGCCTCACCTCAGTCCCTGGAAAAATCATGGAGCAGGTTCTCAAGGAATCAATTCTGAAGCACTTAGAAGAGGAAAGTGATCAGGAACAGTCAGCATGGATTCACCAATGGTAAATCATGCCTGACTAACCTAATTGCCTTCTATAACGAGATACCTTGCTCTGTGCATGAGGGGAAAGCAGTGGACATGTTATTCCTTGACTTTACCAAAGCTTTTGATATGGTCTCCCACAGTATTCTTGCCAGCAAGTTAAAGAAGTATGGGCTGGATGAATGGACTGTAAGGTGGATAGAAAGCTAGCTAAATCATTGGGCTCACCAGGTAGTGATCAATGGCTCCATGTCTAGTTGGAAGCTGGTATCAAGCAGAGTTCCCCAAGGGTCGGTCCTGGGGCCGGTTTTGTTCAATATCTTCATTAATGATCTGAAGGATGGCGTGGATTGCACCCTCAGCAAGTTTGCAGATGACACTAAACTGGGAGGAATGGTAGATATGCTGGAGGGTAGAGATAGGATACAGAGGGACCTAGACAAATTAGAGGATTGGGCCAAAAGAAATCTGATGAGGTTCAACAAGGACAAGTGCAGAGTCCTGTTCTTAGGACGGAAGAATCCCATGCACTGCTACAGACTAGGGACGGAATGGCTAGGCAGCAGTTCTGCAGAAAAGGAACTAGGGGTTATAGTGGACGAGAAGCTGGATATGAGTCAACAGTGTGCCCTTGTTGCCAAGAAGGCTAACAGCATTTTGGACTGTATTAAGTAGGAGCATTGCCAGCAGATCAAGGGACATGATCATTCCCCTCTATTCTGCATTGGTGAGGCCTCATCTGGAGTACTGTGTCCAGTTTTGGGCCCCACACTACAAGAAGGATGTGGAAAAATTGGAAAGAGTCCAGCGGAGGGCAACAAAAATGATTAGGGGGCTGGAGCACATGATTTAGGAGGAGAGGCTGAGGGAACTGGGATTATTTAGTCTGCAGAAGAGAAGAATGAGGGGGGATTTGATAGCTGTTTTCAACTACCTGAAAGGGGGTTCCAAAGAGGATGGCTCTAGACTGTTCTCAGTGGTACCAGATGACAGAACAAGGAGTAATGATCTCAAGTTGCAGTGCGGGAGGTTTAGGTTGGATATTAGGAAAAACTTTTTCACGAGGAGGGTGGTGAAGCATTGGAATGGGTTACCTAGGGAGGTGGTGGAATCTCCTTCCTTAGAGGTTTTTACGGTCAGGCTTGACAAAGCCCTGGCTGGGATGATTTACTTGGGAATTGGTCCTGCTTTGAGCAGGGGGTTGGGCTAGATGACCTCCTGACATCCCTTCCAACCCTGATATTCTATGATTCTATGAAGCAGACAGCACAGCTGAAATTACGAAAGGCAATATGCTTTTCTTTTTTGATGAAGAAGATGAAGATCATTATTATGCAATTTGCCCTGGAGAGCTCAATTCAGCTGTGACATCTGGTTGTCAGTGATGTTTTCCCCTACATGGTGTGGAAACCTTGCTTTAACCTGGCTTATATCAGTTTAACTTGCACCTGTAAATTATAACCAGTTTTACACCAAAATAAGAGGGTTCAAAGGTAAACTTGCATCAATTTGACTAAATTATTTAAAAGTCAATTTAAATTAACCAGTGCAAATTCTGTATGTGGACAAACCCTAAGAGGTGTAAGGGAATTGGAACTGATTGGATTAGTAGCAGGAAGAGACAATGAGAAAAAACAGAAGGCTGCAAACAAATGGGGAAGAGGGGAGACAAGAAGTAAACAAGAGGAAAGACAGTGGAAAGAAACTGGGATAAAGTCCCTCAGAAAGAGTGCTGCTACCATTTATAAGCAGCAAGCATGGCCTCCAAAAAAAGGCATTTACAGCATCAAGAAGCAGAGTAACATGACCAATAGAAAAGGGTCTGCACACCAGAGCAAAGAGAGGAAAAGCTGAAAATAAAACCCTGAAATTGGAAAGGCAAAAGAGAAGAGCTGGAAGGAAGCCAGGGTGCAATTCCTTTGGGCATTAAATATGCTTGTAGACTGCATTTATATTTCAAACATTTTTTCACACATTCAAGCTAGATTTCAGATTCAAAGCCTCCAGCAAATTCAGCTTCTTCCCTCCTGGATTTCATCAGCAGCAGTCCCAGTGTCTGCCTACATCTTCGCCCCACTGTCCCTGCAAGCTTTGAAAATGGATCCTACTGGGGGCTTGAGCAGCCTCCATAATCCTGAGGCTACCGTCTACGATGCCCCATCATCTCGCTACCAAAACCTTCTTTTTGTATGCAATGCTACTATGTCCCGTATTTGGAGACAGAAGTCTGTAGAAGTTTCTCTCTCTGCAAGCAAGCCTGTAATGCTCCCACTTCTGGGCGAACATAAATGAACCAGACAACAGTAGCCAATCAAGAGGTTGAATTCTGGCATGTAAAAGATCCAGAAACCTGACTACACACAAAATACAGAAGGCATATTAACTGACTAATGAACATTTAGTTCAGAACACAGTTTAAAAGTGCTATGAAGACTTTTTGTTCCATACAACTAAACACATGCTGGGTAGAAAGGAACTAAATGTCAAGAGATACTTATTAAAACATATGCAACAAATAAAATTGGTAGAGCTTAGCTGAGTTTTCTATCATTTTTATAAGGTACAAATGCAGTTCAGAAAGCTGTTTTCTAATGAGGAGAAATGTTCTTGTATTATATGCTTTGTTCTAAATTTACTTTATAAACTGTGAATATAATTCTGTTCAAAATATAAATGTCTTCTCCATCCTTTAAAACTGATAAAGCCTCAGCAGATTCAAAGATTCTATTCTATTAAGCTAGAAAAAAAGTCAACTAAGCACAACAAAGAACTAAACTGCCAATCTTGTTCATGGTGCAAAATACACAATAGCCCTCTTCTGGCAGCCTGAGCCAAAGATTAGATAGTAGAGCCAACAAATGAAATACACTGTTCTCTTGGAGAGATCTAAGACCCGATATATCTTCCACTGAATCAGTGAGAGCTGGATCGCCATATCTACCTACCTTCAAGGAACACAAGTCTATGACTTACAATGGTCAATATTTTGATACTATATTACAATCCAGAACATATTTCACACAAAGATGGTCTCTCAAAAATTGACTGCTATTCATAGTTCTTTCTTTGCATCAGCTTAGGACTTGGTGTCTGTACTCCTATTGCTTCCTCCTTGACTTGAGTTGTGTATTCCCACCGTTTATGCTTGCCCATTATTTCAGCCCCCACCTTCTGATAAATTAAAGAGTAATGTAGTATGAAAGCAGGGGTTTTATGTCATCTTAGTTGTATCCCCCGTGCATCTCAGAAAGATATGCAAGTGGTTCCTGTGCAAAGTGAAGTGAAACCAACACGAAGGACTTCAACAAACTTATTGATGGTTCAGTATAGACAAATGGATTGAACTTAACTGAATGTTGATGCTATTAAACAGCTCTGAAATGTGGACTCCACCTCCTTTGGTTCCTATTTTTTACATTTTGATCACAACTCCGACACTGGTACTCTAAGCTTGTGTCTAGTACTGTGATGCTTCTTTACAGACCTATGTACTATTAAAGAAATAGGAAAATAAAGTATGCTAGTGTTCAGACAGCTGCTCACAGGGAGTCGTTGCTTGAAATGACAGTTCTCTCTCTCTCTTTTTCTGTCCTGTAGCTTAGTTATTTTCCATTATTAGTGAGAAGAATATATTCGAACAGGTTACAAATGCAGAACTGTCATCATGATCATTCAATCCTTGTGACTCTTTGAGGCAAACTCTACCACTGGGAACAAGGACTACTCAAACTAACAGGGCCAATTATTAAAAAAATATTGCTCACAATCCTGCCAATTAAATAAAATACACACAATATGGAGGGGTGCAGTTTGTTGACAAACATGAACAGAGTTTCACAAAAGGCTACCCTATGAATGAATGAAAGACTCTCTACTTTTACATACAGACTCCGGTGGCCATTTGACAGATATGTGTGATTGATAATCAGTCACCCACAGATTTCTGGTCCACTTTCCGGGGGAGGGGGAATACACTTGCACCTCAGTTTGGGCAATAATGCAGTGCACTTCAAATGGGTATGCACTGAAAGATGAGAAGCTGAAAGAGGGAGCTTTGGTACTCTGCTGCAGAATGACCTGCACCAAAGGGGAATTACCTACAAAGCTACCTTCAGAATGTGAGAGAGAACCTGAGAGGGTAGGTGACTATTGTAGATCTACCCCAGCCCTACCCTCATTACCACAGACAAGATGAAATAGCATTACATACCTTATTACAAATACAGCAATCTACTGTAGGTTGAAAGAGAACAGGAGAAAGAGACAGACAGACATGTACGTACACACAAACAATTACTCACTTTGGATTTCCAGCACCTGGCTTCTTTCTTCGGAATATGCTGAGGAATGTGTTGGATCTACAAGGAGCCTTGCCATCCCCAACGTGCATACGCACCACATCTGAGGTGGTGAAGGCACTGCGGACATTCCTCTCAGGCTTGGCGATGATGATGTACATCTTGGGAGTGAACATGCACCCGAGGGCCACTGTCACACTGAGGCTCACTGCAAAGCAGGTGGTGATGATCTTGTAGTTGCTCCCGAAATAAATAGGCACAAAGGCCAGCCAGATGATACAGGTGGTGTACATGGTGAAGGCAATGTACTTGGCCTCGTTAAAATTGGCGGGCACATTGCGAGTCTTGAAGGCATAATAAGTGCAGCTCATAATAAGGAGTCCATTGTAGCCCACTGGGGCCACCACACCCAGGTTGCTGGTGTTGCAGATCAGGAAGACTTCCTTGATGCTGGGGTAGGAGAGAATAGGCATTGGGGGCTCCATGATGATCAGTGTGACCACCAGCGTCAGCTGCACACTGATCAAAATGGAGGCGATGACCACCTGTGCCCAAGCACTCATGAAGTGTGGCTTGCGGGTGCAAATCTTCTTCTTGCTCCCTGCCAGGATGCGTGCAATGCGGTTGGTTTTGGTCACAAGGGCAGAGTAGCACATGGCAGAGGAGAGTCCCACCAGAAGGCGCTGGAGGTAGCAGGAAGTGACGGTGGGCTTAGCTATAAGGGTGAAGGGGCAGATATAACCCAGAAAGATGCCAGCAAGTATAATGTAGCAGAGCTCCCGGCTGGAGGATTTGACAACAGGGGTGTCCCTGTAGAGCACAAAGATAAGGGTGACAAACATGGTGACCAGAATCCCCAGGCAGGAGAAGACCACAGCCACAATAGACTCTATATTGCTCCACTGGAGATACTTTACAGTGATGGGTTCACAGCCTGCGGTATACAGAAAAGAAACAAAGTATTAGAAGGGTACCTGCTAGAAGGATAAACTGCTTTTCTGAATCCCAAACTAAAGTACAAACATCAGTGTAAACCGGTGTGGAATGGATTATTATACTCATTTTACAGATGACTGAACTAAAGCACAGAAAGGTTAAGATTAAATACATTAAAAAGCATCCATTAATTTGAGGTGTCTTTATTGCACTGAGCACCCAAAAACAAACTCCAGAATTAGTGGAGTCTTTTTACAATTTTTGTTTAAGTGACTTTCCAAGGGGGACAGAACAATTCAGAGGCAGAGTTGTGAACAAGTCCTTGCTGCTAAAACCAGCACCCTCACCCTAACTAAAACAACAGTGAAGTGCTGGTTATCAACAGTTTTGGGCAGGGATCGGAAGATCTCATGGGAAGTTCAAGGCTTTCAAACTTTGCAAGCTATTTTGTGTGGTTGCAAAACGAATGTAATTTAAACTCATATATTTTTCAAGGGGTGATTTTATAAGATTTTATAAGAAAAAATAAAGGCAAGCCTATTTATTTGGGATAGAAACCCCACTAAAAGCTAGACTGGAACAACTGGGTATCCTAATATGATAGATAGATAGATATGTAACCATGTATGTGTGTGTGTATATATACATATATGTATGACATATATGCATATTTTCATTAAAATGTTTGTCTTATTGCTTGTCTATTTACACTTTTCCAGATCTTTGCTCCATTTTCTCTACATATTTTCATTAGATTTTTTCTCTTTATGTTCCTTCACACATTCTCCTCTAACTATAACATGAATTCAATGACATTACAGTCAAATCCACAATGTATGTGTGTATTTGAAAATAGGCATGAAAGATATCACCTATTCCTAGTAAAAGAGAAGTAGCTGTAAGAAATGGGGCTTATTTTGGATAAGATTTTCACAAGCCAAAGTTAAAGGAAACTTTGTGTCTACTGACCTAGTTGGC
Source organism: Terrapene triunguis (assembly GCF_002925995.2). Classification (NCBI taxonomy): domain Eukaryota; kingdom Metazoa; phylum Chordata; order Testudines; family Emydidae; genus Terrapene; species Terrapene triunguis. The sequence goes on from NW_020664436.1 coordinate 43,546,411, forward strand.
CTCCAGGTGCTACCACCGTCTAAATTACATACTAAAAACTACAACTGAATTAAAAGAATGTTAAGGCTGCAAAGTCAAACACTCAAAAGACAGGAAGTGCCAGAATTACAGCAGGCAACCTTCATTTTGACAACCTAGCCTCTCCAGCCTGTCTTTTTTCCAGTCCCAGCCCTCCCCTGTCTACCACAATTCCTCTTAATCATCTTTTGCTTGCCCCCACCTCCTTCAGATCTGTGTCCATGTTCCAGTTCCCCACTCCTACTCTCCAGTGGCTCTTTGTCCCAGTCCCTAATCCTCCCCTCAAGCTTCACATCCCAGTACCTCCCTCCATGCAACCTGGCTCCTCATCCTAACCCCACTTGCACCCTGACCCTCTCATCCAAGTTGTGCTCCCACTCCTCACAGCTGTACAATCAAGTTGAGTTGTTTCTCTTTCTCCTCCTCCCTGCTTGGGGACCAGAAAGGTAGCATTGACAGCACAGGAGAGATAGCCTTGCTGCTCTCAGTTTTGGTGTCTAGCACTGCACTGGCCCTTGGGTGCTGTGAGGACCAGTTGTCGGGAAAAGTCCTTCTCAACCCCTGAAGCCCTGGGATGGAGCATGTTCGGTACAGATGGAATCTTCAGAGAGGTCTCTACTGAGCATGTGCAAACTGAGATTTCCAGAGACTCATAATGTGACCAAATTTAGGTGGATGGGAAAAGGTATCAGATGCCACCGCTACCAAATTTCAAGTCCCTGCTCCAAAGTGTGTGTGTGGGGGGGGAGGGGCGGGGGGGTCCTCAGTGAAACAGATGTAAGCATTTTTTAACCTGGCCAAACCAACGTATTTTCCCTAACCTCATTTTGAGAAACAGCTGCACCGTATTTGCTGAAATTTTCCAAAAAATACAGACCAAAGCAAAAAAATTCAGTCGGAGGCAGACATGTGGCATGGACAATTTCAGCCTGAATAGTTAAAGGTTGGCAAATTGATAAGCAAATGAAAAGAGGGGTATATAGTAGAAAGCATTGGGCAGCATTAAACACAGGTGGCACTATCTGCACTGCCTATAACAGCAGCAATGGCAATGCTAATTTTTGCAGCTGGAGGAGCTGGTTTAAAATAAAAGCAAATGTACTCAGAGCTCATGTGGTGAGGTGAGCAGCACTTCTCACCACGTATTCAGGGTGAAATGTAATTGAAAATAAAGATTTTAATTAGACCTGGAAACCCGTTGCCAATAGCCACAACAGCACTGAGAAACAGAAGTAGAATCAGCTACCATTTTGCTTTTATAATAGATTAACTGTCAGAAGCAACTGAGCATTTGATTAATATTAAACAAAGCTCCTTTCTTGATTGGTATGCCAGTAGTGCAGCACAGTTATGGGCACTAGAAGAGTTAATATGTAATGTGTAATCTAGATTTAGTAACACCAAGCCATATTCTCATTCCTCCAGCATAGGTAACATATTCAATGCCTTGGCCCCGATTCAACATAGCATTTAAACACACACACAGCTTTAAGTCTATTTTATGTAAGACACAGAAACCTGTTTAGAAACATTGGTGCAATTTCTGTGTTCAGACAAGCCCTGAGAGCCACAACATGCTCTGTGTGGGCTGAGTACATTCCACAACACCCATCCCCAACCATGAACTGCTCACATTAGTGGAGTGCTTTGACTGGCAACTGAATGAGAGGGACATGGGGATAGGGAAGCTGTGTAAAGCAAGACAAAGACAGAAAAGATATGCAGTAAACTGAAACTTTGCAAGCTTTAAAAAAAAAATCCAGTATAGAAATGAACAGCAAAAGGCTATAGAGTTAATTTACCATATGTGGTGAAAATTAGTTGGTTAGTTTTTGTTTACTTTCCCCCCCTATGCTTTAACTATGAACCATTTCTCAGGACAGAAGACTAATTGATTTTTTTAAATGATATTCATATTTAAGACCACCAATACACTCCAGAGGTGTTTCCTGAGATCATTAATACATGTCTCAGGCAACTGAAGGCATAAGACCTTTACAATGAATATTATAATAGCCCCATAAAACTACTTGTCCTTTCTTGTTTTATTGCTTAATTAAAGCTGGAAGAAACTGGACTTTCTAGCTCTGACATTTGTTCCCTTTCCATAAATTCTAATAAGATAAATGATATCACTTGTCAAAAGGAGGTTCCTGGCAAGAGGCCTCAAAATATTGATTTTAATTAATTAGAGAAAAAATATGGTTTATATAGTTCATGGTGAGAAATTCTCCCTGTCCTGTGACTCCTATTGTACTGAGCAAACTTGCAGGTGAGGAGATTTTCTGTAAACCATTTGACAGTTAAAAAAAAAAAAAGTCATTAACCAATGCTGAACACCAGAGTTATTCAGCCTTTGAAGTGGGATAACAGGAACCTTGAGAAATATGTCTAAGGAAATAATATACTAGACATTTGGGGAATTTTAAAAGAAAGGGAGGATTTAAGAACCTCCTTCTGTGAGGGAAGCAGCCAAGGACCATACATATTTGTATCATCTAAGATTTAAAGGGAATGGAAAAAGTAATCTTGAATGCAATATGATAATATCTGTGCCTAGCTTACATGGTGAATGGTGAAGTGTAAATACAACAGAAAAAAAAACAAGATTTAAAAAAGCACATTTGATGGGAGCAATGCTTGCAAGGAAAGAGCATTCAATCTTAAGTGGTTAAAATAAGCACTACATGCCAGAATTTAGTCAAATCAAATGACTTTTTATTTAGGATGGGTTGACATTTCTTCAGATTTTCTGAATAGGTTTGCACTTACTTATTGCATTTCAAGAAAACAGCAGTAAGGTTTTTAAAAAAAAACATCTCACTGATCAGGTAGAAATTGCTAGTGATGCCATTTTGGTTTATATTTTTTGTACCACGTGTTCTCTGGGAAAACATTAGGTGGTTGCATTGTAGTTTGGGTGCTGTTGGTTTAAAATCAAATCTTCTTGTAGAGATGGAATCCCCACAGACAGCAAACAAAAAACACAAAATGACCTGCTACACTGCAGTGAAAAAAACATCAGTAGATTGCAACAGTCTCTGAGGTTTTTGCAGCACTGATAATGGAGACCTTTTCTTAGACCCTTTTTGGCAGTGGTTGTCATTTTGAGATTCTCCCTTAGGATCTATTTTGAGCAGCCGGTAGCACTGGCTTTCACCTGACTGCATACTGATCCTTCACAATGCCCTTGCTTTGCTTCTTTACTGAGAAGTTCCTGTTTTCGCACTGCACAAACTAGAAAAAAGTAGATCAAGTTTTCTAGATCATTACCATTTTCAAAAATTATTTTAGCTGGGTAAATCATCAGTTCCCCACACTACAAAAAAAAAATACCCCAAGCCTTTCTCTATTATATTGCATAATGCAACATCTCTTGCATTTTCAGCAACCAGGTAAACAGTACTTTGGCCCATGCATGAAGACCACTGGTGACATCTTGTTGCCAGAAAGTTTTATTAAAGGCCAGGAATATGACCATGTTCCAGCACATACCACTTTATTTCCTCACTTTGTGATCAATGTGTTTTCTTACCCTGTAAAAATACCATCCTGTTGCTCAATACACAAAGAGAAGACATTCAGCAGAAAGGCAGGGGCACTAATAGACTTTGGCTGCTCGGTGAAGTGTCAGCCATCCAAAGCAATTGCAAATCCAGTTTAACTGGCCAGCTAGGCAGGGTTACGGCTGCTTTGTGTTGCGGGGGTGGCTAAATCAGTGTGAGTATCCTGATGAATCTGATTCCCCATAAATTCATAGATTTCAATGTCACAAGGGGCCATTTTGATCATCTTGTCAGACCTCCTGTATAACACAGGCCATAGAACTTGCCCACAATATTGTCTAGAGCATATTTTTTAGAAAAACATCCAATCTTGATTTTAAAAGGGCCAGTGATGGAGAACCCACAAGAACCCTTGGTAGATTATTCCAATGGTTAATTACCCTCACTTTCAAAAAATTATGCCTTATTTCAAGTCTGAATTTGTCTAGCTTCAGTTTCCAGCCACTGGATCGGGTTATATCTTTCTCTGGTAGACTGAAGAGCCCATTATTAGATATTTATTCCTGATGTAGATACTTACAGACTGTAATCAAGTCACCCCTTAACTGTCTCTTTGTTAAGCTAAATAGATTGAGCTCCTAGAGTCTAACACTATAAGGCATGTTTTCTAATTCTTTAATCATTCTTGGGGCTCTTCTCTGAGCCTTCTCCAATTTATCAACATCCTTCAACTGTGGGCACCAGAACCAGACTCAGTATTCCAGCAGTGCCAAAAACAAAGGTAAAATAATCTCTCTACTCCTGCTCGAGAGTCCCCTATTTATGCCTCCCAGGATCGCATTAGTTCTTTTGGCTACTGCATCACACTGGAAGCTCATGTTCAGCTGATTATCCACCTTGACCCCTAAATTTTAGAGTTGGTGGACCTGATTCACCACTGCAGAGCCTAGCCAGGAATAGATGTCTCGAACAGGTGCTTGCATCTCACCAGCCACCAGAGGGGAGCTAACTCAGCCACCAGCACAGATTAGAATAGCCCAGAGGACTGCCCTAATGTGTAACCCAGCTGTAGAGTAGCCATGGTGAGACATGCTCTAGCCACATCCCATCCCAACACCATCACTCCCCAGAACTTCCCTGACATTTCCCGTGTGCTGAGGACTCCCGTGGAGGCAGGGTTGGGGTGGGATGGTGCTCTGCATCTGCTGTGCCTGGAGATATGTGGAAATGTGGGGAAAGACATGGAAGTTTTGCAAAACAGCCACAAATCCCTGATAGGATGCTCCATGTTGTAAGCTGGAATGAACTGACAAGATGTCAAGTAAATCAGCTGGTGCACTTGGCTCCTGCAATATCACTGGTAAAAAAACAGCTGTGATTGTACTGTAATTAATTAATTAATAACTTTGGCGGTTTTATCAATGTTCATATTAACTGAACATGTGTGACAGTGAGAAAATGTGTCATTTGCCCCCGTAAATATTTGTGAGCATACATTAATACTCACCTGGCCCTTCTTCCTCACACTGTACAGAGTAGAGCTAGAGGGTGCATCCACAGAGCAATCTACATTTTACAGGTCTTTGTGTTTAAAGTGCCCTTTTAATATTCTGGCGCTCTGCCTCCTTATACACAACCACACACTTGTCCTGCTGCATGCTGTTAAGTGAGAATGTGTATGCAAGGGAGATTTCCCTACCTGTCAGGTCAGCATTAGGCCACCAGCCCAGGTCACAGGCTTTGCACGTGAACTCGTCCTGCACAAATTCATTTTCCTTGCAAGGGGTGCAAATCCAGCAGCAGCTCACTTCCCCTTTCCTTATAACCTGCAACACAAAAAATACCCTCAGAGAGGATCCTTTCTAAGAAGGCACATGAGTCTCCACAGCAGGCCAGCACCACCCATAATGTTGTAAAACAATGCAGTATGAGCACTGGCTATGGGAAGTTTCTAAGGGTGGATGAATATTAAAAGCTGGAGACCTAAAATCTGTGCTTGAACTCTCACAAGAATAAGCTTCCTCAGGACATTTCCAGTGTCACTTCTGCTAGATTAGAAATACGAAAGCAGCTTCTCTTGCGGTGCATCTGAATTTCTGCTTCCTTTCTTAGTTTGAATCAGAAAATATACACACACCCAGAAAGTGTTGTATTTTAAATTAAACTTCCAAAGAAGTTTGATTTGAGGGATAGGTGAGTCTGCAAACTGATCCTGGGGCATATAATGTGTGGGGGCAAACATGCAGTTGCAGATTAAATACAATCCAGGTGACAATGGAATGGAAAGAATGAGTTGTGGATATTGCTGGTCTGCAGCAGACTTTTACTCAGTTTACCCCTCCTCCAGGATCTTCCCTATCATCCATATGCAGAGCTGCAAAATGCAAAATGTTGGTTTTTATTGAGTTTTGTACAGAAACTTCAGTTCTTTTTGCAATCTATGGAGAGAGAGAGAGTCCTGTTGACTTCAGTGGGAGCTGGATCAAGCTGTGTGTGTGTGTGTATTCATATACACACACACATATATACATGCACACACTGTATAATCTTAAAACTCTTCTTTAGGGATGGATAGTATCTTTAGAGGTCAATGAATGTTGACGTTGTCCCTCCAAATGTTTTGTATGTTTTATGAAGCCTTTGCTAAAATTCTAACCTAGATGCATCGGGCAGGTTGGAAGGGAGAAGGCAAGTGTACTTATTTACACATTTTGAATTTAATTAGAAGTGGGAAGCTGTTTTGGGAGGGTGGTTTTCCTCAGTGGGAGCATCTTGCCCTTGTAAACTAACTGTGCCCACATTATTATGATACTGCTTAAATTTGTCTTTATGCCACCTGGACATGGCAGGTGGCAAATTACCTGTAGCTGGATATGAGTGCTATTATTTGGTAAACAGATAGAGATTTCATTTGTGTTTCTACACCTCCGGTGGTAAGCATAGGGTACAAACAGATAAACCTCTTTTTTTCTTTCAGGTGCTGTTGACAGGACAAAAATTTTACTCCTGCAGTGCACACCACTTTAAAAATCAGCCCTCTAAGAGAACTGCAGTTATAGTAAGTACTAGGTAATGACACAAATAATCACATTGTTCTTATTGTTACATTTTACAGCAGTGGCACAAGTCGAAATTTGATTAAATTCTATAGCACTAGAACTGTCTAAATAACTGTAGAATTTTCAATAAGTTTAAACCCCCAAAAGTACACTCTCAAGCTAGTATTTGCATACATTGGGTACACTAGAACCTCAGAGTTACGAACACCAGAGTTACGAACTGACCAGTCAACCACACATTTCATTTGGAACCGGAAGTACACAATCAGGCAGTAGCAGAGACGAGGGAAGAAAAAAAAGCAAATACAGTTCAGTACTGTTAACTTAAACTACTAAAAGATAAAGGGAAAGCAGCAGTTTTCTTCTGCATAGTAAAGTTTCAAAGCTGTATTAAGTCAATGCTCAGTTGTAAACTTTTGAAAGAACAATCATAACATTTTGTTCAGAGTTATGAACATTTCAGAGTTACAAACAACGTCCATTCCCGAGGTGTTTGTAAATCTGAGGTTCTATTGTACTTGATTTGAATGTATAGACACAGAGGCACATGTGCTAGTACATTTTTGCATAAGAAATAGGCCTTGACTTCTTGTAAATGTTGATCTACGAGTCTTTATATAGTCTTGCCTTCTTATACACTTATAACTGAAAAGCAAAGAAATTCCAAGCCAGACGTTTTCATCAATCTTTTTGCTCAAGCCTGGTGAAAAAAATGTAGGCCTGTTATTCCTCTCTCATTAATATGGATCTTCCTGGATACATAATATAGAGAAAAACTCCTGAGACGTACCTTAATTTGACCCTTCAAACAAGGTTCACTGCACACTGACCGGACCATTCCACTTTTGTTCATCTGAATCCTGAAATCATCAATATTCAACACCCCTTCATGCCAGGTTCCAATGAGTACATAGTCATAACTGTTGGGCTCTATGTACTGCAGATTCATGATGTCATACCTGGGAAGCGAAAGCAGAGAGAACAGTGGAGCCTCTGGGACACAAGTATTAAATCTGTTGACTCTCCTTCTTCATGGAAACCAGCTAATTCATGATTTCTGCTTCAAAAACTCTAAAATCTTTGAGGAGCTACCAACTCCTTCATTATTCAATATCGCCAACCCCAAGATGTCAAAAATCTGAGCCAGACCCCCCAAAATCATGAGGATGACTTAAAAATAATGAGTTTTATAAAAGTAATACATTTGGGGGTTATTTTTCTTTGCCTTCTGGATTCAGAACCTTTAGGGTTACATTTGGGTCACATTTTCAAGCTTTTCTCTGCAACAATGAGGGCTAGAAACGTAATTTAATAAAAATGAAAGCTGCGATTCTCATGTAATCACTTGACTCCAGAAGCTGGCGCTTTAAAAATTCCCACCAAATATTGAGAGACTTGTGATAAAATCACTAGAGTTGGCACCACTAATTTCTACTATTTACTAGTAGGTATCCTCCAAGGGCTAGATTGTGCCTTTTATGCACAACCCTCAGTAAGGTGCAGTGTCTAACTGTGCTGTCCCAGAAGGAACTGTATCTCGGAGAATACGGCTCCTCATAAGACAGTCTCTACTTGTTCTGGATGGAAAGTCCTTTGCCAAAGCCTTTTTCAGGGTGCAACATATTGACCTCCCTTGCAGACATCCAGCCTCCAGTGACATCTGGGGGAGAAGGAGTCCAGGCTCTGCCTACTTCCCATTTCTCCTCAGTTGCTAACTCCGATACCAGGTGGGGAGCATGTACCCTTTGTGTTCCTCCAGCACCTGGAGCTAAGATTTGTATAGGCCTAATGTGACCACACAAAGGGGCAATGGTAGGCAAGGAGGGGAAATCTTTATACCCACTAATTTCCTTGTGTGGCCACATTAAGGCTAGTCACAATCTAGCCCTGCATCAGGGCACTATGGTGTTATACATTCTGGAATCATCATCCAATTAATATATTCAAACTAAACAAACAAGAGTGACATAAATTATAAAAACAAACAAACAAAAAAAAGCCAGATTTAACTATTAACATAAGGCAGCCTTACAAGATTGTCAGGAAAATGTATCAGCCCAGACCCAAAAATCTACTTTCCCACCCGAGGCAAGTAGAACAGAATTTCCCAAGGCTGATATAAAGGAATAACGCAGCTTCTGTAAACACTCAGCTGCCCGTCTTCGCCCTCCACCATCACACCCTGTCATCCCTGTGTGCTGGGACTGATGTGTGAAAGTCTTTTATTGCTAATTGTTTTGCTCCTGCTTTCTCTCTCTGCCTGTAGTTTGTGCAAAGTGATGATTAACCACCGTAATTTCATGGGGGAAAATAAGCAGGAGTGATGGAATGAACAGAGGAGAGCAGCACAAGGAGGAGGAACCACCAGTGAGGATAGACAGACAGGCTGGCTCTTGAGAGATAGGGAAGCAGATAATTGTGGGTGGCAGGCGGGGGAGTGTTTTGATTTAAGCGAGGGGGTGGGGAAGTGAGAAAAGGCTGCAACTGGAAATTGTGATTTGGACTGTAAATTGAGAAATATGTTCTGCTTTCTAAGGCTGAGAGTCCCTGCCTTAGTTTTCTGTGTGGTTGTTTCAGTTCTCTCAGATTGAATCTTTACATTTATATTGAGGTGAGAATGTTTTATTCTGAAGTGTTACTAATGTATATAGGCTGGGGAATGAAGGGCACACAGGGGTCTGTGCCCTTAGTAACAGTTAGGAATAGGTGGTTGGTTCTGGGTAAAGGGCTCATCACACCCAAATCTTTTTCTTTTCCCCTCAGAGGTTCAAATAAATAAAATCTTGTTTGCTGATTTAAAAAATTTCAGATACCTTTGCAGTTCCATGTTCACGAGCCTCTTGAACCTCTATCTGCCTGCCTCTCATTATCTTCTTGCTTTGCATATCTTTGGGGGTGTATGGTCTTTTCTAGAGACTTTTCTGAGAAGCTGGATCCATTATAACCGTGCTTATGTAGGACCCAATCCTGCAACTACATTTGCGTGGGCAGACCCATTTGCCAATACTGAGCTCCACTGAAGTCAGTGGGGCTCCATGTGAGTGTGACACTCTGTCCCCCAAACCAACACCCTGATGCGCCCATATTTCTTAGGTAATCTACTTTGATCTATACACTTATTACTTATAATCACTCAAAATCTGTCTTGCTGTAGTTAATATATCTGTTTTATATATTTTACCTAAAAACAGTGTGGTTTGAGTGAAGTGCTTGGAAAATCTTAGCTCAGTTAACAAAAGCTGGTGCAGATCCACTTTCCTTTGTAGAAGTAGTGGACTGGATAATAAACTTACATTGGTCAGGCTTTTGACCAGGGCAGAATGGTATAGTTCAGGGGTTCAAGGCTAGGGAGCAGTGGGGAATTGGCTGGAGCCTCTCTATTGTTGGTTCATGAGTGGCTGGCAAGAGCATTTGTGTAACTTAGCTGGGGGTGTTCCTGCCTGTGAATGTTTGTGTGAGTGGAGGACCTGGAGGGGACTGCAGCTCGTCACAGTATCACAGTGTGAGTGGGAGCCCAGGTTGGTGAGACAGAGGGCTCAGCAGTACCCCAGTTTCAGGTTGCACCCTGGGAATGCCTGACATAGTGGGCAGATCATGTACGGGGTGCTACTCACTTCAGAACAGCTCTGTAAATGTACAGAGGTCCATCTGTGTTGCTGCAGGATGAGAGCTTTGGTTGCTAATTAAAAAGGAGTCTAGAAAAGGGACCCATTTCAAGGTAATCAGGAGGCAATTCCTCCCCACTTCCCTGTTCTTATAAAGGGAGAATATGAAAAAGGAACAAATTCTGCTGTTCGATAGCTTTGTGTATAAACTGTGCAGTACTGCATGAAGCAGGGTCCATTATAATGTAGATGTGATATACAGGAGTATAAATGAGCATTAGTAGTTATCTCCTGCTAGAGAGCAGAACCTATTTGTTTCCTTTTATGACCTTGAATCAGACAGATGTATAATCATGTACTCCGTACTGGAACGTGAATCTGTGGGAGGGGGACAGAAGATTATTAAAGGCTAGCATTGCCTTCATAGAACTTTGAGTCTATATAGGTGGTTTGCCTTTAAATCTTATCTCAGCATTTGCTAAGTCTTGACTGATGTTGCATTAATGCTAGTTTATGCCACGTAATGTGTTGTGTTTTTTTTTAAGTTTCATCTTAACTTTCCCTCTTGTGCTTATGTTTCCAAGTGTCCTCCTTCATATCATTATTAGCCAGCTGGCAATGTATACAGTATGCAAACTGAAATCTCTTACAAAATCTTACGTGTAAAGTTTTAGCAGTGCTTGCAGCTTTAAGACTGAGCTTGAAGTTTTAAGTCATAATGAGATCTACCAGACAAGCTGAGTGAACAGATAATTGGGTAGGAAGTTTATTTCTTCTTCTTTTCTTTCTTTCTTTTTTTTTTTTTTCCAAAAGTTCTGCTCTGAATACATGGAAATGAGGTTTGGGGTATTGTTGAGTTGTTTCCCTCCACTCACACATGCGGTATCAATGTTTGTCGCAAACTTGTTTTAAAAAAATCTCCGCCAGCTGCGACAAAGCAGAGAAATTTTCAGCCAAAAAGGAATTTGTTTGAGAAAGCTGTGAGCCATTGAAAAATGAGGGCAATTAAGGAAGTTGGATCTCATCCTTAAATATGGCAGCACTAATTATACCCATTATAATATATTACATGCAATAAGCTACGTACGTTAAAACAATCTTAAGGCTGCAAAGTCAGGTGTTAAGAAATGCTAAGACTAGAACCCATTATTTTCCTGGCTCCCAATCCGGTGCACCATTCCTTGAGTCAAAGGGGAGATGGTGTGAGAGGAGGGGGGAGGGGCTGCTGCATTCTTGCCACTCCCCTACCGTTTTCCATTCTAGAGCCCTAGCTTTTGACTACCATTTCGAAGGCTCATGGCACATACTCACTGCAGATGAAATATTCAGAGATTTTACCAGTAAATCCCCAATAATCTCTACTGAGCAAGTCCAAGTGAGGCTTTTATCTTGACCAAATCTGGGTGGTTTTCCATGGAGACAGCAAAAGGCATTCTCTGACTCTCCCACTATCCTGTCAGATCTCAAACATTTGCTGCCAAGCAGGGAAGCATGAGAGCTCTTCAAAGACAGAGGCGGTGGGATGCAGAAAAGAGGAATAGTTGAACCTGTTTTTCTCTATGCTCATTGTCAGAAACAGCCCAAACTTTTTCATTAAACCATTTAAAAAATATATTCAATCTGAGGCAGAAAATACGTCTAGGAAAATTTCAGACAAGTGGATAAAGTTGGACAGAGTTATAAGAAAATAGAAAGCATTAGGCAACCTTAACTATGAACGATGCGATCATCTCCATCTACAGTTACAATCAGTGATGGCTTACAAGCATCAATAGCTAAAGGATTTTGTAAATAAAATATAGTATAAATGTTAGTGTTCAAGATAGGAACCTTGTTCTTTTCAGTCTTGTAGGGGTTTATTTATTTATTTACACAACAATACTGCAAACTAAAGCTGAAAAGCCTTTTACTTGAATGACCAGAAATACACTGACAGCTCACTTGATTTTGGTGGGCCTCTCGCAAGTTGGGGGTTTACAGCTTAAGATGTTACTTTGAGCTCAGTTGATAATGTGCTGGGAAATTCAACCACTGTATATTTGCTAACATAATAGTAAATATTGTTTGTTTTCTCTTGTTATATAAATAAATAAAATGATTAAACTTTAAAACGTTACTCCAACGCAGTCTGAGAATGGTTCCCATATTTGTGGAAATATTAAAATCTCATTTTTTCCCCAGGGACACAGTCTCCTCATCTATTCCTGTAAAACAAAAGGTCACAGAAAAGGCAGTCTGTTCTGTTCCAGTGGTCTTTGCTTTATTTAATTGACAAAGTGTTGAATACAGAATGGAGCTTTATATTTCATTAAGGTATGGAGACACGTTGGCATTGATGAAATGCTACTGTACATTCATCTACACCAGTCAAGGACTTTTCCTCTGTACTGTAGAAACACTGGGACATATTTTCAAAGTCAGGTATGCACCACTGAAAGTGCAAATTTGCATAGGCCTAAATTCCTGGATGTATCCAAATGTCTGATACTTTTTATTTATTGATCTAAATTGCCTATCCTGTGAGCAATATACACTGGTACAAGTATGAAATATATGGAAAACTAAGGATAAAATCCAAAAATATTCTTGTCCATACTCATCAATCCAACTGTTAAAATATAAGTTAGCAGCAAAAGAAAACCCACTCTGATTCAATCCATCCAAATTCTAAACCTGTCCTACCAATAGAAACTGTATGAAGAATTACGGAATAGACTGACAGCTGCATTATGCATCAATTTAAGTTTCTAAATGGTCTTAAGGTGTAGCTGTATTTGTCCAACAATTGCCTTACATACTGGCCCCTAGCTCTTAAACTCTGGCCTAGTCTACAGGTCTCTTTGGCTGAAGAAATCCAGACAAAGCACACAACATAGGGCTGATGAATGAGGTGATGGGGTGGGCTGTGGTGGGGAGTAACTGACCAATCTCTTTTGATTGTTCAAGCGGAGTTAAATATACCAAGTAGCACAAAGAACAAAAGGTGAAAAACAAAATATCAGTTTTAATAACCTAAGGTGTTAATAAGAGAAGCAAGAACTTTTTAAAAGACATTTGATGATGACATTGGCTCTTGCAGACATTCTCTGAAGCTATCTGCCAAACTGTGAAGTCTCATTTATTCAGGGCGCTCTCTTTGTTCAATGCCAGTTCTTTGACTCCATTGATCAAAACATACACAGAGCTTTAGTCTCCTCCCATTCACATCAGCTTAACAACTGTGTTACTCTACTGACCTAAATGAAGTAGCTTCTGATAGACACTGGTGTGAGTGAGAGAAGACTCAGGCTCAAACTCACTGAGCTGAAACACTTCAGTACAAGTCATGCAACTGAATCATCCTATAATTACTCAGAAAAGCTTTGAGGCTGAAACCCCAATGGTAACTCAAACTCAGAAGTTCTGTAAGATAGGTGGCTTCCTCTCTCCAGAAACACTAGAAAGGGTTACACATCCTACTGTAACTCCAGTCCCATTACAAGCTGTAGCTATCAATAGATCATCCAGTATCTGGAATTACTGTCACCCACTGACAAGACTAAGTTCACCCATATACCCCAATTTCTGACAGTTTCTGCATGCTCTAGTTTTGCTAGCTGTAGCAACATAATTCTTTGCTTTAATTCACTGACATGAATTAGCTCCTTACCTTCCAGGGGCATCTCCCTTTTCATCAAACCAAATTTCCTCTCCTGAAACGCCAATGAACGAAGACTTTATGAGGAATTCTAAGAGTTTGCTGCCATCGATGGGCGTCATGGCATCACACAGCCCAACATGTCCTGGGCAAAGGGAATGATGCATATTTTGAAGGCCATGTGCCATAGCATATATAGCATTGATGACAAATCCCATTTTACTGTCCTGGACATAGTTTTCTTCTAAACTCTCATTGCCTACAACAATAAGAAAAAAACCAAACATTACCATAAGACAAAAATTAAATAATTGCAGGTACTCATGGAATGAGGAGGGAGATTTACATGATTTTTCAAAACATTAGTTAGCTGATTTCTCTTAAATACTTTTGAAGCATAAACAATAAAACTGGTTGGGAATTTTCCAACAAATTTTTTTTTGTCTGAAAATGTGAATTTGTCAAGACTGTAAGAAAGGGCTGTTTCCAAGAAATCTCCTGATTTGACATTTTAAAAAAAAAAGTTTTGAAACTGTTGAAACTTTGAGAGGAAAAATGTATTTATTGATTAGAAACAACTTTGTTTTGACATTTTAATTTATATTTTAAAAAAGTTAAAAATAAAAAATGTTTTTAAATTATTGAAACAAAATGTTTCAATTGATCTCATCCAATTTTTTTCTCGATTATTTGTTTGTGAAAATTTTAGATATTTTGACTTTTCGTCCTGATTTGGGATAGGAAAAATTTTCAAAAAAATCTCAAACTTGTGCAGAAAGCTCCGGTCTAATAAACAAACCTAAATCAGCAGAATTTAAAAAAAAAAAAAAGATACTGAAAAGAACTCCCATACTCACTGCAGAAAAATTGATAACTATTGTTTATAGTAATACAACACTTTAAAACACTAGTCCACATGTGCCATGTTGGATTGCTGTGGACAATCAATAGAAGTTCTCGATACCCAAAGATTTTTTATGTGACTGAAGTGTAAAAGGTGCTGGATTAACAGGCATTGAAGTCTCTCTCCATAGAACAGACACAACATAGCAGTGAAAGTTTTCCCCACATGTGACCTTCAGATCTGAACCACTGACTTTCAGGACGCTATCAAGGAAGGTCTTGATTCTGGTCATGTTTTATGTGATGCAAACACCAATCCAACAGGAAGTAGACTATTGCCACTATTTTCTGTTATGAACTACTGAAAAGCTATCAGCCAAAACTGAAAGCCTCCATATCTCTTTCCCACTCTCCTGAGTCATACTGACCCACTGGAAAGTGTTTTAACCTGTAGATGTCCTACCACCCTACCCAATGTCTAATCTCTGCCATCCAATTTCTTTTTGTCCATGGAAGTTCTTTGGCTCCACTAAGAAAAAAAAATGTGAGAGCTACCATGTGTTAACTGATGTGTTAAAATCCTAGTGTGAATGAGGCAGATGTAATGTGTGTTAGCATGTCAAGTAAAGCCATGGGAAGGGAGTTATCTTGACCTGTAACATGTTAAAAGTACACCTTTTTTCCTAGTGTAGGCATTGTCCAATCTTCAAAGTTGACAATGAAGCTGATCTTTACATTTCTCCCAGGAAGGTGCTCTGATAAGGCAGGCATTCACCCCACTTCCCTCCCTCACCATCACAGCTCAGACATGTTACCTGTTGACATGTCAGAATGATATTTCAAAAACAGAAATACCTGGGTTTCCTTGGGCATGGGCCTCCCTTAGTGTAAGGGTCCCATTTATATTGGTAAGAGTGTCTAATTTCAATAGCTATTCTGCAGTATTCTGATTCCCAAGTACAAGAATGAGCCATGCAATAACTGGTTGGTATGGCAAAGAAAATTGTGTTGTAAAGGTCACAAAGTGCTGGAAGCAAGTCATGTGTTTCTCATGCTGCAGTGGATTTCGCCATTATTACGAGCACCAACCACCTGCAGCTGCAGCCAGGGATATATTTCAGAGATGCAACATTTCTTCTTGTTTCCACATAGCAGCAGCGACACAGTTTCCATTCAAACAGCACACGGCCAACACAATGACATCACCAGAAACATAGTGAGAATAGAAACTTTACAAGTAAGCACATAGAAAACCTACATATCCTATACCCAGTGAAATTATAATATATATTTCAGGTCAGTGCAGATACATTAGAACATGTACCGTATGCAAGAAGTATCACATGATCTAGAAAATTATCACATCCAACTCCAGTGAGGGGTTTGATTATATTTCTACTCAGCAGGCAACAATATCAATTGTATTTAAATATGCCTTGTCTGCGGATTAGCACATTGGAACAGAAGCACCATACAAATGCCACTTACTTTACCTTCCTTTTCTATTAGCACAAGATGAGTATTGCCTTCATCCCTCTTAGTAAGAAAGCTTTAAGGGAGTGAGGCTCAACACTGCAGTTCCCTGAGACCCAGTTTAGAGCTCTCAAGTAGCTCTCAGAGTGGAGATGCAGAAGGGAGAGCAAAATGGCCCAGGGAATGTCGGAGTAGAGCTTCAAGCCTGTTTAGCTGCACAGTGGTTCCTGCCCAAATGCGGCATCGTCCTGAGCTTCCTCTCTTTTTCATCAGTTAAACAATAGCTCCAAACATTTCAAGTGGCTAAAGCGGGACACAGCACCATTTCATAACACCAGTCAAATTTGCTTCATCCATGCCTCCTTAGACAGACACAGAGGGACAGTTGGTCCAAACTTGAGTTGCTCTATGACCCTGTGCACCAGGTTGCAATGCCACTTCATTTGGGGGAGCCCTCACAAATGGGGGGCCTGAGACAAACTGCCCTGCAACCCGGAGAAGTGGTTTGGGGGCGTGAAAGCAGGACAGTCCTGTGAAACTTAGGACTGTTGGGAGGTCTGGTGAAACCGAGGGAGAAGAGAAATAATTTAACGAACTTTTTCTATCCCTGCTCTAGAAGACTGCTTCTTGCAGGAGCCAATGTCAAAATCTATGTGTTTCAAATTTTCTGAGATAAAGTATTTGGTCAGGATGATAGAGGGAGACACTCAAACATGAGACGACTTGCAAACATTTTAAAAGAGTCTTTTTTAAAGACTTTTAATCTGGAAAAGTATGTGCTCAATTTTCTCATGACTTTCAGAGTTAATGCTATTTACCAATGAGATTTAACTGTAACACTGGAGAGTATGAGGACTGCTTGTTTGTTTTTGACTAACAAAGGGGTCAAAATAAGTTTTACACTGGTGCTCTGCTTGGAGCTTTAACTCTGGGGAATCTATTGCCTCCCCAGGTTTTCATTTATGGAAATAATTGTATTTTAACTGAAAACATCTGAAGACCTAGTATTGTAATTAATAATCCACTAATCAGTCTTATGGACAAAAGGGGATATCTCCCAAAAACCTACTTGATTTCTGTGTGAAGCCACCTGTCTGTCTAATCCTATTTCTTCATTATAAATTTCATGTACATTATGCATTTGAGTTTGTGAAAAATCTATGGCACAGATAACTACTCACAGAAAATGTTTTTTTAAACAAATTGAGGACAAGCGATTTTGTTCATCTCTTTGTGCTAGAGATAAAACTCAGATGTTAATTTATCCTCTTTTAAATCTTTAGAGAGCAGCTTTATAATCACAGTGTTTTCATGAAACAGATAAAACATTCTATTCATGTTGTTTTAAAGTTGTCATTTTTACCTGCACCTGTATATCAACATTTAATAAGCAGAAACACTTCTCAGAAAAACTAGTGATCATTTGATTGTGTGACATGTGGGCTTCACCTTCCCCCCTTCACCCTGTGACAAAAGATCATTAGTGCACACTAGCTAATTTGAACACTTGAAAGTGTTTGAATCAACATTAAAAAAGGAGGTGTTTTTGTTATTTTTTTAAGCTTTAGCTTTCACCTTTGTAAGCAAAGAATTGTGATTTAGATTCTTGTAAACCATGTGAGTCCTGGATTAATTGAAAACACTCTAATTAGGTCATTATCTTTAGAATGACCTTGAAGGATTAAAGTGTCCTAAAATTTCTTCTTCATGCTATTTCTAGTAGTGTTGATCTTCTTTTAAGTTGCTTCAGTGCTGCTTTGAGTGGGTTTTTTTAATCACAGTCCTGGGTTTTGTTTGTTGCTTTTGCCAATCCTTTTTTCTTCAAGATAAAAAAAATGTTCTGTTTGCACACAATGGGCACAGGAACCACTATGCAAATAATAGAATTTATATAGTGAGAGGAGGAAGAGAGAGGCCACTTAATTTAGGGCCTGATCCAACTTTCTTAAAGTCAGTGGGAATCTTTCTTTTGACTTCAATGTTTGCTGATCAGGCCCATAGTAACTTCTATCAGATGCTTGCACAGCACTTTACAGACAAGGATGAATTTAGTCTAACAATATCCCTGTGAGATAGGTAAGAAAGTAGCTTTAACCTGGAGCATATTGGATACCATGCAAATCATGTTTGCTATAAACTGGAATTACTAAGAAACTATACTCCTATTAAAATTATGACTAGAAGGGAATTATGGTCTAACACCTAAGGTAAAGACAGCAAAAGCCCAATCAGCAAACAATAGGAATTTAGGGCATGAATAATTATTTGTTTGCAGTCCTCAATGAGAATTCACGGGAGGAAAGAATTTGGGAGGAAGAGGAGGATTGTGTAAATCTTCTAGCTGGGTCTCTCCTTAATACATACCCAAGTGAAATTAGTCAGCAAATAATTCTGACCACCACATTCATTTGATAAAAATCACAATCTGTTCATAGACCACTTATGATCTGGAAAAGAAGTCAAGATGTACCGAATAAATTGTTACAAATTATTTCCCCAGCTGTAGTTATTAGTTCAAATGTTCATTAGTGACCAAAAACCATTACCATCTGCTGGCTGTTCAGTGACACACAAAGTGCCTTGGTGATCTTGGGCCAATTACCAGAGATTACAAAAACTGCTATCGCAATTAGCATCTTTGCTGACAGTATCAGCAGAGGCACTAGGGCCTGAATGGGCCATGGAAATGATGCCTCCTCTGCTACCCCGTCTGTAGCCCTTCCAAGATTGAAACGCTTGTGCATGGACAACATAGGAATTTAGCAATCAGAATTGGGGCTGTCAAGTGATTAAAAATTATTTAAATATTTTCGATGTTTTCTACATTTAAAAATATATTGATTTCAATTACAACACAGAATACAAAGCAGTGGTGGGCAACCTGCAGCCCGCAGGCCGCACATGGCCTGTCAGGGTAATCCGCTGGTGGGCCACGAGACAGTTTGTTTACATTGACCGTCCGCAGGCACTTCCAGCAGCTCCCAGTGGCTGCGGTTTGCCGTTCCCGGCCAATGAGAGCTACGGGAAGCCGCGGCCAGCACATTCCTGTGGCTCGCAGCCTGCCAGCACATTACCTTGACGGGCCGGTGTGGCCTGCAGGCCGCAGGTTGCCCACCACTGATACAAAGTGTACAGTGCTCGCTTTATATTTATTTTTTATTTCAAATATTTGCACTGTAAAAACACAAAATAGTATTTTTCAATTCCCCTCATACGAGCACTGTAGTGCAATCTCTTATCATGAAAGTTGAACTTACAAATTATGTACAAAATGTACAAATTTATGTACAAAAAATAACTGAATTAAAAAACAAAACAATGTAAAACTTTAGAGTCTATAAGTCCACTCAATCCTACTTCTTGTTCAGCCAATTGCTCAAACAAACAAGTTTGTTTACATTTAATGCTGCCCGCTTCTTGTTTACAATGTCATCTGAAAGTGAGAACAGGCATTTGCATGGCAGTATTGTAGCTGGCGTCACAAGATATTTATGTGCCAGATGCGCTAAAGGTTCATATGTTCCTTCATGCTTCAACCATTATTCCAGAGGACGTGTCCATGCTGATGACATTTTCAGCTCGATAACTATCCAAAGCAGTGCAGATCGATGCATGTTCATTTTCATCATCTGAGTCAGATGCCACCAGCAGAAAGTTGATTTTCTTTTTCGGTGGTTGCTCTTTTAAGACTTCTCATTCTCCACACCTCATCCCTCTCAGATTTTGGAAGGCACTTCGATTCTTAAACCTTGGATTGAGTGTTGTAGTTATCTTTAGAAATCTCACATTGGTACCTTCTTTGTGTTTTCTCAAACAGTGAAAATGTTCTTAAAATGAACATGTGCTGGGTCATCATCCAAGACTGCTATAACATGAAATATATGGCAGAATGCAGGTAAAACAGAGCAGGAGACATACAATTCTTCCCCAAGGATTTGAGTCACAAATTTAATTCATGCATTATTTTTTTAACGAGCATCATCAGCATGGAAGCATGTCCCCTGGAATGGTTACTGAAGCATGAAGGACATATGAATGTTTAGCATATCTGGCACATAAATACCTTGCAATGCTGGCTACAAAAGTGCCATGCGAATGCCTGTTCTCACTTTCAGGTGACATTGTAAATAAAAAGCCAACAGCATTATCTCCCATAAATGTAAACAAACTTGTTTGTCTTAGTGATTGGCTGAACAAGAAGTAGAACTGAGTGGACTTGTAGGCCCTAAAGTTTTACATTGTTTTGTTTTGGAGTGCAGATATGTAACAAAAAAATCTACATTTGTAAGTTGCACTTTAATGATAAAGAGATTGCACTAGTACTTTTATTCGGTGAATTGAAAAATACTATTTATTTTGTTTATCATTTTGACGTGCAAATATTTGTAATGAAAAATAATAATATAAAGTGAGCACTGAACACTTTGTATTCTGTGTTGTAATTGAAATCAATATATTTGAAAATGTAGAAAAACATCCAAAATATTTAATAAATTTCAATTGGGATTCTATGATTCATTTTTTTAATTGTGATTAATTTTGAGTTAACTGCATGAGTTAACCGCAATTAATTGACAGTCCTAATCAGAAGCCATTTCAGCTACTTGAATGAGGATGTCTGAGATTAGGCTATGTATAAACACTATAAAAAATGGAACTATTTTGGAAGCACAGTAAGGGCTAGCTCCTTGCATGGTGTGCAATGAGACAACAAGAAGTCTTCCATGCTGGGCTGGCCTATGCAAGGACATGGCAGAATTCCAGTTCCTGTGCTGACAAGGGTTCTGGGACAGCTCCCTCCTAATTCCCCTAGAGGAGTATGAAGCCGCATAGGGACAGGGGTGAAGTGGAACCAGGGCTCTGTTATCTACCCCCTCTCCGCACCATGTACCAAAGAGTGCAGTACCCCATGAAGTGGTGGAGCAATGTGCATGTTTCCCCATCTAGTGGAGAGCTCTGGGAGGCAGACTCCTCATGCTCTCTCCTGGACAGTCCAACACTGCACTGCCATTACTACACTGGTTTGTGCAAGTACTATCCAGCTAGCTCCTCTTGAGTATCTGATACACAACGTGATGTGCTGGCTACATAATGTATCTGAAAATAATGGGAAGTAACAACCTACAAATATCTTAAGGTTTCACACCATACGCCTTGCTGAACTCCTAGGCATAGCAAACAGTGTGAACCAAAGGCTGTGAACCACAGTGGGCCTGGTCTTGGCAAAATAACACCACATTAGGTATTAGCCAACACCAAAGTAAACACATTCCTGACTGGAGAGGATGATACAAAAACACACACAGGTCTCTCAGGCAATTGTGTAAACAAATTCCTAAGAGGAACACACCAATCCCTCAGGTAAGGATGGGATGACAGGACAATGGATAAGGATGTTTTGTTCGAATGAGCAGGTACAAGGATAAGGATGGTAACTAACGATGTCTGTAACTTGTTTGTATTGATGTGTAAAAGGAGAAGTCATAGGAGGGGCAACTTTGCTCTCCTATGTGTTAACGCACCAGTAGCTCTTATGGGGTGCTAGTACAGTGCTATGTCGGCAATAAACTTGACCGAGCAACTTTGCCACCAAACCGAGCCTGTAGGCTGTCTTTATGGTTAAGATTGAGGTCTGATGAATCGGTAAGCGGCATTCTCTGCTAGTGCAGCTGACATCGGAGCTCCAGAAACAGCAGCACTTAGGAGCCTTAACGCTGTAGCAGCAGCAACGCTCCGCAGCACTAACCCCACACATCACAGAGGATCTGATATAAATGGGTAATAACTTAATCTCACATTGTGGCAACAATAGGATCAGAAAAAAATGACTGGCGGAAAGTCTTGCTAAAATATTTTTTCTTTCTCTACCCTTTCTTTTAGCCAATCCTCTAGAAAGTCACCCTGACCAAAATTTTTAAACCTGGTGCCTAACATTAGACCCCTAAATCATTATTTAGGCATCTAAATAAAAATTGCTCAATAATGAAAGGTACTGACACCTGAATCCTCCATTGATTTAATGAGATTTCTGTGTATTCTGCACCTTTGAAAAAGATGCAAGCCTCTTTTATTTGGATGCCTATATATGGATTTCGGATCTTGTCTTTAGGCACATAGATTAGAAAAGGTTGGCCACCCTACATTTCTTTTTTAGTTGCTAATTCCTTAAAACTCCTTCCTTTCTGTGTACTCATTAACAAAATGAGTCTGTATCCACAAAATGAGTCTGTATCCACAAAAACAACAAGGAGTCCGGTGGCACCTTAAAGACTAACAGATTTATTTGGGCATAAGCTTTTGTGGGTAAGCTTATGCCCAAATAAATCTGTTAGTCTTTAAGGTGCCACCGCACTCCTTGTTGTTTTTGTGACTACAGACTAACACAGCTACCCCCTGATACTCATTAACAGTTAATCCTAAAAGTAATCAAGTCCTTCTAATATGTTTTACATGTATCACCAGTTCTTCCACTCTCACACTATTAAATATATTCATCTGTTCATGGATGTATACCAATTTTATATAATGTAAGATACACATACACACACATGAAGTGCACACTAGTATAAAGTACATGTTTACCTATCTATATCTATATCTATATATACACACACACACACACACACACACTTATGCAAGGGTGCATTTCTTGTATTAAAGTATCCTAGTACCTATAGAATTCATATTGCAATGACAGTGGGAATCCTTTACAATAATTAATATTTTATTGATCTGTTTTAGATAGTATAAGATATATAGATATGAAACAGGGATAAATCTATGAACAGACCAATAAAAATATTAATGTTATAGGTTTTCCATGTAGAGAAAGTACATTATTCTCGACAACAAATGCTCATCATATCAAATTTCTTTTTTAAATTCTTAAGTGCATCCAATTCATTACTAACAATAACAATAAAGCCTCAATTAGATCTTCATGTCCAAAGTGTACTGAGAGGTAATCATTACTCTGAGGCAATTATGTCAATCACCCAAATATAAGTCAGAATATTGCAGAAGGATTAGACTGCTGTGACAAAAGGTTCTTCTCTGTGCAAACCACTAATTATCCATCTCGTCCAGCCTGCAGTTGTATGCTCAACTACCAAATCTTTTTCTGTTCTTAATATTTTGGTTCTCCAAGTTGCTGCTTGTTCTGTTAGATGGAAGAGCCAACTCTAGCTGTAACTACCCGAATATGAAAGGGAAGGGAAGGATTGCCATCTAGTGATTAGAACAGAGGATTGGGAGCCCGGGCTGATAGGCTCTCTTGCTGATAGTCACTGACTGTCTCTGTGACTTTGGAGTCTCCATAGCTCAGTTTAGCATCTGTGAAATAAGAAAAATATTTATCTACCTTGCCAGGCTGTTGTTTTACTAATAAATAATGTAAACTGCTATCAAACCCTTAGATGAAATGTACTCTAAGCCCAAAATATTACTGATAATAAATATTTAGTATTAGCTTGGGCTCTGATCCCAGACAGTGAGTCCTTTTTATTGTCCTTGTAGTCTTCTAGCAACAAGAAGAGTCCCTTGATGTAATAGTTTACCCCTCTGCTTCCTACTTTGATGTCATTTCCTGGGCAGCAGGTAAGCAGGTTGAGGAGCAAACTGACCATGCTGAGAGAGTGAGGTGAGTTCATGTGATTACTGAAAGAAGTCAGAGAACAAGGGAGGGAAGATGGGTTATTTAGCTACTATCTAAAAAACTAGACTATGGATAAAACAGCCCAGTCATTGGTATTGCATGTTTATTATCTTTTTGATTGGTTGAAACTCCCTTACCTGTCAAAGCTGTAAAAGGGTCTGTTATTTTAAAATGGGATATTTTCTTTAGCCCTGCAGGAGGCCTTCTGCATGGCATATCGCCAGCCTAAACAAAATAATACGACACTTTCCATAGTTCATCAAGGAGGTCTGTCCTTTTCGCGAGAACATAGTAAGCACAGCTTTCTTCTGGGTGACAAAATTGTACAATCTGCAGACGCTGCCCTGAGTTTTGAAACTTACTAAACTTTTGAAATCTTGTAGTGTTCGTGAAGCTATAAATGAAGTTAGGAAGGCTGCAGACTTCATTTGCAAGTTGTCTGGAAATGAAACCTCTCTCACTTACTTTTATTTCCATATTCCAAATTGTTCTTATTTTCCCAAGCTGATAGACTCTCTCATATTAATGCAATTATGTTAGATCTATTTCCCCCTTAAAAGCTATGGCAGAATTATAGTAACCAGTAGTAATACTCCTATCAACACTGATGGCCAGTGCCTAAATCAGATTTCTGTATTTAAGTACCTTGGGGACTGGTTAGCTGCAAATGGAGAAATTGATATAGGACTGCAAGTAAAGCTGCTGAGCATGGGGAAAGTCTGGCACAGGACAAGTGGAGTGATTTATGACAACTGGATGCCTAAACTAGATAAAGGACAGCTATGCAAAGCCATGCTAAGACCAGCAATTCTGTAAGGATCAGAGATATGGGCAACCAAAGAGAGGCACGTGAGAAGGCTTGATGCCATTGAAATAAGATGCTTGAGGACAGTGAGGGGTGACATTGCTGGATCACATGTAGAATGAGGTCATCAGGAGTGAGACCTGTGTCTGTGGTTTAGAGAGAAGCTGCAGAGAGGAGGCTGAGATGCTATGGGCATGTACGAAGGGTAGATGAAGTGAATCCTGTTAGGGAGGCATTTGAGACTAGAGTTTATGGGCAGAGATCAAGAGGATGCCAAAGAAAACAGTGGATTGGATGGTGTAAAGGAGGATGGCGTGGATGAGGAGTGAGCCTGGAAAAGACTGATCCAGCAACCCAATCTCAGTTAGCTGGGAAAAGGGAAGAAGTAGTAGTAGTAGTGACACTCTTGATATTTTCTATTCTAAGTATGAAGAAAAATTAGGTACTCTCAGATAACTGTATAGTAACTATTGGGAAATGTTGCCATTTAACCACGATTATAATACTGTCTTTTTTTAAAACTAAGTTTCAAAGAAAACAAGAAGCAATTCACATGCAGGTCTTTTAATTAAACCTCCTCAAATAGAAGTTACCTAAGATATTTATACATGCTAGAGTATATATTATTTTTACTAGCAAAGTTGAATGAATACCTAATAGCTCTTCTATTTCCTGGATTCAGTTGCTTGAATTTAGGGGTTTTTTACTTCTTAACTACACTTTCTCTCTCCTCCTCCTTCTCCTCGATGATAAATTCAGTGTTTAAAGCAGATCAGAGTGTAACTCTGACTCTTGCCAAAAATATGTACTTAACCTTCAGGAAATACCATATTTGCTTGATCTGTATACATTTGCAACAGATGACTGATGCCTAAAAGTAATGAGCTTGATATCCATTTTAGACAAACTTACACAGCTGGGCACCAAAAGTGTCCTCAAAAACCCTTGGCAGGTTCTTTCAGGATCTCCACATTATCCTTTAGTTATCAAAAGGAGGAAAAACAGATTTAAGTGCAAGCGGAGTTCTCTCTCACTGGGTCACAGAAGCAGTGAAAAAAATATTTAAATGTACTCTCTCAATCCCCCATATCACGTTATGTAAGCATCGATTTGAAGTCTGTAACACTGGCAATGGGACTTTCAGAAAAACATCCAAAGAGGAATTAATTCGGGAAAGACATGCTCTAATTCAATCTTGATTTAAAAATTTCCAATGATGGAGCACGTTATGGATTTAAGAGCTTAGTGGCAAAGGTTCTGCAAAATTAGAC
This sequence comes from Terrapene triunguis, assembly GCF_002925995.2. Lineage (NCBI taxonomy): Eukaryota > Metazoa > Chordata > Testudines > Emydidae > Terrapene > Terrapene triunguis. The sequence continues at coordinate 43,572,282 of NW_020664436.1, forward strand.
TTGCATACACAGTACAACAGTGCCACAAGTAAAGCTGAAACATCCATGAGGGGAATTGGTGTCAGAAGCTGCTGACTCACTAATTAATCAGATGCAGTGAGACTGTGCCCTGTGCCTCTGCAGGAGGGCACAATGATCCTTTCCTTGATGTCTCCACCTATGAAAATCCCATGCACCACTGCAATCCCCCAAGGGTGCAATTCACTACAAATGGAGTTGAGAGGGATGTGTGGCCAGGGTCCTGCCCCTCCCCCCTGAACTGGCCAGCATGGCTGATTAGGGCTCGGAAAGGGGAGTATAATGCACCATCCAGAGACTGGCTCCTCCATGTCAGGGAGCTCCAGGAGGGATTATGTCTCCTCCAGCACAATCCTCTCCCAAGCCACCTTTAGGGAGGTGCAGCTCCATGTCACCTCATTACAGGCCCATATGTAAGTTATGGAAATTGGCCCTACACATTTATAATTCCTTCCAGTGTGATTTCATTGAAATGGTGAGTGTACTGCTGTTTATTTCTATGCATATGGTGTATGTGTGTGTGTTGATATGGTTTAACGCATATAATATGTGTTTGTTTCACATGCCTCCCAAAAAGCAGTCAAATTTAAATTCCTCCACAGGCGCCTGGTCTTACAGATCCACAATTATATGTTTTACAAGGCTGGAAGGAAGATTACTCATAACTTCAAAAGTGTCTAGCATTAAAATGAAGCACTCATGATAAAATAACTGCAATACATTAAAAAAACAAACAGAAACATAAGTATTGGTAGAAATATTAGACATACAGTGTGCATCTTGGCATAGAAAAGACCAAACAAAGACATACTATTTTTTGCGAAGTATGAATACAGGCACCACAGATATAGTCTCAAAGAGTGATAGATGTGACAAATGTGAGTCACAGAACACCAAACACCTGTACAACATTCCAGAACAAATTTGGCAAGGGTAGGAGGTGATTTCTTAACTTTTAAGGCTTATTGATTACCCAATTCTGGCTGACTATTCTAATTGCTATACTTTGAGATTAATTGATTAGAAAACAACAGAAGAGAGATGGTCATTATTTGGAGAAAATCAATTTCCATGTCCTGGCATCTGAGACAAACTTATAAACAACCGTCCACCATAAACTAGTAGCATGTCCCAGCAGTTTGCAAAGAAATATCAGTTTATATATATTTGCCAACATTTTCACAGTTGCACCCATGAGTGATTAGTACCAATGTAAATGCAACTGTAGTAATGCACAAGCCAATTGTGTTTGCTGAAAACCTGGGGCAAATAATTTCAGACAACACTATCTTGTATCTTATAAACTAGCTGAGGAAGCTGTATAGATAGTTAAGAACCTGCTTCTTTCTTGTTAAGAAACACAGAGGATGAAATATTGTTATTTCCCATTGGAAAATGGATGGGATTGTTTAAGAAGCTAACACCAAATGCCCATGTTACCTCAGGTCAAATATCCAGTTGTAATTAATGGATATATTCAAATCAAATGGCAGAACCAAAATCAGAAAGCAGCAAAAATCCACTACCAACTCTAATCTTGGGGAATCCATCAAAATGGCAAAAGTTTATGGTTAAAAATTTGTTATCATAATTTAAGCAACTGGGAAAGCTAAGACTAGCTAATAAACATTATATGACGTGTATTCTAGAAACAGGTGGCACAGAAGACAAAACAAACTGATTCCAGTCCCTTCCACAGAGACAAATAAAAATTATTAACACTAGAATGGGACAAATAATTGACTAATTTTTCTTATAAATTGCTCTGTGTGCAAAACAGTCTGCAAAGATTGGAAGTGTGCTATTCATTATTTGAAATTATTACTTAATTTTTTCAGCAAATAATTCTTGATCTTCAGATCATTACTAATCAGTACATATTTGAATTTGAAATGTGCAGTTCATCCTCTGTTCAGCAATATCATGTCATCTGATGTTTTCTCTGTTCCCTACCTGGATAACTTTTAAACCTAATCAGCAAGAACATACATTTTGAAATTGGAATGTAATATTTGAAATCCACATTATGATGACATTCTGGGGTGCAATCTGGACCAGTGAGGAGTTGTGTCATTTTATTACAATAGTATGTAGGGTGTGACTACATGGGAGCATTCGGTCACAATTATTATTTAGTTTTCTGATTTAAAATTCACTTTTGACAAAAATTTGGCTAGTCGAGCTTCACAATCACTTTTCATTAGTATTGGTGTTAGTGAAGCAATTTTACTAGAAGATTCACAAAAAAGAACACAAATGGGATTGTTGGTGGCTATAATCAGCACAAGCCACACCACACTATGGAATCACCGTCACTTCAGCCTCAGTTTCCCCGGTGACTCTCCAATTAACTCTCACTCCATGTGTTGTAGTTCATGTTTCCCTTTCTTGGGGCTGTTTATTAGACATAAATGTATTCAATTCTTCACCCTTACAGCAGGATTACCCATGTCCTTTTAGCCTTTCCAAGACATCCTTGTATCTTGGTTTCCCTAGTTCATTTGGCCTCTTACCCAGGACTCCATAGCCACTCCTGGTTTGAGGGCTTCTTATGGTAACAGACCTCCATATGGAGACTCTCTGGACTATCGTGCTTTTCCTGTGCCTCTCACAAGTTTTTTATTCCACCAGACACTTTATGGGATCCTGCCGTACTCCCTCTGGGAAGGGGGTCCCATTGGCTCCACTCCAGAGCCCGGCCATTGTGATGAGACCCACACCAGGTCTTTCCCATCTCCATCCTTGACTGAGAAACAGACCCGACCTTTGTATTTCTTGCCTTGCTCATATAATCAGTCACATGGCGCTTGGTCCTGTGATTCTACCAGGGTAGTAAAAGACTCAGAACAACTGTTCTTAAATGGACCAGCCCTTGGATACAAGGCTGGCAGACCATAGACCCTTAAAGGGGACAGATTGCCTTGTTAACTGCATAAACATAGTTAAAGTGAAATCATTTAAAAATAAAATAAATGCCTGCCAATTTTTACACTATCTGCCCAGCTTTAATTATCACTATACATTAGTAACAATATATACCAGATACAGACAGAAGTGTTACTACAAAACACAGTGATAATATACAAATCAACCAGAAATATACTGAATTAGAACTGATTAAACTAATGTCATGCTTTTCACATTACATTTGAGGTTTTATTTGAAGGGGAGAAGACTCAGAGTTCTGTAACCATGCTGTAGCTTTCAAAATGTAGGGCAACATTTTCAAACTTGGGTGCCTAAATTAGGAACCCAAATCCATATTTAGGTACCTAATTAGGTGGCTTGATTAATAAGTAAACTGCTGCAGATCCTATTGACCTCAGTGGGAGTTCTGGGAGATTCAGCAACTCTGAAAATCAGGGCACTTTTATTTAGGTCCCTGAACATAGATTTAGGAACCTAATTTTAGACATCCATGTTGGAAAATGTTGGTCTCAGTATCAATGGTAATGAAGGTTACACAGTGATCATGCAATATGAGATTGCTGGGTTGAACACACAAGTCAAAAATGGTCTGGTTGTGTTATATTTTAAATACTTAACAAAATGCAATACTTCAGATGCTTAATGAAGGTCATCACAGCAGTGGGAAATAGAATAGAAAGAGAACAGTAAAATAAGTTATTTCATTAGTGTAGCCTCTCTGGAGATCTGTGTTTCAATCTTGCTTATGAATCCTGAGTGCAAGGAATTAAATAGTTTTATCTCAATCCATTGGTTTATATCACAAAACATTTGAATATTAGTTCATAATTATCAGTGTGTGGTCAGGCAATCCTAAGGACTAAAGAAGAAAGTGATGTAAGCCTCATTTAAAAATTGGACAAAGCAGAGAACAATCTGATATTGGCAAGGGAAGGACTAGATAGCCTAATTGGTCTTTTTCCACATTAAATTTCTTTGATTCTATAAAAGCCTGAAGAACAGTCAGGAATGAAATACAATTACATTTAATATAGGCTAATATTGGTTTAATTAAGTTATAAATCATAAGAACAAGAAAAGATACATAATTACCTTCACTACAGTTTATTTCCCATTGCCACTATTACTATTATTCTCTCCATTTAACAGTCATTAAAAAAAAAAAACCCTTCTCCTCACTTGTACCTTCGATATTTAAAAGAGATCCAACGTAAAAAAAAATCTTTTGTTAATTACCCTCAGCCTGGTGAGTAATATATATTCTACCCACAAGCAGAAACACCTTCATCTCTGCAGAATACCCTTACGTGAGCTCTTTCTGCTTGAATGGATTGCTAGAAATTAGCAAATCAAGTATTCAGCTCTCTGAAGTGTTATTAAGTATGTAGAGTTCCTCAGATATCACTAACATTTACTTCCCAAAGTCTAAGAAACATTTATATTGGAGTGCCTCACTCCCACCATGAAGGAAAAACAATATTATAGCATTTGTTCCACCTTATTTCACAGATGATAATACTATAGCAGGTGAAACCTTAGGTCTGGAATAACTAGGCTGCGAGGAGTCACAGCTCTAGAACCTAGGGCTGCCAGTCCCTGAGGATCTGCTGCATCCATACTGTCACCCAACAGCTCTGGCAGATCACTGATCTATGAGCTGTGAGCCTTGTAAGGCCAAGCACCACAGGCTGGGCTGCCCACAGAGGGCCTGAGTGGCTGTGCTCCTGGGTCCAGAAGCACTACTTAGGCAATGGAGAGGGCACCAAGATGTTATCTGAGCAATTAGGTGGATCCCCAGGTGGCTTCTCTGTTGTTTTGGTTCCTGACTTCTGACCCCAGCTCTGCCCCTTGGCTCCAGCCCTATACACTAGGGCTGACTGCGGCTTTACCCACTTGGCCTATCTAGCCATGCCCTGCCTGTGATATAGACTTCCTGAAACCACAGGTTTGCTTCCTGGCAGGGTTGATTTTGCCCTTTGTCTTTATGAGATTGATCGACTACCAGGGACCGACGGCACAGGCCAGTAGTGTCACCAGGCAGCTGGTATTGGAGACACCCTTCAGTTGCAGGGTTGTAAGGGCAGCTGGAGCTGCTTCAGCACTGAGTGGGCAAGATGGCCAGTTGGAAGCCACTGCCTGAGCAGCCTGACCCAGAAAATATCACGCTGGAGGGAATGGCTAGAGCCACCTCAAATCTAAGAGGGCAAGCCGGCCATGTGGAGGCACCACCCACCCTCATAGCCAATTTTTGACAGAGCTGGATGTAGCCCCCAATTTAATAGGTCTACTACATGACATCCAGCCCTGCTCCCCCTCCCCTCCCTCTGTGCCCCACATCCAGCCCTGCTTCCCCCTCCCTCCCGCTCTACCTAAAATCCTTATCCCTCACCATTCGCTCAAGACTTCTGCCAGTCCCTGGTGTGGAGAGGAGTCTGCAGCAGGTTCTGGCCAGAGAACCCACCGGGCAGAACAGGACAAGGATTCTGGCTGTGCTCCCTCCCAGGAGAGCACTCCCTCTCCCCACCTTACCTCTCCCTGCTGGCTCCAAGCTTCCCACATGTCCCTGGCACCAACAGGAACTACCACAGGTTCCACAGGCAGAGTTGGACCCAGGTGCCTAGTGGCTAGAGTTGCTAATGAAAGTATCTGGATACTTGGGGATGGATTCTCCCTTCCACTATGGTCCCTGTATGGCGCTACAGCATGTAAACATGCTGTGAAAGCCCCTTACCTGGCTACGGGAGTGCAGAAACTGTGTAGTACAGCCTTACTCCCTTTCACAAGTCCTGGTGTAGGGTGTGTGCTGAGGTGGTAGCGGAGTCCCTGTTCAGTAAACGCTTCTGATACATGTTATGTGCATAAAGGGCTCTCTGTTCTGAAGCTAGATTTGATCTTTCTTCTTGTTGTTGTGGTGGTAACTTACAGACATCCTTTGCTCCTAGATAGAAGGGCTAATGACAACTTGAAAACTGGCCATCTCAGCATCAGATTAGAGAAGAGTCAGATAAAAAGGGGAAAACACAATCCAACGGAAGAAAAACTGATTAAGTAAGAGTCTGAGTAAAGGCACTTGTATCAGCCTTCTCTTCAGATCAGTTACCTGGATTATGTCACCTGGTTTCCTTGCTGATTTAGTGAAAAGGGACATAGCTAGGCTGACTACTCTGTTGCATAGCCTGCCCACAAGCCTTACGTACAAAACCAAAATCAATACATTTTATTTTTGTGCACTTCTTTTCCCAACCACTGGATTTATAGGATTTCAAAGCATTCACTGAATTCAGACTGAGGTATGGTCAGGTATATGCCTACTGAATGTCAGAGCATAGATTATGGCTCTGGCGGTTCAATTCTGTAACCGGGGAGGCTGAATGTGGTGGAGCTACCTAGATAGTGCACATTATTTTAGTCCATACATTGATATTTTAAGTGTTAAAACCCATCATGGAAGTTATAAATACAAAAATTGACCCTGAACCCAGCTATACTACTTGCTGTTCCATGATATAATATTAACATATCTGCATGTCTATGCTGCTTACAAAGGTAATAGCTGCATATGCTTTATTTGATGAGTGCTTTATTTATCAATGGGATATCTTGTGGGTCTTAAAATTTATTTTGTGAGATTGTATCTTTGAGGTCCAACAAGAAATTATTTTGGCATATATGAGTTGCCAGAAATTTGCAGCTGCTTTCTTCCAGATCCAGAAACGTGTAATAAAAGACCGACAGCTGAGACTGTTATCTGGCCATCAATGGCTTCTTCCACTAGTTACACCTATGATTTATCATAGATAAACACTTGATTAAATCTCTCTCTTTTTTTAAAACCTAAAGATATCCTGCAGCTTTATCGGCAATAAAACAAGACTACAACTGTCCTGTCTCACCACCTATAATAAAACCTTTGATTAAATAAAGTTACCGTCTAGCTATCTTCCGGAAGAAAGTAGCCACAACCAACTGTCAAACTGAGTTGGAGAACTTTTAGAAACACTGGTTTCACTCAATAATTAACAAAGAATTCTTATACAAGTATGTTCTTTTACCACTGCCGGTCATGCTACAAATACTGTGTCACTGTTTCCTTGTGCTCTCCTGTCTGTCTGTATCCATCTGTTGTCTTTTGTCTTATACTTAGACTATAAGATCTTTGGGGCAGAGACTTTTATTTTCTGTATTAGCACAATGGGGGCCTGGTCCATGACTGAGACTCCTAGACACTATGATAATACAAATAATGAATAATAATTTACCCAGTGAAGACTTGGTTATTTAAAGTTAAAGGCTTCTCAGATAATGTATACCTTAGTTAAAGGCTATAAATGACAAAGTGTGTCTTTAACAAGTTTTACCTGATATGCATAGAAATAATTGAGCCAATAAACTTTGCTGAAACTTTGAAATTCATTTCAGTAACACAGCATAGCACTAACAGAAAGCTGGATACATACAGTGAAATGATAGCTGAAGGAAAACCTACGTATAAAATAAGATTAGCAATATTGCACAAAAGTAAGATAAGAGAAAGAAGCTTGAATTCATGTGGAAGGATTTTTCAACTATAAAATATGTCATTATTTTAACATTTGATTAAACTGTGTTTGTATTTACTTATTCTATTAAACAAGGGGCAGGGATGCCTAGGTAGCCATGGAAATGTTTTAGAAATAAAAAGATCGATGTCAGCAGTTAAAATGCAGGCCAGGCCTGGAGTTGAAAGTCTAAAAGTCATTACCATACAATGAGAGACAAGGTTTTATTTGGACCAACTTCTGTTGGTAAGAGAAACAGGCTGCCCAGGCACACAAAGGGAAAGGCACTCCCAGCATCACAGCAAATGGAAGGTGGAACAGATTGTTTAACGTGAGTAGTTAGCACATATTGTAAGGAACCATTCAAGGTAGAGTGGCCCATTAACATATCAGCAGTCATACGGCAAAAAGAGGGGGTTAGTGGGTTTCAGATTATTGTAATAAGCCATAAATCCTCTGTCTATGTTCACGCCATGATTTTTGGTTTCTAGCAGAGTAATGAAGGTGAGCTCCCAGGCTCATCTTTTGAAAGTGTTGTGCAGGTTTTCTTTCAGGATTGATATAGAGTGATCATTTTGTGAAAAGTGTTCCCCCCACAAGTGATAGTGTGTTTTTGTCTTTTATAGTTTTCCTGTGTGAGTTCATTCAAGAGCATAGTGATTGTCTGGTTTCAATCACATAACTCTCTCTGGAACACTCCCACCCTTGGATCAACTTTCTGGACACCAACGTCAGCTTCAAAAATGGAACCGTACAGACAACCATATACCAGAAAACCGCACCTACCTTAATAGCTCCATCCAGTAACCATCTCAAATATATCAAGAAATCTGTTATCTACAGCCAGGCATTCAGATACCACAGAATATGCTCCAAGGAGAAAGTCTAGACTATACACCTTAGTACACTTAAAACCACCTTCACCAAACAAGGACACTCCACCGGAGAAGTAGATGACATCATGGAACAAGCCACCCAAATACCCCGAAAGAACCTGCTTCAATTCAGTAATGAAACCTCCCCTGACTGCATACCCCTAGTTGTCCCCTACTACCCCACACTGGAACCCATATGGGGCATCATCAAACAACTACAGCCCATACTTGCTAGGGACCGCATCAAAATATCTTTCCTGAACCCCCACTTCTGGCCAGCAAACAACACCCCAACCTCTCCAAGTTCATCATGAGAAGCAAGCTCCCCACAGACCAGGACACACCAACTAAAAGTGGCACCAGACTCTGCCAGAACAACAGATGCAAAACCCGCAGACATATCTCCACTGCTACAATGATTAATACCCCCTTTCAAGATCCATGGATGCTACACATGCCTAGCACAACATGTGTAGCATCCATGTACTTCATCCAGCGCACTAAATGCCCCAACAACAACTACGTGGGTGAAACCAGACAATCACTGTGCTCTCAAATGAAATCACACAGGAAAATGATGAAAGACAAAAACACCCTATTACTTGTGGATGAACACTCTTTACAAAGCGATCATTCTGTATCTGACCTATCGGTCCTCAACCTGAAAGGAAACCTGCACAACACTTTCAAAAGATGAGCCCGGGAGCTCAAATTCATTACTGTGCTAGATACCAAAAATCATGGAGTGAACAGACACACTGGATTTATGGCTTATTGCAACGATCTGTAACCCACTAACCCCCTCTTTTTGTCCTAAAACTGCAGAGGTGTTAACTCTACTCTACCTTGAATGGTCCCTTACAATATGTGCTAACTACTTATGCTAAACAATCTGTTCCACCCTGCATTTTGCTGTGATGCTGGGAGTTCCTTTCCAGACCTGAAGAAGAGCTCCGTGTGGTTTCAAAGCTTGTCTCTCTCACCAACAGAAGTTGGTCCAGTAAAAGATATTACCTCACCCACCTTGTCTCTCTAATATCCTAGGACCAACATAGCTACAACTATATGCATACATTACCATACAATGTCTATTCAGTTGCCTATGCAAAATGATTGGACAGATATTCATATCACGAACTCCATCACATTTGGCATTAATGGCATCGTTGTTGGATGCAGAAGAAACAGGTGTGTTTGCAAAAGGACAGCGTTACACTGACAGGCAGTGGGAGAGCTTGCATAGCCAATGCAAATGGCAGATCTGTTAGTGAGGGTTTTGGTCTCATAGCCCTGAGTTGAGCATTTTTCAACAGCACTAACTTCACATTAAGAAATCAGGGAGAGATGGGTTTCTCAAACCACATAGATCCAGATGAAAAAAATATTGAATTCTTTACCGGTGCAGTTCTTTTGAAAGTTGGGGTTCTCGAGAGGGTGTCCGGGAAGACGACACTGGAATCTGTGCTGCCAGAATTCAGGAAACCAGGGATTTCGGGTGTTGGTGTCCAAACGTAACTTCAAAAAATAGTCATCAAATGACAAGACCTCTGGGGATTGCAGTTTGATAGTGATACCTCCATTTGCTTCAGGTTCATAACCTTCAATTACTTCATCTCTGTCTGCCCAGCCATCACTGAAAAGAGGGAAGGAAAAATTATTACAGAGATACAGGAATCTGGTGTGAAAGAGCACCTAGACAAAACCAAGCTGACACCCTTGAAAAGATACTGTCAAGGAGATATCTAAAGCCCATTCCAAGTGAGTCAAAAATGTAGGCATAGAAGTGAAAAGCTAATTGGAAAAATTAAGGTGACTGCTCTGGTTAGCAATGTCTAACTATTGTCAGACTGAGGGCTGAATAACTCATTTGGAATAAAAGGGAGATATTTATCTTCAAACAGATTTCTTTGTCCCACTTGAAATAGTCTAGGTATGCTTCGGACGTGGGATGCTATATTTTTTGTGATTGAGAGAATACTGCATTGCTCAATTCTATTCTGTAAGGGTCTAAACTCAATGGAATAATAATGATTTTTCAAAACCCTGGGACTTTAGCACTACATAGCTGTGATCTCAGCAATCATGGCTCTGGAAGCTAGCAGAATAATTCAAGTTAAACATAAACTGAGAAATGCGTCAGGGTGGAAGAGAGAGTGGGGAGGAAGAATGCATAGAAAAACTGAATCAATTGAAAAGAAAGCCACACACTGTTTTTGCTCCTTCTGGAAATCTATGAAAACATGGTTTTCTTACAAACAAATGGCTTTTATTTATTTTTACTGTCAATCCAAACTGACAGTGCTAAAAATAAAGACAATCCTAAAACTCTGAGGAGAAAAAAAATATATTTCCCTGACCATATTACTGGATGAAGAGTCAATTTAATGGTTTTGAATGAGGTCACTTGGCTTAGCATCTGATTTTTAAGTTAGTTCACTAACTCCAAGTTCACTGATTTAGCTGCATCCTCCCATTCTTCTTTGACTCCCCTTAGAACACGGGTACTTAGGTTTAATTTAAGCGCAAATGTAAGTCAGCCCACTTTAATTTTAATGTGCATGGTCATGTCTCCAGAGAAATAGATTATTTTGACATCTAAAGAACTAGCTGCATCCATCTGGAATGACAACAGCAGCACTCTGCCACTGAAAGAATTTAATCTGTTTGCTTCAGCAACAGCAGCAAGGAGATCAACAAAATCAATGTGACTGACCACTAAGAAAAGAACATCTGGCCTATAGCCACCAAAATATAGGCTCCTTCCAGTCTGAATCTGCACTGATTATGCAGAACTCCCAACAGATACATTTACATGGGCTCCATTCTAAGGAGTAGACTATACCTTACACAGAGCCCTGAGCAAGGTGGAGTGTTTAGACTGACCAGAGATACACATTTTAAGGCAGGAGTTCCTCTTTCTGTGGCCCCATACACTTCTATGATACCCCCTGCAATATGTCAGCTGTGCAGTTCTGGAGAGGGGAGGAAACCAGGGCTCTTCCTATTCTCTCCCCCTTCCCCTTAGCCGATTGCTTGGGGGAATAACTGGGTGCACAGTGCAGGGCTTTGGAGCAGAGCCCAGAGCTGGAGCATGGAGCAGCTCCGGAGCAGTGGAGCTGCAGGTTTTTGCCTGGAGCTGGAGCGGAGCCGGAGCACAGCTCCAAAGCCCTGGCACAGTGCCTACTTACTCCTCAGCACCTATACCCAAGGACTGAGTAGCACGTGCACAGGTGTAAGGGGGTGGGAGGAGGTTTTTATAGTCCATATAGTGCAAATACCAATCTAGCCCTATAAAAACAGTGAGAGGTCCAAAGTTTGTTTCTTTTAAGTAGGAAAACAAACAAAAAGTCACTCCTGCAGCATAAGTAATTACATCCTAGTTGCACAATTACTTCATTATGTGTCACAATGTTTGTGGTTTTCAACAAACCGTAGAGTCAAGTAGGATAATTACAGAGTCAAAAGGATTTATTAAATTAAGTCACTTAGAACTTTACAAAGATTTATATATAACTTTGGCTTGGAAAATGTTGCCACTTCCACTCTGAAAGCAAAGGACAGGGTGTCAAATTCTTTGAGTTATAGGTGATGGAAGAGCTACCTTGATTTGAAATGTTGACTGTCTAATGTTTCTGTGGTGTCTTCTAGCCCAGCAAAGGCTTGTTACTCCTCAAATTCCCCATGTATTTAAATCTACCTGAAACCAGATGTCAGCTAAATTTGCAGGAATATGCTGTCATCAAGCAAAGCTTTGTTAGCAACCATTCTTGTGATAATTTGGGAGCCCAATCCTGTTTTCAGTAATGTCAGTGGGAGAAGGGGAATCCCTGGCTGCTCTGTTAGGAGCTGGGTTCCAGGCTACCACCTGGGGAATCAGAGCTGCCCCACAACATTTTGGCACCTGAGGCGGGGAGCTCAAATGATGCCCCCATACCCGCTTGCTTGGGCCAAAACTTTGAAAGGTCTCAATTCTGCCTTCTTCCTGTTCTACTCCTCTCATGGTACTGCTCTGCTACCTACCCCAATAAAAGAGAACTAACAACTTAAAATGCCTTGTTCAAAATTTTTAAGTAACATTTAACTTTCAAATGCCTGAACAGCAAATGTAACTTTTCTTGTCTGCATAGTAAACACTGGCATTTTTATCTGTTTGAATAATCAAAGTGGTGCTTTCCGTGCCTTCTTGGTTGCAAAGATTTGCACTGCTTCCTGAAGGTCCACAGTCTGGGCCAGCTCATGCTCTATTGAGATGGTTGCAAGGCCGACGAACATCTCCTGTGTCATTGTGGAGCGTAGATGTGTTTTTATTAACTTCAGATTGGAGAAGCTGCCTTCTCCACTGGCAACTGTTACAGGAAGTGTTAGAAGTATGCACAGAGCAACAAAAGCATATGGAAAGAGGGTGGTCATCTTATTTGTGCACATATATTCCAGAACAGCCTTTGAAGTTGATCCTGCTGAAATGTATCTTGAAAGGGCTTTCAGTTCATCACCTAAATCACTTGCATCAATATCGTGCATGTCATCATGTGTCAACACTGTCTCTAGTGCCCTGCATTGCTGGTGTAGGTCTTCTTCAGGTATAGTGAGCAGTTTTGGAATATCATACAACATCCCAAATATACTTCTGTGTTCCTTGAGCTGCATGAAACATTCTTCAACTGACTGTATTGCACAATCTAGCACCTGGTTAAAGAATTCAACTTTGAATTGTTGTTTGGGGTCTCTTATGGGATTATCCTGTGCCTCGTAATCAAAATGTCTTCTTCTTCGGTGACTCTTGTATTCTTGAATGGGTGGGAAAATAGTTTCAGTGTGAAGTTCCTCTGCCAACTTCTGTGCACTCTTCAGAAAGTTTTGAAATCCCTCATCTGACTGGTAAGACTGTAGGTATGACTTTGCTTTGTCCAGTTGTTCCATTGCTCCAGATATATCAAGGTCAACACCTTGGAGTCTCTTGCTTACAACATTTATTTCAAACAGTATGTCATGCCACAACACTAAGCCACACAGAAATTTGAAGTTATGTATGTTTCTGGTGATTCCATTTCCCTCTGCCACTGTTCTCCCATGAACAGTTCTTGTCATAGCATTATCCTCCATAATGCCAACCATGGCATCATCTATCTTCCTAATTTGGTGTTTGATAGGTTTTATCGTCTCCACTCAACTTTCCCATCATGTGGCACTCAGTGGTTTCAGTGTCAGAGAAGATGTTCCCAGATGTTGCTTCAAAATTTGCCACCGGTGAGTTGATGCATAGAAAAATACATAGCTGCTTTGAATTACATTAAAAAATTCAGCAGCCTCAATAGAAGCTGATGTTGCATCACTGACCACCACATTCAATGAATGAGAACTGCATGGGACAAAAAAAGCTTGCGGGTTTAACTCTCAGATCCATGTCTGCACTCATCTGTTCTTTCCTCTCATGTTGGCACCATTATCGTAGCCCTGACCTCTCATGTCAGCTATCGCAATTCCCATATCTTCCAGCTTTTTAAGAAGCACATTTGTCATACCAGCTCCTGTACTATCATCAATGTCATTAAATTCTAGAAAATGCTCTCTGACAGTCACCATTGCAGGGACATTTTCCCTAGGTTCTGTTGTTGTTACAAAATGCGCCATTAAAGTAATTTGTTCCGTATGGCTGATGTCAGGTGTGCAGTCCAGAATAACAGAGAAAAATCTTGCTGACTTCAGATCTGCCACAATCTTCTGTTTGACTTTTGTTGTCAGTAACTGTATGATCTCATTTTGAATTGTTTTTCCAAGGTAGTGGTGTGAGTACATTTCTTGGGTGTCAAGTATCAGAGGGGTAGCCGTGTTAGTCTGGATCTGTAAAAAGCGACAAAGAGTCCTGTCATTTCTTGGGTGGTGACTCTTCTTAGATGCTCCTGGAGTACAGCATCAAACTCAGCCGTCAGCTCCACAATTTTAAGGAAGTTTCCATTGTTTGGCTAATCTGAAGTACCACGCAGTGCTGGGTTTTGGGTAGTAAGCATTCTCACAACGGCAATGAGCCTTTTCAGAACATTTTGTCAGTAAAGAGACTCTGATTCAATCTTCTCTTGATGCTGATCATCTATGGTGACCTTTAAACTTTAGTCTCATCTCAAGCTCTTTCCACCTATGGAATGCTCTCTGGTGATTTGATGCCTTCTCATGGCATGCCAGATTTCTAGCCAGATTTTTCCAGTCCTTTGTTCCTGTAGAACTCAATGTGGCTGAAACATTAGACTGGAAGAGTTTGCAACAAAAACAGTATGCAGCATTCTGGGTTTTTGAGGACATAAGCTATGGCCTCTCCACTTTGTCACCATTGGGGATTTCATGCCAATAATGTGTTGGATGGAAACTTCTATTTTCATTGTCTTTGGGGAACATGAAGTTTTTCACTTGCTGTGGCCCATGCAGTACAAGGAAGTCCCTCAGGCTACTGCTCAAGTGGGTCCACAGTCCTGGATCATCTAGACTCAAGGAACTAAACTCAGCAGCAGCTGTTTCTTGCGCCTCCACCACACTCTTCTCTGATCTACACTTTTCTTCAGGAATGTGCATGGTTACATCCATTTGAGATGGAGATATGGATGTTGCAGTAGCTGCCAGGTCACCTGCACTCTGACTAACTGGAAGATCAGGCATCTCCTCACCACTCACATCCACACTGGTGCCGGAAGGTGAACTGGTGAACATTTGTGTCTATGTATCTCAGGAGAGCTCCTTCCTGCTTAGATAGAAAAGCTTCTTTTGCGTTCTTTCTTTTTCTGAATGCTGCCCCAGAGGGGCGTTTTCTTCTTTCATTCATGACTGCTGTTCTGTGCCAGCTATAGTGGCTCTCAACACTCAATTGAAGGGAACAGATAAGGAGGCTAGTAGCAGGGCCTGAATGAGGGAAGATATTAGCGTTTAAGAGCCTAATTGGCTCCTACTACTTCAGTTGACTGCCTGTTCTCCTCAAGTGGGTTCAGGGAAGCAGCAGGAAACAGGAAGCTCCCTGAGAAGCTGGTGTTAATCAGTCCAGGTTCCTGGGAGTGCTAGAGAGGTACATAAGAGGCTTCTCTTCCTCTCTCTCCCTGCAGCTCCTGCAGCTTTCTGTTATTCCCTCTCACCTTTTCTCCTGCCTGCCTGTTATGTCTCTTGTGCCCTCCTTCCTCCAGCACAGCACTCCACCATCTCTGTGCATCTAGAGCAGAGAGAATACATATGCACTAGCAGCAGACACAATTTTCTACACTCTGGGTCCTAGTGGCACCCACCCACAGTCTGGCACCTGAGGCGGCCACCTCAGTTCGCCTCGTGGTAAGGCCAGCCTTGTGGGGAACTGTGGCAACGCTAAAGCTTGTTCTATTGCCACCTGGAGTTCCTGCAAACAACAGTAACAGCAGGTGCCGAGTACGGAACATGGGACTCTGCAGGGCTAGTCCAGATCAATAGGGGGCTCCCTGCTGCCAGTCCCTCTTTATTGCTGAACGCCAATGCTCACCCTTCTCCGGGCTCATCAAGAAGTGTATAAGAGAATGTGGTTGGGGGAGGGGCAGTCTTAAGAAGGGAGAGAATGGTTCTGAGCCTCCAAAGGATGTTTCTAGTGGCAGGAAGAGGAGGTTCTGAAGTGAGGCTGGGATCTCTAGGGGTAGGGAGAAAGCTCTGAGCCTGTGGGTTTGGGTGGGGATTTTGAGCCTTGCTAGATCTGGTAAGTGCAGGAGGGGTTTGGAGCAGGCTGGATGAGAGGAGGCATGATTTCGGAGCCAAGGTGAAGGCTCTGAAGTGTGGGATGGTGAAGCAATAGGAGTGGTGTTCTTAGTATGGGGACCAGAGTTCTGAGTCTAGAAGTGTCAGGTCATAGGCGCCAACTTTTCCAGGCACCGATGGGTGCTCGCCCCCAGCCCCGCCCCGCCTCCTCCTGCCCCTGCCCCGCCCCCATCTCAAGCCCTTCCCCAAGGTCCCCACCCCAACTCCGCTCCTCCTTGCCCCTATTGGACCCCTTCCCCAAATCCCCACCCTGGCCCCGCCTCTTCCCCAAGCACGTCGCGTTCTCCCTCTCCCTCCCAGTGCTTGCCGCTGCGAATCAGCTGTTTTGCGGCAGGAAGTGCTGGGAGAGAGTGGGGAGAAGCAGAGCTGCAGCACGCTCAGGGAAGGAGGCGGAGCGGAGGTGAGCTGGGGCGGGACGGGGAGCTGCCGGTGGGTGCAGAGCACCCACCAATTTTTCCCCGGAGCACCCATGGAGTTGGCGCCTGTGTGTCAGGTAGGAGGAAATTTCTGGGCAAGAAGGGGTGGGGTTGGAGGAAGTCTAGGGAGCTCTGAGCCTGGGTGGAGCTGAGGTATTTGAAAGGGTTGAGTATGGGTGGAGGCTATGAATGGAAGACAGTAAGGATGTATAGGAAGGTAAGAGAAAGTTGGGAGGGTGAGGGGATGGAGAAGAAGCAATAATTGGAAAAAAATGGTACAGGAAGAACAGACGGGAAAATATTGTTTTCTCCCCATCCTTCCCTTTATTGTAATATGTCCCAGTTTTTCATTTTGAAAAGGGGAGGGTGGCGGAAGAGGGGCCTCTGTAAAAACCTTCCCTACGTTCTCCTCCCAACCCTGTGCTAGTGTCCTAGCATTTCACTTTTAAAATGTGGTCAAACTGCAAGGAAGGCAGTCAGGGTGGGAAGGGCTATTGTATTATGGTCCCTGTCATCCTACTGTTTATGTTGGACACTAGAGACCACTGCAGAGGAGCAATGCTTCTAATGATTCTGGACCACAGACATCACGGGCACCAGGTAATCATGTACATGGAGCACAGGAATGCTAGCACCACGCACACACCCATCTTATTATTATTAATCACATTTTTAACAGAAGTGCCTAAGGACCACTGACGCTCAGGGCCCCATTGTGCAAAGCACTGAACAAGCAAAGAGGAGCAGATGGCCCCTGTCCCAAAGAGTTATAATCTAAATAGACAAGACAAAGGGTAGGGGAAAGGGATAGAACACACAGTGTGATCAATGTTATAGTGGCAAACATTAACCTCTCTACCTCTTGAGATGTTTTATTAACTAACCATGGAAAGATCTAAGAAAAGGAGGAACATGGAGTGTGCAAGTCGATCACAAACTGAAACACTTGGGCAGGGATGTTTGCATCCCAGGGAGGGCAGCTGTACACCTACAAGCTAAGGCCCCAATCCTGCTATTGAATTCGTGTGGGCACATTTGGGTAGCTCTACATTTATGGTGATGTGTACAGTACAGACACTGCATGCCCAGTTAGCATGGGTATAAATAACGGTGTAGACAGCAAGACATGGCTCAGTCGAGTAGAGTAGAGTGCCCAAACACACCTGAACCCTATGGTATGTACCCTTCACAGCCCTCAACACCTTAAAGCAGTGGCTCCCATGTCTGCACTACTATGTTTAGCAGTGTAGCGTCCTGCTGTCTCGCTGCTGCTGCAGGCTTCCCTGCTACAGGGAGCTGCCAGAGCCTTTCCTTGCTGCAGGAAAAAAAGACTCCAGCAGCCAGCAGGGGGAGGCAGTGCACAGAGACTCCAGCAGCTCCCGGCTGCTGGAGCCTTTCACTGCAGCAGGTAGGTGCACATACCCTATATGCTGCCGCAAGTGTAGGCAAGGTCTTAATGTAGCTCTGTGCATTTACCTGTGTGTGGATCTGACTGTAGAATCAGGGCCAAGAGATTACACATAGATGTGCTTCAAAGGGGGTCCTGAGCATTTTATTAGGTCAGTGAATTGTTGGCTAAAGCAGGGTGTTTCATGGTGTTGGAGCTCTAATAGAGAAAACACTAATTAATCCATTCTTGGCTAGGCAGTAGTGGGCCCCCTTTCCAGGAAAAATGTTAAGGCTATGATTTTCAAAGCGGCCTAAGGGAGTTAGGTGCCCAACTCCCTTTGAAAATCCCAGTCTAAATGATTTTTTTATTGTGAAAAAAATAGGATCACAAAGGCCTTCCACAAGTTTGGTGCAATGAAGGTTCCCAGACCTGAAGAAGAGCTCTGTGTGGCTTGAAACTTGTCTCTCTCACCAACAGAAGATGGTCCAATAAAAGATATTAGCTCACCCCACCTTGTCTCTCTGATATCCTGGGACTGACATGGCTACAACTATACTACATACATACATGAAAGATTGGCATTGCTTATGGATGCCACAAGGTGGCAACATATCCACTAACTGTATTGCCCATTACAGTTACTGTCGGATCGTGTTTATTGTGCAGTGTTGTAGTCTTGAGATGAGTCTGGTAGCTGCTGCTGTATGGAGGCCTTTAAAGTGTGAATGCAGAAAAGCAGCTAGAAGGGGACATATGTGTGGGTGTGGAACTAGGAGCAGCGTTTGCTCACTGTCAGAAAAAAGAGACAACCAACTGTTTTCATTACTGTTTCATGTTGTTTGTCACAATCAAAGTGGTTGCCAGTTCTCTGCAAGATGCTCTTCGTCTCTGTCCCAATTTAGTTGCTGAAACCTCATGCTGCTAAATGCAAATGCAGGGGTGATAGCCACACAGACACAAAAAATCAGATCAAATGGGAAATACCCCAAAGTTACCTCTCTCTAAGCTGTTAATACTTATCAACACGGATTGATTTAGGGAAAGGAAAGTCAGAAGGTTTTTTTCTGTTTAGATTTATTATCTCAATGGTGTGTTACACTAGGAATTTCTGAACTGTAGTTTAAATAGCAACACCTGAATCTGTTGTATTTTTTGAAACCCAGACTTTAACATGGCACATATATTCCCGTGATTCCAACATACGGAGAAATAAAATGGATTTCCAATTTCCTATTTTTTTCCAAACAAGAACATACTGTCAGTTGTTTTTTTTGTATGGATTGATGAGACAACCAGCAATCAAGCATTCTATTTTCATCCTCTTCAAGACCTTAACTCTTACGCTGTGCTCTGCTCCACTCCCCAGTGCAGTTCTCAGTGCATTAACATTCAAGATGCTTTTTTCCAAGCAAACAAAGAAAGAAAGAAACAGGAGATTGATTAAGAATACATGAAAGATACATGGTGCTTTTCCATAGGAAGGTATTAATATTGCCATTTTAAAGATAAGGTAAATGAGACAGATTCCAGTCCTTCAGCCTTATATGCATGGATGGATCCTTGTACCCACACAAAGCTCCACTGACTTCATGGACTGGGGCTGTAGAAGGGAGCTGATTCATAGGCTTTCATGTTTGCAGGGTTGGACACTTGCCCATTGGCAGCTGTGTCAAATATTTTTGGATTAGCCAATTAACTGTATATTTGTATTGTGGTTAAAATATTTATATTGATGTTAATTTAATTTTTGTTTTTTATTTCACAATACTAAAATAGAAGATGCTAAGTGTTGAAACTGATTAGGAAAAAACTCCTTTATACGGGCTAAAGAAATTAATCTTGCTTTGCATTTTTAAATTCTAGCAAAGGTGCCTATAATCTAGAATAGTGCTTTTTTGGTACATATTGTTATGAATCCATATTATATATTCTTGCTTTTCTCTCCTTTCCATATAACCAAAGCACTTTCATACAAACTAAGTATTTGCCTTCCACCCCCACAACGCATGTTTCTGAACACCCTTCTCATCACTGCTTTGCCAGTTATGTTTAACTTCTAAATGATTTAAACATGGGATTTTCTTTTCACTTTCATTTATTTTTGTTTTTAAATGAAAACAAGTGTACCCAGGGATATTTTGACATTTTAATCTGAAAGTCAACTTGCATGAAAGTCTCCTGACAGAAGGCTACCAATCATTAGCCAGAAAAAGTGTTTCAAAGCAACAGAGATCCTAGTCGTGACGTGTGAATCTTAAACCATTTGGCGTTCCAGTCAGATAAACGCCCAGTATTCCAGGTGCTTATTCAAACTAACTGAACTTCTTGAGTCTAACGCCTGTCTGTATATCTCATAATAAATGGAATCTCTTATGGACTTCTGGTACTTCCTTGGGTACTCAGATATTGGCTCAGTATAAAAACTTCAGATAGATTCCTGTCTCGGCAGGTGGAAATACTACTACAACAGCCTCTCTTGTGGTATTTTGGCACAACTTGTTGCACTTCAAACCCAAGCTTAGTTTACTGGGCTAACCAAGCAAGTGCAAGTGCCTCAGGTAGTCTTATCTCACAAGCAGTTCCACTGCAGCCAGTGTAGTCTGCTGCTACTCAACATGATTACATGATTAAAGGTGACAGAACCTGGCCCAGAGTAAATTCCATAAGAGGAAAACAAAACTGTCATTGAGAGGTCAGGGCATCCTCTTCTGGATTTTTTTTTTTAATTTTTTTTTTTAAGTACTTGTCATTTTGCTTAGCCTGGTATATTCTAGAGGCAAAACATTAGCTCATTTTTGAGCAAGGATGAAAGGCAGCACTGGCAACAATAAAGAGGGGGATAAATTCTACCAAAAGCAGTAATGTGGATATTATATATTCACGTACCATACACACCATACAAAACACTATGCTAAGAGAATGCAGACGTTGTCAAGCGTTCAGGAACCAGGAATTGGCAAAGTAACTTTTTCCCTCTTCTGTGTATGCATTGAGGATCTAATTTAATGGCCACTGAAGTCAGTTGAAAGACTCCAATTAAATTCAATACACATTGGATCAAGCCTGAAAATACAGCCTCCATTTACATGGAAGATCCCCTTCCGTCTTCAGTCATTCAATGGGTTACACATAAAGGCCCTGCATCTCCAAACACTTAGGCGTATGTGTAACTTTACATGTGATTAATTTAATTAAACTCAGTGGGATTACTCAAGTACATAAAGTGAAGCACGTGCCTAAGTGCTGGCAGGATCAGGCTCAAAGGCTGTACATTGCCATACCACAACCTTGGATTTGGTGGGAACTGCTTTACGGTCTGATTTCTACCCCCAGAAAAATTAGAATGGGGAAGTAGGAAAATCATTTGCCAACTGACGGGCTAAAAGGGTAAATGGGACTGCTGCCTGAATGCTAAAAGCATCAAGAAGCGTTACATTGAGGGTTTCAGGCAGAAGCATTAGATAGAAGACCACTGAGCCACCTTCCCAGAAAACAGTTAAATGTAAGTGGGAAATTAACACTCTGGTGTCCTAAAACCCCTCGCCCAAGGCCAGGCACAATAAGAGCAATTAAAGAGTTGGTGTCCAACTGTGCAATTGTCAGCTTATTTTAGACACTAAACATTATTCATACACTGCACCCATCCCACCTAAATCTGTAATCTTGACATATCTCAAAAATTAAGGCGGTTCAAACCCGATCAGTATTTGTATTGAAGTGGTGTATATAATTGAGTAGGTAACACTCCTCCCTCTGGCTCAGCAGCAAGCATGGGGTTGGTGCAACGTGCTGCTGGTGGTGCTGTCTTTTGAATAAGACGTAAAGTAGAGGTCCAACAACATTAAAACAACACAAAAAACTTGTGGTAATTAAAAATCCCATGGCACTTTCTGCCAGAGTTAAAGTTTGCATACTGGTAAAATTCCAATCCAGATAAGATTCTGCCACCCTAAAATTTCCCCTTTAGTTTCAATTATATACAGAATTCTTCACTTCCTGTCCTTAATCGTTAGCAGCACACAGCAATACCAGGGAACTAGTTACTTGTGTTTCATGCCAGAGCAAGTAATTCAGTAGTTGGTGAAGCAGTCCCAATATATAGTTAGTAAGTAGATCCTTTTGAATGAATGGTACTGTGAAAGGAATCTACAGTAGAACGATAAATGGTAGATCATTGTGTTTCACACAAAATAAATGACACTGATTTGACTTTGCAGAGTTTTTGGAATGCTCGTTTAAAAATGCAGATGGTAATCTCATGGACCATGATGGATTGTCTGTTTTGTAAATGTGCGTTTAGGAAGGTTTTATTTACCATATGCAGTGCATATATTTGCATATTATTTACATAATGTAAGTTAACTGTCTATCATATCAATATGTTATTTGGGGGTCTTTATTGTGAAGATTCTTGATACTATTTGCATCAACAGTATTTTGTAAGTGTGGCTGCTATACTCATGTAGTGAGGTTTTAACCATTCTCAAAGGTGCACACTGGTGCATACCCTGGAAAATCAGCTACCACACACACACATTCTCATGGGCAATAGCTGATTTTCAAAGGTATATACGTGCTTCCTACCCTGATGCTTGACGGGAGAATGGAATCCTAATTCTGTATATCAGAAATGCACAACATTATGAAGCTTTGTGAATGTGTCACTTCTTTTCTAAACAAAATGTGAGGGAGGCGGGGTAGGGAGAAGGTCCATTTTCAAACATAGACAAATAAATATGAAATCCAAATCCTAAAACAGTCAGATCAACAAGGACTGATTTGTGCACCCAGCTATAAGATTTCGATGTTTTAAGGCATCCATGTTCTTTAACTCTGTATCAGTTCCAGGGAAATCTTTGTTAAACTTATTGTTGTTTATCTGCTGGGGGTAACAGCTGAACTGTGATTGTGGCCCGATTATGCTAGGCAATGTACATACAGAGAGAAAGAGAGAGTCCCCACCTCAGAGAGCTTACAGCATAGATATAGAACCTTTTTAGGAAGATAAACCAAGTGGCATCCCAGCTGACAATTCCATCCATGAATATATAAAACTAAGGGACTAGACTGTGTGTTGGTCCTCCATGGCCATGCAAGGGAAAAGAGAGAATAAGGCCCCTCCATTCTCCACATAAGATTGACCCAGATCTTGGATCCAGGTGTGAAGGGATGAGAACAGAGCCGTGCACCTCAGACTTCCCACTGAGAGTCAGGGAGTGGGCAGTCAGGCACAGGGAGTAAGTAGGTGGAGACAGGGCTCCATCTCCTCTGTGCCAATCAGCAGAGCTAGCTGGATGCCTGGGTGCGAGTATGCTACATTTCGTAAAGGATTGATGCAGTATGTTCTGTGCTTTTCCTTATTTTGGCTTCTAGTGACCCACAGGATCAAGGAAATAGCTTGAACTCATTTTTCCACCGCTCTTGTTCCCAAGCTGTGTAGGGCTTAGTGCAGCGGAGGAGCTAGCCTTTAGTTTTCCTAAATGTTGGCTATCACAGATGGGCCCAGAATTTTCCTTTAATGTTTATATTTCTAATGCGATTCTCAGAAAGAGAGAGTCAGCCTCTAGCTCAACCCTCTTATAAGAGAAGATTTAACAAAGAACTGGAACTGATACTGACAGTGAGTTTTAGAAATCTCCTTTTTGAAGACAGGGAGACCAATTTTCAAACATGGATGTCTCAACAGGATATCCTAAGTTTTGCATTTACTTGCAGAAATTGGTATTTCTTCACGGCTTCTATGTCTAGGTACATGAGTGTGCAAGGATTTTGACCCAGCTATTTACATGAGCATGTTTGAAAACTAAGCCTCCACACACACTGTACAGGAATTCCTTCACTAGCTATATAAATGTAGCCACCTCTGGGGTGGAATGCAACTGCTATTTAACAACATACAAAAAGAATACACAGTAGTTCAGGCCAAGAAGTTAAGAACACTCTGTTCAATTCAAATTACAGAGTACTGTTATGGGCTTCAACATGTTAATTTAAATAAAACAGAACACAAGAAGTAGTGTTATGTTATGTTTTATATTATGTTATGAAAAATGTGATAGAACAGCAGCTCTGGTGGAGTTGTAAATCAAAGCTGAACAAACCCTGGAAAATGTTTCCACCACTATCTGTTAATTCCAAAACAAAGGTAAATTTGGCCATGTGCACAAGCCTTGTTTATTTGCTTCCTGTGAGCATTTGAATGAACACTTGTGAATAATGAATTTTTAGCACAAATATTCACCAAAAGTTAATTTAAAATTGTATGTTCAACTGTAAAACTCACAATTCACATTGGTTGGTTACAGAAGCCATCCAGTCGGTAAGCAGAAGCAATACCAGGAAACGTCTGTAACCCACCAACACAGCACGCATTGCATTATATCTGTAATGAACAGATCGTGAACAATTTGAAGACTGAGAATTATTTGTGGAAGAAGCTGGTGAATAATTTGAATAATGAATTCACTTGAGAATTAGGCAATCTGTTCACAGACAGTTAGTGAACAGGGGGGTGGGGGTTGGGAAGAAAAAAATCATTGAATAATTATTTGTTTTGAATAATTCACTCAGGTTTGCAACTCATGATGTCACATCTAATCCAAAGCAACTGTTGCTAGAGAACTTTCAAAGTAATATATATTTATTCTTTGGTATTTATTACTTTTTAAAAGCACCTTTCCCAAAGCTGTAGATGTTTGTTCAAATATTTTAACTAGACAAAGGTAAGGGTAAAAATTCTAACTATGATGAGTTGCCCATCTGAACCAAGCCCAGCTCACCAAATATCAATAATGACTATCATCCAGCCACCCTCTACCCATCATCCCACACTCTCAACAAAGGCTTACAAAAGAGATGAACCTCGAAATGTGCCTGAAGGTCAATTCATGCTATGCCAGTCCAGGGAGAGAATAGATGGGGACACAGCAAGTTCCAATGTTGAGAATTTCTCTCAGAAAACACCCTGCCAGCAACCCTCCTCCCTTGTAGGCCTGGGGCCTGTCACAGTACTTTAAGCTTCTCCACTTGTCACAACCATAGCAAGAGAAAAATGGTCTCACAGAGCCAGCTGTCACCCCATTATTACTCAAAATAACAACTCTGACTGCAAAATAATTGGTAGCCAGTGTAGATCATGGTGTAATATGCTCTGAGGGATGCAATGAGCTGGTTTCTGACTTGCTGCATGGCTTAGGTGTGGTGATTGATGTCCAGATGCCTAGAAGGAGGCAGCAGTGCACATACACGAGGCAGAAACACAGGTGCCTAGGGAACTTTCTCTGACAACTTAGGTGCCGAGTGAGTTTAGGCACCTACCGGGTGCACTGGGAGTTTTGTGAATAGCAGTGGAGCCAAAACTGGTACATAGGTGCCTACACCCAAGACTCATGTACCTAAATCTGGGGTTTAGGCACCTAAGTACCTTTGTGCATCCCACCCTTCAGAGCCATCCATAATTTCTCCTTTTTATGCTTTTCACAGTTAATATGTACTCTAAATGGATTGGCTTATCAATATTTACTCATATTGGGAAGGGTTAGTCTACTTATTAAATTCTTTATATGTACCGTGGCCTTTCTTCCTTCCCAGATAAACTTGGAGATTTTATTTAGCAGGCCTTTCAAAAAATTTTTTGGCAAGTCTAAAGGGAAAGTATGAAAAAGAACAGCTATTCTAGGGTCTGATCCATCTCATACTGAATTACTAGGAATCTTTCCATTGCCATGAATGGGAGTTGGATAAGGACAAAAAGCAAGGTCATTTTGACCATGGCCAGTCTTCCCAACCACTAAGTGAAGCTCCGTAGGGCACAGAGGATGGACATCTGCTGCTACATGCCAGGATGGAGGTGTGAAGCTTATTCCCCTATGCAGTCAGCCAGCTCTAAACACTAGATCATGAGGGGACTGAGCCATAGCCTCACCTGCTCCCCATCCCTTTTTGGATACCATGCACATAAGCACTGGGGCTGGGATTCTATTCTAGCCATTCTATTCTGGCTGGGTTCTTAGCCTGGTGATGACTGCAGCCTATCTGAGTGTCTCCCAGTGATGCACAACCAAAGTGACAAGCATCTGTCTGGTATGGCTCCTTCTCCATTCCTTTTCCTGGCGGGGGAGCCTGTGTCTTGCAATGTTTGAAGCAGCAAAGTCAAAGAAATGTGCCTTGCACTTGGAATGGAAAGTGCTTCTCCTGTACATCATGCAAGAAAGAAGGCTGCTTATGCTTTCTCTCCCTACCGCGCACCTGGTTAATAGCCAGGCAAAATCTAGCCCTATGTTAAAAGCTTATTCCATTTCTCCATTAAGTTGTCACATCATTGGAGGATAATTACACTTCACACAAATCCTGAAGACTGGACCGAATAATCGCCCCCCAGCTGCCAAACAAAACACCCACTAAAATTCACAAACTGATTGTATATATTTTTTCTGCTCTATGTAATATCATTGGCCAAAATTTCTGATTTAGCATAATTTACATTAAAGCCAGTAACTTTCCCAAATTCTTCAATTTATGTTGATAATTCTAGCAGGTTTGTAATGAGTAATTCTCTTTTATACAAAAGAGTGGTTCTAAGCACACTATTTCGGTTATTAAGGAGATAATCTTGCAGCCCTCTCGCCATGTACAAGTTCTTCTTTCTGATGCATATCTCACTACAGCTACCCAGCATTTCATTATGTTGAGATTAGATGCCTGTGGGGTACACCTGAACACCATTCAGAAGCTTACATTAGAGCATAATGCAACTGCCCATCTACAGCCAGATTGTTAACCTTTTGCTCATATTAATGAGCAGCTACTCACCCCAGTTGTCCCACTGAGTATGTGAGTATGATGTTCTCAATCTAGCCCTCAGGAAGCAGTGTTTGGTCAAGCTGGTACTCACTGCATTCCTCTGGGCATATTACACCATGATCTTCCCTGGCTTTGAATTATTTCTCTCTCTGGTCCAAAGACTGTTCCACTGTGGATAAATATTTAAATATCATTGGTCTGAGGGCGGGGGACATTGAAAGAC
Organism: Terrapene triunguis; assembly: GCF_002925995.2. NCBI lineage: Eukaryota > Metazoa > Chordata > Testudines > Emydidae > Terrapene > Terrapene triunguis. Next base: position 43,599,227 of record NW_020664436.1, read on the forward strand.
AGCAAACAAATGAATGACTCTGTAGCCTGGTGGTTAGGGAACCTGCCTGGGAGGTGGGAGACCTAGGGTCCAGTCCCCCTGCTCCAAACCTACTCCAATCATTTATCCACAGTGGAACAGCTTCAACAGGAGAAACTGAGGGAAGCCCCATCTCAGAATATCCCATAACTCACTCCTGTGAGATGGGAGACCCTTGTTCAAATCCTTTCTTCCCTCTGGCACAAGGGGAAGTGAACCTGTGTCTCCCACATCCCAGATGTGTGCTCTAACCAGTGGGCTAAAAGTTATAAGGTGGGCACCACCACCTCCTTCTCTGGCTGTTTTGTGTGGAGCGAGACAGGCACCTAACTGATTGTTCACAATGAATGCCTCTAGGTGCCTAAGCTGCCTGACTCCAGGAGGGGGGTTTCCATTCATGGGTCGCTAACCAGAGAAGTGTCCATCTCAGGGGCTTATCGTACACTTTTGTTGTCAGCATCTCCCATTGGCTAGGCTTAGGTGGCTTCCTGCCTAGCATACTGACTTTTGTGGGTTGCATTTTTAGGTGCCTCTCTCCCCCCATTCGTTGTATAGGTGTCTAACTCAGCTTTGTGGATCACTGTGTCATTCTGGTGATTTTCTAGGCACCTAAAAGTTAGGCATCATGATCCTCAGCATTGCTGTGTCTAAGTCCCTTTGTGGATCCCACCCTGAGTAGTTAACTTCACCAGATGTAAAGTCAAAGAAAGAGTTTTGAACAAGAAAGTGATTGGCAAGTTCTCAATCTGTAGTCCATTTGTGGTCTATGAAGCATTTCTGGCAGTTTGCAAATAGCACCATGTGAGCAACCAGCTATCTCCCCTTCCTATTTCCAGATATTAAATCACATTGAAAGACAGCTAAAATTGCATTACCTAACTAATATTACCTTTCCATGTAAAAAAACTGCTGAACTTGCAGCAAAATCATGTAACACATTTGCAGAGAGAATGGAAAGGATCCACAAAGAGGAGTTGGCCCATGCAACAAACTTTTTAAGATATGATCCACATTATGAAAAAGTTTTAGAATCCCTACCTTACACCACCATTCTACTATTACGGATCAGATATTTTAGTAACGATTTATGGTTAGATGGGAAAGGAATTTCAAAACTATAAGGAAGCTGGGGAGTCCGCAAATGTTCTTCTGTTATAACATAGATTCATGGAAATCAGAGTATGGAAAAGGCTGAGGACCACTGTCCTATCTCAAAGAAACCAAATGCATTTCTGCCTTTATTGCCAATATATGAAAACAAAAATTTCAAACCCAGGTCAGTAAAAGGTAACTTCAAAGATTGGGGAAAAGCCATTTGTTATACATTCAGGAACATATTCAACATACAATTTTTTTTATTAATCCATTTAAAAACTAGTAAAACCTCACCATTTTCAAGAGCTGCCATTTTCACAATATATTTATGAATCACAAAACATGGCAGCTGAGGCAAAAATGAGGAGGCTTTAAACAGAGATCTTTCAGAAAAAGAAAAATATATTGTTGCAGACATGAACATAAAAGCATCTGGATCTAATCTATTAAGCTTTGAATAGTTTTGGTATAGAGGAATTGCTTTTATGAAGAGATGTAAGAAGAAATATTGATGGAGGTGAATAGGGCCAGATATTTGTGTGTTTTATGCCCAGCCCTGAGTAAAGTGCAGCAGATATGACATGTCAGTGGCCCATCACCTCCCAGGACACCCAGGTTTTCCTGGGGTGTGCATGGCGGGAGGCGGGGTGGTAATTTGCTGCAGCCCTTTTTAGGTTGCATCTTGCTTCATACTGCATGGACAGCCAGCCAATGCTTAATTTGTCAAGAAAGAGGTGCCGGGGCTCAAGCAATTTATGAAGCAATTAGCTGCCAGGGCTCAAGCAATTTTTTTACATTCTTAACTGATGCAGCAAGCCCAGAGGTGCCGGGGCTATGAACCACCAAAGCCTAGAGGTGCCCAGGGCTCAGCCTTGGCACAAATTAAGCATTGCAGCCAGCTCTGCTTACTCCCCTGTCCTCCCACTTTACTTGCTTTCTGGATGCAAACTCTGCATTTCCCCCCAACACTCAGAGCTACAATGTGGGGAGTACTAACATGACTGTGCAAAAGTGCTGGAAGGGGAGGAAATCCTTACTCCCCCACTATTCCCCGGTGTTCGGGGTACTCACAAACTAGCCCGCAGAGAGCTAGTGCCTCATCTTTAATATGTGCTGCTGCAGGGGAAAATTATTACACAGTAAAATAGGCCTGATTCTGAACCTCTTATTCTTGTGTGGTAGCACTTACTCATTTGAACAGTCGGACGGAAATCAATGGGACTACTCATGTAAATAAACACTGTTCAGTGTGGGAAAGGTTTGCAGAACTGGGCCATATAACAGCAGTACTTTAATCAGTCAGATTGGAAAAGTTGCATGGCAATAGGACACAAGACTGTTGGGAGAGAACGGGGATATCAGGATACTTCATATATCAGGGGGTAGCCGTGTTAGTCTGTATCTACAAAAACATCAAGGAGTCTGGTGGCACCTTAAAGACTAACAGATTTATTTGGGCATAAGCTTTCGTGGGTAAAAACCTCACTTCTTACTTCATACATATTTGGGAATTGCGCTCTAAAATGGAAAAACAGACACAAACATGCAGACACAATTGGCAATATCTTCAGTTTAATTTTCCAAAATAGCCTATTTTGGGGACTACCACTGGAAAATCAACAGTACTTGAATATAAAGAATTAATCTCTCACTTACTATCTGCAGCTAGCTTTATTTCAACTCATAGAAATAGGAAGAAAACCTTTAATGACAACATCTTGGTTTAACAACATCTAGAAAATATCACCGATTAAAACAAATGCACACAACCCGCCCCTTGCCACCACCACCATCAATAACAGAACTGAGTAGTGTCTTTAGAAATTCGGTTACCCTTTCCTGAAAACACAGGCAAACTACAACTCTTCAGCAAACAAGCCCAGTCATGCTCAGTTTTTGTTTACTAATTAACTTACAAACAGGCATCGATTGTTAAAACTTATTGAGAGAATTTCCTTCTTTTTGTATGGTTATTTCCAATTGTTTTTTGTACTGATATGAAAAATCTAATACAGTTTATATATGACTAAACAAAATAGTTAAATAAATAGGAATATCACTCTCCCTGCCAACAGATCCATATCTGGCAGGCCACAGACACCACAGCTGCCAAATAAAGCTCACATGAAGATTTAGGGTAGTGCTACTGGTTCCAAAATGTTGTCTATTGCTACTGAATGGCTATAAATTGTACACAAAGCGGTCAACTCATCCTCCCTTCTCTCTCTCCCACCCACTTACCTGTTTCCTCCACCTGTTATGTCGTGCTTTCTACACTGTAAACTCTTTCAGGCAGGAAATGCCATTGACTATATGTTTATGCACTGCCTAGCACAATGGGGCTCAACTTGGTCAAGACCGCTAGATGCTACCACAATATAACTGATGAACAATACTCACCCCACTTGCCTCCACCACTTGAACAGAGAGAGAATGTCTATTCGCTGTTAATACTTAGTACAGCTTGTCTTCTGTAGCCTGCACTAGAGTGCAACATAGGCAAATATGCACAGCCAGTACTTTACATCCTGAAGGCTACAAATAGGGACACATTGTTATCCCTATTGAAATATACTGAACTAGGAGAGCTTTTTTTCCACAGCCCAGTCTCCTTCATGTCACTTGGCCCCATTTATATGTATGGAGTAAAGAAGCAATCCTTTGATATTCCGTGTGTGTGTAAAGACAAGAGAGAGAAAGAAAGAAAGAAAAAGCTCTCTTGGGTAAGCATCATGAAACTAATGATCAATAAAAGTAATATTTGCTACCTCCGTTTTTATTGCCTTGGTGGGGAATTCTGCATCTCAGGGCTCTAAATCTGCAGACCATCCTGAAGATTGCCCTGGGACGGTGCTTTCTAATAACCAAATAAGACTGTCCTTACAGTAACAAAGAGATGCATCTCTTTATTGTGTGGCTGCCTAATCAATGACCAGAAATAGGAAGGATTATTCTGGCAAGGGGTTGACAGGGAAGATCCTGAGGGAATTTGTTTGATAAAATAGCATTTTAAAATAGTAGGGTCAAGATGTCCCCAGAAAAGCATCTTCTGTAGAAGCATTTCCTAATACTTAAGGAACTAAAAATTAGTGCATGAAGCAGAGTAAGGACATATTAGTTTTTTTTTTTAAATTGTCTGAAGTCCCACAGCCTAATTAACAGGTCAATTTGCTTTTTGTTGTAGCAAAACAATTAAGTCATTTAAAGCCAATGGGCCCATTTAAAAATAATGTAAATTGCTATTGCTGCTGCATCTTTTTCCACCAGAGCATCTTCATCACAATCTCATCAACGCAAACCAAGCTATAGTAACCCTCATTATTCCTTAGCTGCTGTGGAGAGGGTTTTCTATTTCTCATGTATAGGATTTATGTTTACTTGTTCCAACTGGACAGATACAAACATGGGGAAAGGCAATTTACCCCCTCTGAACGTGAAGTAGGAAAAGGAATCTATGATATGACGGTAACTTTCTAGACTTCTTGTGTCTCCGCTCTCTCTCTTTTTTTTTTAAAATAAGCAATAGCTGCATATACTTTATACTCCAATGTTAAAAGTCATTGGAAAGAAATGGGATGTGGAGTCTGTCTAGGGGCCAGTCCTCCATGTCTTACTCAGGTAAAATTTCATTGTGACTTTTGCAACATTGTTCATCACAGATGTTCAGAGAGCATGAGTCAGGTACCACAAAATCATGCAACTGGCTTAAAAATGATATTTTTTAAAATAATCCATTTTGTGGTCTTTTTATTAGTCTCCTGGTTTTTGAGCCTTTAGGGACATGTATTTCATGTTTTTAGGCTTTTCTTTGCAACCATAAGGCCCAGAAACTTTTTTTTAAATGAAAGCTGAGATTCTCATTAAGCCATGCATCCAGGAGCTGGAGCTGTAAAAAGACCACCAAATATTGCCAGACTCCTGACAAAATCATGAGTGCTAGCCACACTGTTTTTGCCTGAAGGCATGAAGGATTTACACTTCAGTGAAAAACAGAGAGGCGTAATTAACAAACCAAGCACAGACACATTTAAGAACTGACTCAAAACTAGAGCTATGCAAAACTGAGAGTTTTTGCTCTGCAGTTTATTTACACTGATTTTCACCAAAATTTCTCACCCCAAATAGCAGAAAATCCATTTATTTTCCCCTGATGTACCTGCATCATCCTCTTTTTCTTCCCTTAACCCGTTAGCTATTTTCTTCTATTTTTGCTGTTACTCCCTTTCCTGACAAACCATGAGCATATTGCACTTGTTTGGTATACTCCCACATTCTTCACCCTACAACTATTCAGCATAAATGTAGAAAGTATAATGAAAGTTTAGAAGATATCAACCAGGATGTATAGGTCAATGGTGTATATAACAACCTAAGATATGATACCAACTTAGTTTGCATTGCTTCAGCTAGAAAAGAACTTCTGTACATGTTTGCTGCTGCTGTTGAATAATGCCAACAAGAAATATGGAATGATGATTAATGTTAGGAAGACAATAGGTATGATAATAAGTAACCATAGTAACTCATAAGGTAGGCCACACCATTGTTTTGATGGTCAAGTAGTGAAACAAGTAAATAGTTTCCTCTTTTTATGGAGTCTAATAGCATCAGGTGGAAGATGCAATAAAGAAGTCAAGAGAAGGATACAGCTTGCAAAAAATGCATTCAAATAACTTCCAAAGACTTCTGTTTTGTTGAAAGTTAAAACTATACATCTGTACTAGATTGCTGAAGTGCTAAACATGCTAGACAAATTCAGACTAGAAGGCACAATTTTTTTAAACAGTGAGGATAACTAACTTGGAACAACTTACCAAGGGTTGTGATGGATTCTCCATCCCTGGCAATTTTTAAATATATGGTGCTATAGTTCAAAGCCACTTGTACAAAAGTGAGACCTGGGCACTTAAAAAGGACACACATAACTCAGAGTTTTGGTGTTACCGAAGAATGTTAAAAATTATCTGGATAACCTAAACTATGAATGATGAGGTGATGAGAAGGATGAATTTTAAAAACAGCACATTTCTTTGAGACCCTACATAAGAAAACAGCATATTTCTGTGGACATTGCTCGCTGACTGCAGAGTGACTTGATCCCAGTACTCATACTATCAGGCAAACCAGGAAGTGGAAGAAAGAGAGCCAGCCACGTCAGAAACATCACCAGATGGACTGGTATCCAAAGGAAAGTGGAAGTTTTACAATTCAGTCGCAACTGTGAAAGATGGAAGGTGATGGTCAACAACATCCATAACGGAGATGTTCCTTGAAGAAAAGAGAACTAAGTATTAAAAGAGGCCGGCTCTAGCACCAAGACTTTCAAAGGTCTATAATATTTTTGCTCAGTTTCATATTATAAGGATATATATTGTTGTGTGACAAAGTTTGAAAATAAGTGTCTGATGCAATCATTAACTTTTTACAGACTGTGGTTTAAAAACAATACTTTATCCACAGAAGCATTTTTAATATTTTTTTTTTTTTTGCTGCTACACATAGTATATGTACTATGTGTTTTTCTCTAAATATATAGCTTTAAAAGCCTCATTTATTAACTGTGCTGTTGCTGCATTATGTAACAGATATACTAGAAACAGTGATATTCTAGGAAAAGTGACGGGTGAACTTTTGGAGATTCTACTTCAATGCTTATCCAATCTATCGAAATCCTGGATACCCAATCGAGCCCAGCGACCCTCCTCCTGTAGATAAACCTCAATTTCCCTCTGTTTACATGTGGAGAATGTCCCTTTTGCAAGGTACCAGTTGGCGTGCTCCCTTTCCCACTTTTAAAACAGCAGGATCCAGCCATTTCTAGGGTGGGCCCTAATGAACTGTTCTTAAAATTTAAAGCTTCCTGGGGTTAAATTAAATTTTGTTCTAGAGTATGCTGCCTGAGATTAAAACCCAGAGTGAGAGAACCCTCAGAGCCATGGTCCTTGTGGAACGGAAGGGAGGAAAAGTATTACATACACAGGTGTAATTTGTGGGAATAAATGTAGGGAAGCATCAGATTGCAGCTAAAGTTGAAGACAGTACAGCCCAGCCCAGTAGGGGGATGACTGGTTTGGGTCAGATTAGAGCAGGGGTGGGCAAACTTTTTGGCCCAAGGGCCACATGTGGGTATGGAAATTGTATGGCAGGCCATGAATGATCACGAAATTGGGGGTTAGAGTGCGAGAGGGGTGAGGGCTCCAGCTGGGGGTGTGGGCTCCAGAGTGGGGCCAGAAATGAGGAGTTCAGAGTACAGGAGGGGGCTCTAGGCTGGGGCAGGGGGTTGAGGTGCGGGGTGGGGTGGGTGAGGGTTCCGGCTGGGGATGTGGGCTCTGGGATGGGGCTGGGGCTGAGGGTTGGGGGTGCAGGAGAGCGCTCTGGGCTCGGACCAAGGGGTTTGGAGGGCAGGAGGGGGATCAAGGCTGGATCAGGGGGTCGGGGGTGCAGCATCTGGGCGGTGCTTACTTCAAGTAGCTCCCAGAAGCAGCAGCATGTCCCCACTCCGGCTCCTACATGGAGGCTCAACCAGGCAGCTCTGCGCACTGCCCTGTCCGCAGGTGCCACCCCTGCAGCTCCCATTGGCTGTGGTTCCCGGCCAATGGGAGCTGCGGGGGTGGCACACAGAGCCCCCTGGCTGCCCTTACGCATAGGAGCCGGAGGGGGGACGTGCCGCTGCTTCCGGGAGCCACGGGACACACTGAGCGGGTCAAGCCCATGACCCCGCTCCCTAGTGGGAGCTCAAGGGCCAGATTAAAACATCTGAAGGGCCAGTTGTGGCCCCCCGGGCCGTAGTTTGCCCTCCCCTGGATTAGAGGGACAGGTGAAAATTCAGACTCAATTCTTGTTGTCTTGGAACGGATTCTCCTATCCCCAAGAAATGGTCTATCTGGCACTGACATTGCCAACTCTTCTAAAGCCTAATATCTGCAGCAAGTTTTTTTTGGAGTGGGGGGTGTTATTTAAAAACCCTTTCCAGGTGTCTGATGAAATCAGTATCTTTTTACAGTCCGTGGCTCAAAGCAGTAATGTAACCACATATGCTTTCCAATATATGTATATATTTTGCTGCTACATGCAGTACATGTAACATATGTTTTTCTCTAAATATACAGCTTTAAAAGCCTGGTTTATTAACTGCACTGTTGCTATATTATCCAGAAGGGATAAGTGTTGGATTTCATTTTTATCTGCTGAAGAAGCTCCCCTCCCAAAACCTGTCACACAATTTTTCATTTTAATTAAAAAAAGTTTTAGCCCGTCATGGCTGCAAAGAAAAGCTTTAAATGTGAACCCTAAAAGCTCGAAAACAAGGAGAATAAAAAGAACCCAAAATTTACTGTTAATTAATTTTATGCCACTCATTATTTGTTGGAGGTCTGACTCATGATTTTTGAATGATTGGGGTTGACAATACTCTTGCTGCCGGGCCTGAAAAAACAGGAGCAGAGACAGTAAGAACCATATACAGGCAGCCTTATACTGGGCCTGAGGGCTTGTCTGCAAGGTGCAGCAACGTGCTCTATGTGAGTGCGATTTCTAAAGCACACTAACATGCTGTGCATTAATGGGTCCATGTAGACCCTGCTGGTGCACCCTAAAGGTTCCCCAGGGCGCACTAGCTTAGCGAGTCCTACATTAAAACACACTAGGGAACCTTTAGTGCGCACGAGCAAGGGACTCCACAGACCAATTAATGCACAACATGTTAATGCACTTAGAAATCACATCCCCACAGTGCACATTACCCCACTGTGTAGACAAACCCTGAACAAGGCTAGCCTGTACTTGTGGCTCTATGCCTCCTCCTTCTGCTGCCTGCAGCCTTTGTGTGGCAAAGCCAGATGTACCCCAGTGGCAGTAGGTGGTACTGCAACCTCTGGAGCAACAGCCATAGTACACAGTTGTAACCATTATTTGTGGGGCTTAGTGTGTGAAACTGATCAGATTCAAGCAATTGTGAAGTTGAATTCTCACTCAAAACTGCTGGAAGATAAAAAGTTCCCATGATTATCACACTCACTTTAATTTCCTAAACACTGTAAGCCTGATTGTATCTCATTGATACTAGTGTAATTCAGGAGCCTTTCAACTGATACTAATGGAGTCATCCCAATGTAAAACATGAAAATATATCAGAATCTGGCCTGTACTTAAATAAAAGGCACATTTTAGTTACAGCATTGCAAATCCTTCTTGAGATCACAGGTAAAACAAAACAAATGGATGGTGTCAGTTTAGTGCCTAATTTCATAGGCGTGCGCAGCACATTTCATTAGGGTGTGCACCCAGGGGAATTTTTTTTTTTAAGGCAAACATCATAAAGGGCAGGGTGTGGGAGGGGGTGCTGTGTGCAGGAAGGAGCTCAGGGCAAGGGATTGGGACAGAGGAGGGGTGTGGGGTGTATGAGGGGGCTCAGGGAAGGGGGTTGGGGTGCAGGAGGGGTGCGGGGTGCGGCAGGGGGCTCAGGGCAGGGTGCTGGGGTTCAGGAGGGGTGCAGTGTGCAGGAAGGGGCTCAGGGCAAGGGATTGGGACAGAGGAGGGGTGTGGGTGTATGAGGGGGCTCAGGGAAGGGGGTTGGGGTGCAGGAGGGGTGCAGAGTGCAGGAGGGGGATCAGGGTGCAGGGTGTGGCAGGGGGCTTAGGACAGGGAGTTGGGGTGCAGGAGGGGTGCGGCAGGGGGCTCAGGACAGGGAGTTGGGGTGCAGGAGGGGTACAGGGTGCAGGCAGGGGGCTCAGGGCA